>NW_027122268.1:600000-1200000 GCF_030686945.1 Centruroides vittatus
CATAAATCAATTTTGACTAAAATATAATTAAGCATAAAATAATATGTTTTGTTTCCAGTTTCTTTTATTACGACTTTGATACTAGAATATTAAATGTTCTTCATCTAGAAAAATTTATCTAGAAATATAAGTAATTATATTTAAATATTATTTGCCTATACGTTCTTTTATAAAAAAATATTAATGTTATTTTACATTATTAAAAATACAGAGCGTTTAATATAAAGCTCCAAGGACATCAATTAGAAGGAAAATATATACACAAACATTATTAAACATGAAAATCATAGTAAAACTAAAATTCACTTCGAGGAACTTTGATTCAAAGCACCACATAAGAGCCGAATGTGATACGAATAAAGTCTAGTCGTTAGGCAATTTTATGTGTTCGGCAGTATGTTTATTGTAACTGGACTTATGACTTCTGATATGTACTGTACTGTTTCAAATTTATTATGCTGGCAACTTTTGTTGACTACACTTTGTCTTCGATGTACAACCAAAAAAAAGAAATCTAACGGTAATGCCGTGGTAAACACGGAGGCCGATGAATTGGACTTCACCATCTATGTAACGGTTGAGAAATGTGTGGTTCAAAAATCACGGACGTCACTTTTCCAATAGGGTAGGAAACCATCCTGATGAAAACATAATTGGCTGCATGGCTACTACTTGTTGTACGGCAAAGAAGCGTATTCTGGTATACTACGCTAGTGACAGTATTTTCAGGGAAAAAAACTGACCAGAAATCTAATTACGCAGAATGCCACACTATACATTAACTTTAGGACTATTGCTCACGTGTTCTTCGACTTCATATAGACTTTCAGAGCCCCATATTTGCGCGTTTGAAATAAGAAGCATTGCCTCATCAGAAAACATAGAATAAAAAGTTTTCTTTGTGAGCATTGCTATCCAGCAAAAGCAATTGATTCTTTCTTTGGCAGGTCATCAGATTTGATTTTCTGAAAAAACTACACCTTATAAGCACGCAAGAGTAATCGATGGTGAAGACCTTTATAAATCGTTTATCGATTTATTCCAGGTTTTCCCGTTGCTTGTCTGACTTCCAGGATCTTCTTTCTAATGGTCTATAGCCTCTTCCGACTCTTAGGGTTTCCACTACCGTGTCCTTTTAACACACTACTGGTTACGACCATTTCTTGATAGTATTAAATGTAAGAGGGTTCTTATTGAACACCCGGCAGAAGTTCGTTGCACCTGACTTGTGAGTAACCGATTTCGTTTCTGCGTACCACTAAACAATTCGAACTCGGTCGTTCGGATTCACCAGTTTATAAATTGATTGATTACAATACCACTGTTCTAATGTACTCTTCAAAGGTTTCGCGTAGATTTTGTGTCTCTCTGTACATTTTGTCCAGAATCATTCATAATGTATAATTTGAAATGTAAAAATGACAGATTTTCAAAAAAAGAAGCAAAGTTTTAAGTAATGGTGTTTTTGTGCTCTTTACCTGGCACGGACTGATATGATCACACTACTTGCGCCATTGTAATAACGTCATAGACTATAGAATTTGGGTAATTTAAATATTTTAAAAAAATTTATTTTTAAGCAAGAATATAATATATGACTCAACTTTTACAATGCAAAATATTTGTCAAATAAACATTCCAAATTCAAAAACAGCTTTTTATCATTTTTATAGATTTTAACGAAGTGTTTTTTCATTGTTAATGTGGGAGGTGCTTCTTTTGCTCATTGGGGCATCGCCATGTATCTTTTTGTATAAAGAAAAAAAAACGATGTAAGGCATATTACATATTATATAGAAGGGTTGTTTATTAGGGGGATTGTTTATTACATAAATTACTATATCAAATTTTTGAAATTCTATTGTTCTTATATATACACAAGCTGCATCTTGGTTGTTTATTTTGTAAAATTACTAAGTAATTATCAAAATTGTATATGATAATTTTATTGCTCTTACTTTGAAGTCTCTGTATGTCTTCTCTATCAAAAGCAGGTTAATTAAGAAATAGCTGCTATTATTGATGAGTGGTATAGTAACAAATCATCTTAAAGATGATCTTAATGTCTTCTCCATTTTATTAAGTAGCTATAAGTTGTTCTCTTACGATGTTTATACAATGAATAATAAATGGAAGGAAACATTTTTCTTCTAACGAACGTTTTGTAAGAAGTAATATTTCCATCATTCTGGTATATTTCACTAGTAGAAAATTTTATAACCTTTTATAAATGATGGTTGTAATATTGATATATACTTTTTCTCTCTCTTGAAGAATTATTTCACTTAATAAATGAACTAAACAAAAAGCGCAAGTACAGATAACGATAGTAAGGTAATAAGGTAATAATAGAAATCTTTATATGCATTTTTCATTAAATTTTTCAGGACAAATATTATCGCAAAATATAAATAATTCTAAATATAATAAAACTTGATAATTATCTTTATACAATATTATAAAATACGAAAAAATTGTTAATACTGTATAAACAATATTTATGTGATAAAGTAATTTTTTAAAGCAAACTATGTGTGTAAAGGCAAACATATGTGTATAAAATAATAAAAAATCAAGTAAATTTTCTTTCGAGGCGTGAAATTAAATTGAAGTAAAACTTTATCTCTTACTCACGAGTCTTAAAAATGAATATTTTTTGTTTTAAATTAGTAAAAATTATAGTATTAAATCACCTTATTAAATTTTATTCCTGTTTTTTTTTTCTTGTAGGCACTAAGAGGACTTAAATTTTTTGAATTTTAAAGAACTATGAAAAGTTATAGGTGGAAAAAAATAACTTTCAAATTGGTACCAATTATTTAAGAAAACTTCTCAACAACCAACCAGATAAGTCTCTGTATACACACAAATTAAACTCGAACACACTAATAAATATTAAATAAACTTTTGTTTTCTATTTCTTCTTAAATTACAGTAACTATTTTTCAGATTTATTGAAGAGAAATTAATATTTTCTTCACAGAAAAATTTAATATAAGAACTTTTAAACCAACAGCTTTTACATAAATTTTTAAAAAAGATAAAACTCTGCACAAAAATTTGTAAAACGTTCAAACAAATTTACATGATAAACTACTTTTTTTTTAGTTGTATAATATAAATCTCGCCTTTCACTCACCGTTAAATACACTTTAAATGTCATAGTAAAGTTATAATCTAATTTAATATTATTTTAGCGGAGTAGAACTACGTAAATTTTACATATTAAGCTCACGTCTAACAATATTATGATATAACAATTAAATCGGTCATTTACAAGGTAAGTTATTCTCATAAAATTGAAAAATAACAATTTTTTATTTTACTTCTCCGGTTGTTATATATAATGATCCGGCAAATAATGACTCCTCTCAAGATTTTTATATTTTATGAACTAAGGATACGTTAAAACGCAGAGAAATACAAAAAGGGAGGGTTTCTGTATGTATGAATGATGTGTGTTTGTGTGTTGAACGATTTTGTTTACCCTGTTTGAAGCTTAATAACTCCTGTGCTTTTTGTCGACAATTTCTGAAATTTTTGAGGGCGGGTTGTTTATTAGGGGGATTAATGCTATCAAAATTTGGTGGTTAAAGGTTGTGGGAGTGGTGAGATAAAGGGGTCGTGTCGATATCTCGAGTAGGGTCTGACTTAATGACGATTTTACTCGTTATTAGCATTTACAAGTTTTTATAAAACCCATCCCTACCTTCAAAATTAAGCTTTTTGCCATTTTATAATAATTAAAAATATAAAAAGTTTTAAATAAAATATTATAAAAGATGGCACCGCCAGATGTTGCCGGGAAAGTTTAGCAACTCGTTGCTGGATTTTCATTTTTTATAATTAGAGTTACTGTAATTGAAAGTCAGCAGGAATTAAAAAAGTATTATTCTATATTTAACTAAATATTAAATTTCGTAATTAAGAAAATTTTAATGAAATTAGTAATTATTATAATTATCGCATATAATTAAAAACATTTACTGTATTATTCAATTTAATTAAAATTGATTAATTTATATTGATAATAATTGAAAAAATTATAAAAGTTTAACTGTTTAATTAGATTTTAATCTATTTATAAATATGCGAACAAATTTATATATCAAAAATGATCCCTTAATACTAGACTAAAATTAATAAGTAGAACTTATATAACAGTTAATGCTTGTACCTAATAATTTTAGAAATTTATATAAATATTGAATTAAATTTAAATATTATATTCAGAAAATGCATCGATATTATATTGAAAAGTTAATTTTGTGCATTTACGAAGACGAAGTAAAAATACGCCTAAAGTTACTTGGCTTATTCACTCAACAACTTAAAACATAAAGAAAAATGGAAAATAGAGAGAGAAGTAGGATATAGAGAACATACAGAAGAACATGTTCTTCGTATTCTTTACTGTTTAAGCTTGATTATGACTTATTAACCATAGCAACCTGGCAGAAATGAATTCACATGGAGACGATGCACGATAAGATTTTTTACTGTTAACAGAAACTTAATTACTTACTTATTTCTATTTTAATGTTTTTATAATCACATATCAATTTTATTACATTTTTATATTTCTTAAATTTATTTTAGCGTTGCAAAAGACATATATAAAGACAATAACACAAATCTTATATCTGTATAATTATTTATTAATTACAATCATCGTTTGATCTTAATCGTTAGACATGTATAGTGTGCACTGTGCCCCATCATGTGATATAATTTACTAAAGGACACAAATAAGGGATTCCCATTATACATTTTGTGTTAATAGTTGCATGTTAGAAAATGCACTGCAAGGTAGGATATGTCCGTCTTGTCAATATATAATGTAGACTGGTCGATACCATCCGGTCCATTATGTGGATAAGATAAGCATTCTGACATACCATCTCGTCCACACATTTGGATAAGACGAGCGAAAGCGCCTTAAACTTACTATTTCTTTTACCCGAGACACGTTTTATAAAGTAAATGGTATCTATGTGTAAAGAAGTACTTTAACACTGTTCACTGCAAATAAAGCTTTCATGTGTCTTCACTCGTTCAGAAGTTATTGTCATATTTCCTTAATAGGCCATGCTGTCTGGAGACTGTAATTATTAAAGCGATGAAAATCTTATTTTATTACGTGAAATAAAACCCGCCTCTCTTAAAATTAGCAAAGAAATCTTAGTCGAAATCCAAAACAGAATATCTTTTGTTTTTACTTCTCTTTGCTAATCAGAAACTTCACCAGTATAATAAGTTCTAACAATAAACATGGTTCAAGTAGACAATATATACACAGAAAGGTAAAATATTACTTAAATTATAAAGAAATGTTTTCAAGAAAATAATTTAAATAGAATTAAATTGCTTGTAGTGTTTTTATCATATAAATATTTACTAATTACATAAAGTTATAACCTTGTATGAAAGATAAAATATTTGTAATAGAGTTTTTTAATTTAAATGGTATGAGGTATCATTCTCATAAATTTGTGGATTTTTGTATTCATAAATTATCCATCATTTACATCAATAAATTATCATTAATAGGCTATTATACTGGCTAGAAAATCTTTCTTCTTTCGGTTCTGCATGATTTATACAAGCAGAACTAAGATTAGTTTTCGTTATTTTGATAACAAGATTAGTTTTGTCCTCTTTAATCTCAGTTGAATTATGTTCTCCTTTTTCTATTTCATTTCGAAATTAATAATTGTTTTATTATTATATATAAGAATAAATTTAAATATAATTAATTTATGTAAAGTTTACTAAACTTTAAAAATAAATATAATTAACTTTTCACGAAAAATTTGGAAACAATTAAAATTTATTGCTTTTCATATTCGTTTTAAAATTATACGTTGCAGACGAAAATGTACTTGAAAAAATATATACTGTATTTAAATAAATATTTTTATCAGTTTTTATTGTTATTATGTTTATACTGAATTAATTTATTTGGATAAATTAAGTTTGTTTAAATATTATAAGCAGTGAAAACTTATTATACTTTCTTAAATTTCAGTTTTATCAATTGACTAGGTTGAATTGAAATTATTTAACACAATATGGTAATTATAATGTTCATTTTTTAGTATTTATTTTCTGATAAATACTTTAATTTAATACTAATATATCAATAAAAAAATTATTTTTCTTACAGCATTTTATATTTAATAAACGTCTGAATAATATCATGCCTCCGTTTTTTGGGTTATTGAGTTCTTTTCTCCATTCTCTGGATTATTTCTCTTATCAATTCATTTCTATATATTTTTTCGTTTTACCATTTTATACAAGTATAAATTCTTTTTCTTATTTTCCTTTTTTTCTCCTCAACATTCAGTTACTTTATCTTTTTCACTTTATTATTTTCTTTTTCTTGTCGTTTTATACTTTCATGCCACTTAAGTCTTTCTTTCCAATTATGGCTACTTTCAAACTTTCTTTGATGTGTTCATTCCCGATTCTAACTCATGTTGTCAGATCACAAACCCATCTTTGTAGGCCGCATTCAGTCTCTATTCTTAACACTTCTCTTGTCTATTATTCTACATCATTCAAACTTTCTTGTCTTATTACTTATCTGCAGTATCTTCCTTTAGGCCTATACAAAGTGGCTTGTCACACAATACACCATCAGCTCGTCACTATTTTATCTAGACAGTTTCAATTTTTCTTGTTTCATCTATGTCAATATCTTTATCATACTATCTCTGATCTCATGTAACGGATATTACTGTACTATATTAACTAGTTCCTAACTTTTTCTAAAATATATTCCCATTACATTTCTAATATTTTGTTCGAAAAGAAAAATATTAACTTTTAATCTTAATTTTAATGAGATTCTCCATCATCAAACTGTGGTTATTTGTTCTGTTTCATAAGGTATATAAATTATATTATTTAAGATATTCTAACACCTTTAGAAAGACGATAATCCAAACTTACTTTAAGTTGTGAATAATTTTTATAGTATTACAAATAAATTAATAAGCAAACTTCAGATCGAAGATTCAAAATATTACCGATTATAACCTTACATTAAAAAATTATGCCATTATTACTTTATTTTAAAATTATTTTTAGACTTTTGAAGAAGAATAATAGGCTACATACTAGATAATCAGGTTTTAATAAATTAACCCCAATTAAGTAGTAATAATTCTTATTCTTATAATTATTTGCATTATACCTTATTTAATATTGTTATTTTCTGTAGTGTGGTGTATATAATAACGTAGTATTTGTTTACCAAAACTAAAACTAAAACTTAGGAACGTTAGTAAATAATATGATGAAGATTTTTTGGAATGTATGTCGTAGGATACTTTTGGAAGAGAAGACTACAGGCATAACATCTCATCCATTTTGTATAGGGGATTTATTTATTGGATAAGTTCTGTGTGCTTATTGAGCTTTCCAGTGAAGATATTTTCTATACTGTGTGTTTTAGATGAGGAAATATGTCTACGATATATGTAATATTATTTTCCTTGCCGATGTTCTGATGAATTGTTATATAATCATAAATCTTATTATTAATAATTAATTATAATTCAGTCGTAGTTTAGTGCGTTACACTGTAGTATTATAATTAATACTACAGTATAACGCATAGGCGCATTTCTATAGTGTGTGGGAATTGGAAAGAAAAAGTTCCGCATAAGTAATTATCAAAACAATACCTCTTACCGCTTATTTTATGCAGATAACTATTTTAAAATATTTTTGGTTCAACAGAAAATTAAATGAAATCGTTAATGAAAATAAAATGAAAGTTAATTTTATATTTAAAATTTACTTAAATGTAAATCGCGACCTTGTTGTTTTATTATTGTTATATGAATGTGTTATTTACTGATTTAATTACAAATTATATTAATTTCCTATTAATTTTCTATGCATTAAATACACGTACAGTACATGCGTATTTACAAAAATAACTTTTAAGAGTTGTTAGAATATAATCTACATACAGTATATGTTGAATATATATTCAAGTTATTAACATGAATTTAATCTTTCAGAATTAGTTTTAACGTTACAATAATTCAAATTAGCCTTTTTGGATTCTTCATGCGCCGATAATTGGTACGGAGGACCAGAGACGGATTGACCTTAATATTTAGGCAAGTTCTTTGACCTTGCTGATATCGAGTTTTCGGAAACAAAATTAAATTTTAAGTAAAAATTTTCAAAATAAAAGCTAATGATTGGCTTTTTTAAAAATAAATGCTATATATCGTGATTGTGAAAGTGATTTAGATATGTAACTTTACACCATCGACCAAGGGACACTTTGTTGTCTTTTTGTATTGATGCAATACTCTATTCTATAATTTACTTGTGGAAAAAAATCCCCAAAATATTTATTGATGTAATTATTTGTCTCCAAGCTTTGCTCCCCGGTAAATTTTCTGAGGACCCCCATGGTACTAATACTAATAATAATTTTTAAAGATGTATAACGCTCTCTAGAACATTTTACAAAAATTAAATATATTATAAATTATTTTTGTGAATCTTAAAAAGATTTTCAAATAACCAAATTATTAAACATTCGAATAACTTAAATAAATGTAAATAAAACAGTCACGTTTAGTAATTAGGTTAAATTAAAACAGCTCATTAAACTAGAAAGTAGATTCAGAGAATACCCAGTCGTTATAATAAACGCGTAAAGTGTATTGTTTAATTGTTGTAATAGGGAATAAAAGAGTTGTAATTCCATTAATTTGCTAATAAAATAAGTTAACTCGATTTTCAATTCAATGACACATATATTATTTTATTTTTTTTAAACTCTATACGGAATACAAAATAATTGTTTAAACCACAATTAAATTTTAAAAATCTATTTTTTAAGCGTAAATATACTTGTGCTTTATTTTTATAATCACAAAAATATATATATATTTTTTCTAATTTACAAGTTACAAAGGTTAGTTACAAGCTACAAGACTTATAATACTAGTAGATTGTTACTGATCGTAAGTGTGCAATTTTATAGTATGTGCTTCATGCAATCAAAGTTTCTTACGCCGGGTAACCTGTAAAACACTTGCAGCTTGTAACCTGTTACAAAACCTTTTATTCAACATATTTTTCTTGTAAAGCTTGTGTTGAATATAAACAACCACAAGCGTTTTATGCACCAAGGCCTAGCGTAACTTAGACCAATAGGTCCAAAAAATAATAAGTAACTATCTAACTCATTATATTAAAACATACGTTTCAAATTATATTTAAAATTATATAATATTCATGAATATTAATGTGTACGATACATTTAAATGATTTATATAAAGATCAATGTATAAAGGTAATTTTTAATTTGAATTAAGCCTTTGTGTAGTTTATTTACAGTAACGTAAGAACTAGAGAGCTTTAAAAAAAGCAAAAAATTGTATTTTTAATTAAAAATAAAACCTTTAACGATTTGCTTTTATGAGTATTTTCTAAATTGATTTGCTTAATAAAGCATTTAAGTTGATGAGCCCGAAACACATAAAATCTGAAAATGATCAGAATCGACTTCATTACGTGTCAATTAAGCAGAGCAATTATAGATTTAGAAAAACTGTAAAAAGAAGATAATTTTATAGTAAAATCTTACATTACCCTTTGTTTTTAATAGGAATAACGTACAATCTAATTTCTTTACTTAAAATCAATAATAAACTGTTTCATTACTTCAAGTTTCTTTATATTGTTTATTGTAGTTTTACTTCTATTATCATCGTATAGAACTTCATCTTTATGAGTAGTTGTTAATGAATTAAGATAGAAAAAAGTGATTTTTATGGGTTATATTTCAATGACTATCGAATTTAATATATAAAAATATACGAACGAATGAAGTTAGTAAATTTTAACACTTTACGAATATGAGAAAGATGTTATTAAAGTATCGAATGAGCTTAACTAAACTTTTCGTTTTCTCATTATCTGTAAATATGTATCTAACAAAAAACTGCTAATATTTTTTAACGGAAACGATCAGGAAACGAAAATAATGTATAATAAAAATCAGATCCTTTTTCTGAAATCGATGGGAAAGTTTCATCACATTTAGCAGAATAGTCAGAAAAGTTGCAAAAAATAATGCTATGGACATCAAATTGTTAATCGTGTCAAGCTTCTATTATCTTCTTTTGTATAAAACATTTTGCGCAAATAATCGACCAGCCCATATGCAAATAGACAGAGTTGTAGAGATAGTGAAGTTACTTCTTGGTTAATTTACAACTTAAATGCTCAATTCCTGTCTTATTAACAGACTTAACATCACTGGTAAAGTTGTTTTAACAGAACAATAAGCTTTGTACCATTTAATTAAGATAATTTCCTTAGTTTAAGGAAATTTGGCAAGAATCACCGAGTGCAAATGACTTACGTAAATGTAGAAAATCGTATAAAGGACAAGCTACATTTAAATTGTAAATTCAGTTGATAAACTTATTTTATAAATAAACTTACTAGCTAAATTGTATTAGCATTATAAACGGGTGCAATAATGTGTAGAGAAAAAGTTACTATGAAGTGTTACATATCGTTTGGATTTGATTTTTAGCGCAAATCACAAATAAGCACAAATGTAATATTGTGAAATAATATAATTACGAACAAATATAATATTGTACAACTTTTCGTACAGTCTTTGAGTGCACAAAAGGTTCAACAATAAATTTTAAAATTATTTAGTCAATTTTTTTCTACAACTTCACTGTGACGATAATCAATTATTTCTAGATTTTGCACAAATAAAATACGAACAATAACCATAAGCCATTTGCAGAAAGTAGAAGCTCTTGTTTCATTTGTGCTATTATGTTAATCAATATATGGAAATTCAAATACACTGTTTATCTACACGAGATGATACTGTTAACACTGAAAGTGACGGTTGGATATGCATTTACATAACTACAACCAAAGATACTTTTTGTTCTACTTATGTTAAGATGTTTTAAGTATTATTAAGATGTTTCTGCAATTTATATTAACAATGTTAGTTATTTACTAACGGGTTAATTACTAAATAATAACCAAATAGATTTTTTTAAATTTCTTAGAAATAGCAAAACTATTGTTTTATGTCGTACAAATATTATATTAACATTACTTTATTCGATATTAACTTAAAATAATATAGTAATTGTTACAGCAATATAAATCATAAGAAAAGTGTAGAGATACAATAAATTTCGATTAGATAATATATATAATAATATATCATTAAAATAATTTTGATTTAATTAGTTTTCAGTATTAAAACTTTACGTAATTCTGAATTAGAAATAAAATAGATTAGTTCATATTCATAATAATGTAGATATAAAGTAGGCCTACTTGTATTTTATTACAATACAATATTTATTATCTCTTTCTAAACAATTCAGTGTTTTAAATTTTCTTAAATACAATACGTTTGTACAGGAAACATTCACAATTGCATGCAATTCCTGTATGTTGAATGCAGCAAACAACTGTAATTAGTTATTAATTTATCAACAAAAAAGTAGAAAAACTGCTGAAATATTTTTGCTTTTTATATTAATGGAGTGTAAATTAACGTTAATCAAACAACCATAGACTGATATGAAGGTATTCTACTGTATTCTTCTTTATCATTTTTATTTTATATTCAATAGAAATAAGTAAATAATTTTAACATATGGTTTATTATAAATAAAACGTGACTCTCTAATAAAATATACAGAAAATAAATACCGCAATTAAAGTTTTTAATTGAATTTAACTACAAATTTAACATTTAACAAAACACAGATTCAATTACAAGTAACACAAAATTATGACATTATTCTAATAAAAATGGAATAATAGAAAAGCATATTACTTGTTATCTTCAGTTGTAATCTGTGTTAATGACTTACGCTTTTATTATTCTCTGCAATTTAATATTGTTTTCGTTCACATTATTTTGCAAATAAAATATATTTAATTAATCAAAATATTTTCCTTAAATTTTTTTTTAAATTTATCACATCCCTATTGAAAATAATGTCTGTAATTTTATTCATTTTTATCATAAAGCTGTGAATTCCAAAAGCACTAAAAAGTTTTTGTCAACTGATAAAAACGGCTTCATTGACTTTAGCAAGGCTAATTAATTAGTAATTTAATTTATATCCATAATGATATTTTTATTATCTCATCTTAGTTATGCCAGTTTTCGTGTTTCGTTATTAAAGAATGTAAGTAATTAATTCATTAGTTTTTCTGACAGAAACATTGATAAAGAAAATTAATTTCTGGAAACAACAATGGCTTTGTTCGATCGATGCAGGTTGACACGTAAAACCAATTCCATCACTTTAACGTTTTGAGCTTCCAAGCAGAATATACTAAAGCTAAACAATGTTCTGGTATACGGCATACTTAGATAGAAGATAGCACTAATGAACAACAGATGCGAATGACACGTTTACGACACAAGTTTAATGTATATCTGAATGTTCTGAATATGACAAACATTGTTGATAATATCGTAAACATTTCTGAAATGTCAACGATGTCATTTATTTTGTATTATAACCTTATTGTTAATCAAAGTATTTATTGATAATTATATCTGAATCTGACATATCTGAATCTATCTAAATCTTTGTAAAACAAAATACTTCCTTGAAATATTCTCATTGTTATTTATTAATCATTGTTATATTTAAATGCTATATATATATATATATAGAAATTTTTGGGGAAGCACACTACAATTGATAAAAATACAAAAACAATAATTTAAATAAAATGTATGTGTATTAAAGGAAGACTGATACACGTTCATGTTCTATCGTTAATATAAATATAGGCTTATATTCCACTTTTTTAAAACTTTATAGTAACTCCTAAATCACATTTATATGGATGAATTATTTTAGTTAATTTAATTATATTGTTAATTATACAAATAAATTCAAGAGTTCCAGAACTGGGGACTGACTAGACCGTGACCAATCCACTTTTTCTCCGCTAAAAATCAAGGCTTAAAATGTAAATCAATAAACATAAAAGTGTATTCTATACGTTTTTATAGTAAACACGAGGTTTATTTATTTCGGTTTTTATGTGACAAAAAATGTAAGAATTGTTTCAGTTTAATAAATGGATAGATAAAATTTAATTTAATATTAATTTTAAGTGCTCCGGCCACCACTAAAAGTTTGGTCCCGTAGTCCATAAAATTAACTGAAATATGTATTTAAAGAAATGGATAATGAAATTACTTATCCTTCGGTAATTAATAGAATTATAATTAAAATTAATCTTATATAATTTTCACAACTTAATTAATTTTTGTTTTACATCACACTTTTAAATTTTTTGGCATGACTTATGATTAAAGTATTTAATTTTCCCGAACTTGGCATTTCTCTTTTTAATTAAAATATTACAGAAACGAGTTTTAAGAAATCTACATTCAGACTCAACATTCTAGGCCTACATTTTTATAAAACTTTACAACATTTATTATCGTTGGAAAGATTTATATCAGAATGAAATAGAAGCAGTCAAGCAATTGCACTTAACGTGAATTAGATTAGAAAACTAACCAAGAAAGTAAAGGGGCCAGATTTTATTTCATTAAAATAATAAGAAAAAACTTTCAGCTTAAACATAAATTTCTATTCAGCTATAACATTTCTTAAATATGACAATCTGATTTATTGAAACATTCAATTTGATCGTTTTGTTTTAATGTCAGAATAGTTTCGTAAATATAAATTAGCTCTGTTCGTGTAAAGTTTATAATAAAATAAATATATTATTTAATTAGATAGTTTTAAAGGAACATATTCTATAAAAGAATAAACAGGATAAACAGAAAAAATACAATCAAATCTCGATAAACCGTCCTCCTAAATAGTGCCATCCTCATGTATAGACGTTTATTTGTTTTATTATATTATTATTATTAATACATGGCAATGCCATTTAAGGCAGAGGATGATCTCTCAATATCAATAACAATAAGAACAACCCCATAAAGTAAAACAAACACGGATAAAAATAATAACATAACATAGATACATAGAACTAAAACAATACAAAGTTGCAAACGGATCTGTGAGTTATTAAATGCGTGATTTTGAATGATAAGCAACAATGTTATCACGAAATCATGTGATTTTCAGATTTCCGTAGACAAATTAGTCTATAGACATCGTTATTACGTATAATTCTTATCATTCAGGGTCCTTTTAGTTTAACATTACATTCGATTCAGAGGCGAACAAAATGGTGGCACTAAATCGAAGCTTGATTATACAACATTTGATAACTTTACGATTAAATCTAATTAAATAATATAAGTTTTCTATAATATTAATCATATAATTATAAATAATATTGTATATTGTAATATAATATAATTCTTAATAGAGTATATAATAATAAATATTTTCCATTTTAAAGAAATAGTTATTCACACGATTTTAGAAAGATTTGAAAAGTTTCAGAATATATATTTTTTATAAAGCTATAAATCTATTCATGCATTTGTTATATTTTTTAGTTATTGGAGCGGTGTTATCTTTCACCATTTACATTTATCTTATCTTCTATCTCCGGATTTCTTTTGTACACGCGTATGTTTTTGTGTAATCTGACTCTCTTTGTCACAGAGATCAGTAAATAGAATTTCTCTTTCTCTTTTTTCCAATCAAACTGATTACATATCGTGCTAGTTTTTATCGACATTTTTTCGAACAATATCAAATACGTATATTTAGTATAATTTTAGAAACAACACGTGAAAAGTTTCATCGCCATTTATATTTATATTTCATGCATTTATTGCTTATTCGCTTCAAGTAAATACTTCATATCAGTGGAGTAACTAAGGTTTTGTTCTAGTGGTGAGCTGGGAGGAAGTTTTAAAAAGATAAATATTCTAGAATGTTCCTGATATCTCTAGAAGGAAACTTCAAGAGCAAAGTTGGAATTCCAACTAAAATCTTTCTTCTAGAGCACGTAGTACAAGTAAGCGATTGATAACCATGGATTCATCTGTCTTATTATAATGAGAAATGAAATAATTGATTGATATTGAATTATTCGTCAATAAAATGTAATTTTGGATTTGTTTAAGATGATTTTTTTAGCTTAAAATTTATCCGTAAAGTCTTTGGGGTGGATCGAACACTCCCAATAAGTACAGTACGCCATGCTTTCATATAAATCCATTCTTACAAGTTCAGTACAATTAAGATAGATCTTTTAAAATATTAAAACTGTTTATTATTCTACAAAAGTATTATTTATTTTTCATGCGCTATTAATTATAGACATTTTTAATTATATAAGAACGATATAATTAATAGAATGGATTTGTCATTAAATTATAAAAATAAATAATTATTTATTTAATTGGAAGTCCAACAATTAACAAAATGCAAACAGATATTAAAATAATAAGCCATTTTAATAAAATTATTCATTAAAATTGATTAATTTATAAGCAGTTTTAATATTACGGAAGACATTAAGGAAGGACAGACAAAGGAGTTAGATATCAATAGATGAATGTCGAGAATAGATAAAAAATGTAGTGGCAGGAGGTCTATATTAACTATTACTAACGTTATTTCAATTCAAAAATTTTTTTCAAAACGAAGTTAGATAGATGATGATGTGGCTCTCATGTTAACAGATGTACTGTACAGGGGTAAAACTCTACTAAAATGGAGGGAACATATATTATAAATTAAATAAATTTAAAATATGATTAAAAATTGCAGCCGACATTGTGACGGTTTCACAATAAATAATTGCTTGTTAATTTTAAAAACTAATTTATAAAAAAGTTGTATAAAGTTATATTATATATAAGCGTTTGTAAGTTTATTAAAAGATTAGTGTTTACTCTCCTAAAAACAAAAGGGAGCCCGAGTTCTTGTGCCTGTATTCTAAATGATACTCTTATATTCTATTTATCACAATTATCGAATAGTATTATTGGTTCGTAATAAAATTTTAATTATTGGTTATGATATAATATTCATTTTACTGAAATTAAAACATAAATTCGCCATTTTTCTTTTTAGATTTTTTAATTTAATACAATGAAAGTCCCGAATTTCGAAATGCCTTTCTTGAGATTGAAGACAAGAAAAATGTTGAAATTTTCCGGGACCAAATTCTCAGTTTATATCAATATTAAGATTATATTAAATTGAGATATTCAATCTTAATTAATTGAGTATCTTAATTTATGTAATCTTATTCAAACAATTTAAATTTATCGTAACATATAATAACACGAAATATTTAAATATCAATAGTTTGCATCTCTTCCACTCTATTAATAATGTGAATATATTGATATAATTTGTCATAGTTATGCAAATGAATTTGTATCATCGCGCAACTTGATATACAGTTGTCATTGAGAATACATTCAATTTATTTCCATAGGAGATAACGATATAGGCCTAAAATATTTGAACAATTGATAATAATTCAATACTAGTTTACCAAAAATGAAATGACTTGAAGGAGACTTTTTTCACAATTATAATTTAATTATATATTATCCAATGAACCAGTACGGCTGAAATGCATTTTGGAAAGTACAGTAGAGACTCGTTAATCGGAACCCCGGTAATCGGAATCGCCGGTAATTGGAACGATTTTCAGTTGGACTGTGTCGTGCTGAATCGAACGTTTTTGATACTAAATTTACTTCTAAAGTATAATTTTTATGTTTTTATATTCTTCAATATATTTATTTTGTTTGTACAAAATGCAGAAATAATTTTTAACGATACGATAGCCTCGATTATTATTATAAAAATTTTCGTTAGGCTTAAAATCGACGAAAATTCAACACGAAGCGACACGCAACGGAGAAAAATTTGAACATCGGACAGGTTAATATATTTATTCGTACATAATCGGTAATCGGGACAAATCACTAATCTAAACAACCCCAGTCCCCAATTGATTCCGATTTTCGGTTCTCTACTGTATTAATTAAATACGTTAGGAGTATAAGCCTAGTTCATTAGTTCTAGTTAACTGTGTTTTTTGTAAAATAATAAAAGATTTTTTGTTTTGTAAAATTTGCTGATAACAAATCTCAATTGGGTTCAATTATAATTGCACATATATTATAAAATGAGTGTTAATGAGAAAGAGAAGACAACATTTTTGAGTATAAAAAGTGGGCCGGATGACCGAGCAGTTAGTGTCAACCTATCGCTCTAGGATTCTGAAAATGAATCCACGACGGATCACCTCCCGAAAAATCATTGATATTTTCGAAATATAAATGATTTTTCGGGAGATGGTCCTTCGTGGAAATAAAGGGCCACGTCTCTCATCATTTGGTCGCCCAATCATGGACCTGACCGAACCCATGTAATCTTGATAAAAAGGGTCTCTTATTGCCTACATGGCGAAAAGACTAAATAAATAAATAACTATATAAATATATATATAAGGTGTAGACAAAAAACTGCTCCGGGCTACAACTCGTTTCTGATACTTAGCTAAATACAAGTGCATAAAGCATATGTAATCAATAGTGGACTATTCGACGGCGTAGTCACCATGCATTTCCGATTCCTCTTCTCATGAAAACCAAATCATATGATAGCGACACAGCTTAAATTACAAAGATACAGTGTCTCAAAATCAGTACAAAACGTTTTTGTCCGGATAAAATACACAAAAAGAGAAGCGTGTACACATCATCAAAAATGACTGAGAAACTGTATCAGGTATCTCTGCATGGCATAAGACACTCAAGGCAGTCAACTGCAAGCATGGTTTATATTTCTGAAACATGTTTTAAAAACTAAATATTCTTTTAAAAAATCTAAATTATGCTCCCTATTCTGCTTCCTGTACACATAGGGCTGAGACAAAATTCGACCCCATGAAAAGGGAGACAGAAATGCATGGCTATTACATCATCGAATTGTAATAGTGTAATAGCCATGACGTAATAGACGTCATGGCTATTACACTATCAATCAACCTATATACTCGTTCGTTTGTATTTAGTAACTACGTATCAGAAGCAAACTGTAGCCTGGTGTAATGTTTTTGTCTACAGCAACTGTAAGAAAATTGTGCAACGTGTATCGTGATTACTCAGGAGTAAATTTTTCGATTTTTTCACGTTTATAACGAATTTTTTTAAAAACAGTAACACTAAGGTTCAATTATATAAATACAAATATTGATAGTAAAATGTATTATTCATATTTAACGTTAATGATATAATATTTATGTTACCATGGTACTAGTGTTATGGTAATGGTAATACATAATAATACTATCACGTGACATTAATATTATATTAATTAATAATAGTAGTAAATGTATAATAACTTATTAAACTACTTTATAATTTAATAAGTAATTATTAATATAATTCATTTTAGAATTTATTATCTTTATTTTAAAAGATATTTAATTTTCCGAATTTATTTATTTAAGTATTTTAATTAATGAAAATTTTAACTTTCCTCTTTAAAATATCGAAATCATTTTTATTTGACATTTTCAAAAAATAATTTATTACAAAAAAATCTCTGTTTTTGATTGTAAAATAGCAAGTGTGTTTAAAAAATAATTTTCTGAATAAATTTTCGAAAGGTAACAATTTAGAAAATACTTAAAATTATTAATCTTAAAGATATTTATATACTGTATATATATTAGATTTTAATACATACTGTATTAACTGTATATATCTTTCACTAAAGAATTTTAATTATTTTGTTAATGTATATTATCAGGTGTTTATGTAGATTTAATTAATTAAAAAATCCAATGGACAACCTAATTCTATTCTGATTAGAGAAAATAGAATTGTTTAGTCTCGCGGCGGAATTCTTCTTAGGAATTAATTACGAATGACCTTTTCTAAGGTCATCTGTAAGTAACGTTACCTATACAATAAATACGTAATAAAAAATGTTAAAAGAATTCCAAAAGTCCATTAAAAACCTTAATATAAAATTTAATAAAAAGTTCTTTTAATCAGCTTAAAACTTTTTTGACATACTGCAAACGTTTTTACCACTATACTGTTGCTATTTCAATTTATAAGTTTTATCTGTTAAAAAGAATATACAGAATATATATATATATATATATATATATGTAAAGTTTCTTTTCCGGCCTTTTGATTTCTGTCGTTAACACACGTGGTCTTTCCTTCTTGACCTCGAAACTTCTGTTTCAGTGTTGCCAGATCACGAAGCATTTGTTCTGATGTTGCCAGATACCTTTAAATATATACATATATTATATATATATATATATCAATTCACCGAAATAATTCGATAAGTACGCATTTTGTAAATTCCTCAAGCCACAAAAATTCCTCAAGATGTCCTTCAAGGATGCTGCAAGATTGCAATACAATCTACATTTTTGTAGATTGTATTGCAATCCTTGCAGCATCCAAACTGGGTCAACTTCAATTTCTTAAATGTAAATGCCAATTTTTTATTGCGTATTATGATTTTACATAAAAAACAAACAAATTTTTATCGAAACACTTATATGAAAAAGTGTGTGACCAGTACAATGGTCCATACAGTCGTTGGAATTGGCTTTATCTCACTTTATTTGTGGGAATATTTAAAGAATGAACAGGAACCAACTACTAGAAACGATATGATCAGAAGAATTTTAACTCCTTGTACAAACATACCAATGGAACGTGTTACTAAACACTTGTGAGACATTTCCAACAGAGCATTCAGGAAAATGGAGAAGATTGTAAGAAGAGAAAACTGCGGGAGGCAAGAGAAATAGTGTTAATTAAGCATTCTGCTAAAAGTTTAATTAACATTAAAAATATCTTTAGAAAATTTAAGGTGACCTCGAGCTGAGCTTGAGGACACATTTTAAAAATAAACAAAGATATAACAAGTTGATGAATTTTACGCACTATTGCACTCGTTTTGCTATTGGTTCATTATTTGAATAAAAATAATGATTCCATGAAGTAATAATAGTTTCCTAATGATTTTTTGTCTTTTTTTTTTAACGTACTTCTTAAATATCCACAGATGTGCACGTGTACGGTGTGGAGACCATGAAAAAGTTCAAAGGATCAAAATTTCTGATAATTACATCTTTTGGAATAAATGATTCGATAAAAGATTTTTTATTTTACTTTCCCGGCTGTTATATATAACAGAGGAAAAGTATGGTAATCGGTTTTAGTGGTTAAAAGTCGAGAAATGGCGAGATAAAGGGAATCTTGTGTCTTACCTCGAGTAGGATCAGATTTAATGTCGATTCTTCTCGTTATTAGCATTGACAATTTTTTATAAAACCTATCCCTACTTTCAAATTTAAGCTTTTTACCATTTTATAATAATTAAAAATATAAAAAGGTTTTGAAATAAAATATAACAGATGACACCACATACGCAGTTTTAAATGCTTCCAAGAAAGTTATACAACTCGCTACTGGATTTCTTATGTAGAATATTAATATGCAATAAAAAATTAAGTTTTTATTAAAAAAAATGAAGTTGACCCTGTTTTCACCGATTATAACACTATATCTGATGAAATGAATTGCACATCTTATGGGCCTTAAAGTCTAACATTTTTTGGTTTAATGAATGTCTTGCAGGTTGCGTATTTTTCGACTTACTTCAGTGGATTTACTAAAACGAATGACCGTGTGTGTAGAATTTGAAGAAGAGAGTTATAAAACTTACAAGCAGTTTAACAGTAAAACAAACGCTCACGTGAAAGAACGATGCACAACATTACTTTATAAACTGACACCAATTTAGGTGATCTAGCCTTAACTACCTTCGATAATACCAAAATAAATTACTTCCTAATGTAGTTGAATTGAGAGAACAAAACCCATCTTTGTCAGTTGAAAGGATAGCACAGTAGACTTCAGTTTTGGCTGATGTCAGTTGCAATAGTTTTCACGTGAAAAACAAAGGTAGAAAGGTGGAGTCGCCTGTTAAAAAGATATTTCTCATAAAAAAAGATCAGTCGTGAAATGTGGTGATGTTTGTCTGCGCGGCCGTTGAAAGCACATTTCATATTTCTGAAGATTTTTCTTCCGAAAGCCTGCAATGATTAAATCCGTTCTTCATGAAATAAACGATTAACCAAATTCGAGTCAACCTTGCATCGTGTATTGAAAAACAATTGAATTTGTGTTTGATAGTCGAAAATCTAAGTTCAAAAATGAAAGAACTACCCAAACTGATTGCATGGAGTTGAGAACAATCTATCAATATCGTCACGAAAAGAAGAATATCAACTATCTGGGTGAAACATTCATTAACTCTGATCATACGGTTTCCAAATATTAGAAAAACAGTACTGTGAAATCTTATCAAAATGTAGTTCTTTGTAGGTTGTCGACTGGATAAAAAAACGTAAGTGTTCGTGAAAAATGCTTAAACTGTGTCCAAGCAGACAATGAAAAGGATTTGTGGATGGAAACTCTCATACTTTTTACATTAAACAGCAAACGTGATTATCATCAGGAAATGAACAGTTTCTGCTTGAAATAAAGGTTCAAAACAATTTTTACCTTCGTCCAATATGGTTCTATTATTGTTATGGTGATACGAGGAATTACAGCGTTTTTTTGAGAATGCGCATAAATCCGATGAGAAAAGAAAAAATTCGCGACAGCCAAAACAATTGAAATGAGAACTGTTGGAGGTAGTGAAAATAAAGAAGCTGAAGTATGTGAGTTATCGTGCCGATAATAGACTAAAACAGCAGGCTATAGCGTATTACGTTTACCATTATATTATGCAAAAGAAAACCCAATTGAGTTAGCCTAGGTCAGTTCAAAGTTACGATGCACACCATCGTAAAAGTTTCAAATTGGCAAACACCAGAATTTTATTTGAAGAGGATATACATGCTATCGACTGATCAATATGAGCCTCACTTACCAAGCATGTTGAAAATAAAACTGACAAATGCTATTGAATGACATTCTCGGCAGTTTTAATTTACAAACTTAAAATTGTGTGTGGCGTCATCCATTATAAGATTTTATTTTGAAATAATTTTTATACTATTAATTATTATAAAAAATGCAAAAGATGATGTATCGGAAGATGAATCTAGATTCAAGATGAAGCTTTAGTCGAAAGCTTTTTATTTATATTAAAAGGAACCTAATGGGACTTTGTTTAAAACAAAATTGCAAATGTTTGTTTGTTAAGTTATGGCAACGCAACATTTGGGCGATCTGCCTAGAAGTAATGCCTTCCGGGAGATCTTTTTAAGGGTAACTTGCCCCTATTCAGGCGTTACAGACGTGGAGAAAATCCGGAAAACTCCACGTGGCCAGCCAGTCCTGGCGAGGTGCGAACCCACGACTAAACTCCCAGTGTTTAGGGAACGGAATTGCTTGGCCACTGGTGGGCGAAAATTGCAAATGATAATTTGACTTCAATTGAGACATGATGAATCCCTCTATCTTCGCATCCATTTAATCTTTAATCGTCAAAATTTAATAGTATCAATTTCCTATGAATAGAAATAATCTGCCAAATTTAAAAACTTTTGATTCGTCCATTTCTTGGATATAATACCCAGTAGACACATACACACAGACAGAGATAGTTTTATAAGGGATTCTTTTATATTTTTAGGTTCTTGAAGTCTAAAAGAAAACTTCACCGATTACCATACTTTTTCTGTATTATATTTTACTAGCAGATAGGCCCGGCATTGCTCGGGCAAAAGTAATGATAGCGAAGATTAAGATTATTACGTTATAGTCACAAAAGGAAAAAAGTAATTTCATCAACGAACTGAGTATTTCTAAAGAAAGGTGGAATTTGAAAATCGAATGTTCTAATATTGTTCGATTTTCACGACGTGTTCTGATTTTATCGTTCGATTTTCATCGAATGTTCTAAAAAAGAAAAGTCGAGAAAAACCGAACTAATCTGTTTAAATTTGAAAAAAGGATGTGTTCTAACATATTACTCTTTTTCTTTTTTCTTCCAGAGCCCGTGAATCTTGCACGTCGCCTTCTCTTGTTCTCCATTGTTACTTAACACTTCTATTGATACTTAACACTTTCATTGTTGATGGAAGTGTTAAGCCTTAATCCTGTCCCTCTCCCCGTGGGGAGAAATTTCGAAAAATCCCTTCTTAGTGTGCGTTCTCGTGACGTACCCTAACTGCGTACCAAATTTCAACTTTCAACTCCTAACCGTTTAGGCACGTCTCGATAATGTATATAGAAGCTTTAATCCTGTCCCTCTCCCCCGTGGAGAAGAATTTCGAAAAATCCCTTCTTAGTGTGCGTTTTCGTGACGTACCCTAACTGTGTACCAAATTTCAACTTTCAACTCCTAACCGTTTAGGCACGTCTCGATAATGTATATAGAAGCTTTAATCCTGTCCCTCTCCCCTGTGGAGAAGAATTTCGAAAAATCCCTTCTTAGTGTGCGTTTTCGTGACGTACCCTAACTGTGTACCAAATTTCAACTTTCAACTCCTAACCGTTTAGGCACGTCTCGATAATGTATATAGAAGCTTTAATCCTGTCCCTCTCCCCCGTGGAGAAGAATTTCGAAAAATCCCTTCTTAGTGTGCGTTTTCGTGACGTACCCTAACTGTGTACCAAATTTCAACATTCAACTCCTAACCGTTTGGGCTCTGCGCTGATTATTATTATTATTATTATGTTGGGTTAAGTTAGATATACTCGGTTAACACCGGTGGCTAAGTACTATGCCGGACCAAAGTCAAGGCATAGTAACCAAAACAGAAATTAAAGAAGTGTATCAGTGTGTGTGTCTGTATTCAGGAATTTTCTCACAATATGACATGTATTCAATATAGTGGCCTTCTGTAGAGTGATGTATGTGTTTCTATTCAATTCTAATGTGCCCAGGCTTTTGTGTAGTGTGTGTGGTATGACACCTGTAGAGGAGAGAACTACAGGTACAATAAGCACCCCATCCATCCTCCACAGATGCCTTATTTCCTGGGCGAGTTCTGTGTACTTGCTAATTTTTTCAGTGCATGCGTTTTGTATATTGTGAGTGTTTGGAATGGATATGTCTATAATGTATGTAATTTTATTGTGTTTGTCAATGAGTGTGATGTCTGGTCTGTTGTGGTAAATTGTTTTATCTGTGATTATGGCTCTGTCGTAGTACATTTTGTGCGTGTCGTTTTCCAATACTGTCTGTGGAATGTATTTGTAGTATGGTTCGTGGATGTCTGCTAATTTGTGTTTCTTTGCAAGCTCTTGGTGTATTATATTTGCTACTTGGTTATGTCTGTGTAAATAATCTGTCTGTGCCAAGAGCTTGCAACCAGAGGTGATGTGTTGTATAGTTTCTGGCATGATGTGACATTTTCTGCATGTGTCATTTGTGAGTGTTGCATCTTTGAGTATGTGTTTTCTGTAGTTTTTAGTATTTATGACCTGATCCTGTATGGCAATCATGAATCCTTCTGTCTCCCCAAAGAGGTATCCCCGAGCTAACCAGCTGTTTGATGCAGTTTTGTCAACAAAATCCTGGGCCAGATCGTAAGGATGCCTGCCATGGAGTGCCTTTCGAGCCCACGATTGCTTAATGGTGTCTATGCTTTTTATATGTTGCGTTGTGTCCATATGATGTGAGTGTAAGTTTAATGGTGTGTTATTCGAGTCTGCTAGAGTTACTGCTTTATGTAATTGTGATGTTTCTTGTTTTTTGTAGAAAAACTCTCGCAGTGACTGTATTTGTTTGTAGTGAAGGTTAACTATGTCAATCAGGCCACGTCCGCCATCTTTACGTGGAAGGGTTAATCTTTCTGTGGCGGATTTAGGATGATGTTGTTTATGCTTAGTAAGTGTTGTTCTTGTTTTCCTTTGGAGTTGCTCAAGATCAGTGTGAGTCCAATGTATAACTCCAAAAGAATATGTAAGTACTGGGATGACATATGTGTTTATTGCTTTCACTGTGTGTTTTGCATTTAATTGTGTTCTGAGAATAGCATTTAACCTACTTTGGTATTCTTTAATTAATCTTTGCTTTATTTGTGTATGTTCTGTTAGTTTGGCCTGTTGGAATCCTAAATACTTGTAGAACTCGCCTTCTTCCATGGATTCAATAATGTCTCCATTTCCAAGTGCAAAATCTTCTTTCTTCAGGATTCCTTTTTCTATGTGAACTGTTTTGCATTTATCTAGGCCAAATTCCATTTGTATGTCCTTGGTGTATGAATGTGTGATTTGTAGGAGTTGATGAAGTTGTTTTTGTGTGGATGCATAAAGTTTTATGTCATCCATGTACATGAGATGTGACAGTGTAAACTGTGTTGTTTTTTTGTGTCTGATATTGTAACCATATTGCGTGTTGTTTAACATGTTGGATAATGGGTTCAGGGCTAAGCAGAACCAGAGAGGACTCAAGGAATCTCCTTGAAAAATTCCTCGCCTAATAAAAATTTGGTTTGTTTGTATGGAAGTGTTACTAACCCTGAGATGTAGTGTTGTTCTCCAGTGCTGCATAGTGTTTTGAAAGAATGCAATGAGTGATGGATGTATTTTGTACATGTGTAGGATATGTAGCAGCCAACTGTGTGGAACACTGTCGAATGCTTTTCTGTAGTCTATATATGCCATGTGTATGTTTCTGTGTTGTCTGTGTGCTTGCCGTAGAATGACTGAATCTATGAGTAACTGTTCTTTGCATCCCCTGTGGTTTCTACGACAACCTTTTTGTTGTTCTGTTAGAATGTCGTGTTCTTCAACATGTTTGTATATTTTGTTTGCAATACAGGATGTCAATAATTTGTAGAGTGTTGGAAGACATGTAATTGGTCTGAATTGTGTGGGGTCTGTGGTATTGTTGTTTTTAGGTTTCATGTAGGTGATGCCCTGAGTAAGAAAATTTGGCATGTCTTGTGGATTGATGATGATGTGTGTTAGATGTTTAGCTAGTTCCTGGTGCAGTGATGTAAACTTTTTGTACCAGAAATTGTGAATGTTGTCTACACCAGGTGTCTTCTAGTTGTGTGTTCTGTTAACAGTGTATTGGAAATCATGTATGTTTATTTCAACACAGGGCATAGTTGGTATGTTGTGCAAGTTTCTGTTCTCCTCCTCGATCCAGCCTGCATCAGCATTGTGCGTGACAGCACTGGACCAAAGAGAAGACCAATATGTTGTGAGTTCTTCTTCTGTTGGTGTGCCACTGTGCTGTGTATCAGTGTTTGCTTTGTTATTAATTTGTCTGTAAAAGAGTTTTTCATTGTTTGTAAATAATTTATTTTGTTGTTTTCGTAGTGTACATGTTTTGTATCGTTTGAGTCTACGTGCTTTGGCAGCAAGTTTTTGTTTTAGTGTATCAATGTATTCTGTAATGCGTGTGTTGTGATGTTCATGTTTTGTGTGTGTTTTTATTTTCTTGAAAATGTTTTTGAGCTGTTTCCTTAATTTGGGTGTTATGTTGTTTTTAGTGTATTGTGTTAGCCTGCCTAATTGCTGTCTAATGTCATTTATTTGTGTTTCTATTCTTCTCTGCCAGGCAGGCTTGTGATAGAATTGTGTTTTCTGTGTATTTGTCTGTGATTGTACTTTCAGTCCATGGTGTGTCACTACTGTGACTGCCCCAGCATAAACTAATGTATGAATGTCTGCGAGTGTAGAAATTGAATGAATGTAGTGTGGTAGTAAGTGAGTGTTCACATAATTTAGTGTTTTTCCTACTTCCTTTGACCTGTTGATTTTTGGTATTCGTGGTCGTTGTGTGGGATCTGTACCTGTATATTTAGTGAGTGTTTCCTGAAATATAAGTGAGAGCGTATTAACTAAATCCAAGTCTATGTTATCAGTGATGGATGAGGAAGTGTCTGTAGTATCATTAGTGGTAATTGTTGTATGTGTGTTATTATCAATGCTTGTTGCTGGATTATCCTGACAGGTTACATGATCTTCATTAATGTTAGATGTTTCTGTCTGTTGATGTATTTGATCAGCAACCTGTTGTTTGATAAGTTCAAGTGTTGTTTGTGGAATAAGGTTGTTGTGTATAATTGTTCTTTTTTGATCAACAACCCTTTGTTCGGTGACAGTGAGATGAGGATACTGTTGTGTGAATCTATGGTGTAGTTGTTGTCTGTATGCTGTGATGTTTGTTTCGAGTTTTGTGATGGTGTAATAAGTACGGATGATAAACTCGTTCATTTCTACTGTCCATTTCATCCGTTGGCGTGGTTTTCCAGCCTTTGTGGTCTGTGGATGCATTGCCACAGAAACACCAAGGCTGGGTTGGTTCCTCACATCTGTTGAGGGCATTGCAGTAGCCATGCTTGGGCCGGTGCTGCTTTCGCCACCGGTAACCAAGGGAGACTGTGACCTATTTTTCGAACGTGAGCCTCTGCCTAACCCACGAACGCGGACCTTGTTAACCCGGGCGACGTCCGAGCCGGTATCACACTTTGATCTAGTTATTACCATGATGAATATCTCCACAGAATGTGGGCGTGGTCACTCTTAGCTTCATTTCTCCCCATAGACCTTACTGGCATGGGTGTCCCTACCAGGAGCTTATGCTCCAGCCTGCATTGCCCTATGGATCAGTAAAATTACTGGGCTCTCCCACCACGACCAGGTGGTGACCACGGGAGAGTATTATTATTATTATTATTATTATTATTATTATTATTATTATTATTATCAACTCGTCTCGATTATATATATAGATAACCCCCAAGAAAGTAAAAGAGAAGAAAAATTTTGAAAAATGGACTTTTCTTCTGAAGACATCGTTCTGGATTTATTGATCATTAATAGGGACACGTCATAGTCTGACGATTTCGAATGGAACAGAACAGAATATTTGATTACTGATGATTAAAAAAATTCTTTATTTGTTAGTGTTGTCAAATAATTTTAAATTCCTGTTTTATTACATGTTTTTTAAGTATTATGCAGTATTATTAACTGAAAATGAAATATAAAAACGTATTATTTTACAAATACAGTAGAGAGTCGTAAATCGGCACCCTGGTAATCGGAATGGCCGGTAATCGGCACGATTTTCAGTCGGACTGTGTCGTGCTGAATCGAACGTTTTTGTACTAAATTTACTTCTAAAGTATAATTTTCATGTTTTTACATTTTTCAATATATTTATTTTGTTTGTACAAAATGCAGAAATAATTTTTAACGATACGATAGCCTCGATTATTATTATAAAAATTTTCGTTAGGCTTAAAATCGACGAAAATTCAACACGAAGCGACACGCAACGGAGAAAAATTCAACAGGAAGCGACACGCAACGGAGAAAAATTTGAACATCGGACAGGTTAATATATTTTTTCGTACATAGACCGTAATCGGAACAAATCTCTAATCTGAACAACCCCAGTCCCCAATTGATTCCGATTTTCGGTTCTCTACTGTAACACGAATATAAACAGGAGTATATACTGTATGCTAGTATAATTCAATTCAATAGAATACAATATAATTAGGTTACAATTCCATACTTTGTATACTTCGTAGCTTAGCTACAGCTGAGGAGTGACACTCATTCCAGATCCTGCACATCGTTCTATTCTTATTTTGGAAAATCCTTTCTTATGAATATTATTTCCATTTTTAATTCGAAACAAATCTTAATTTGACATTAAATAGTGGTTTCATATGGAAGATTTTGAATAAACATTCTCTAGTCAGAAATATTCTAGCGCATAATTCAAATAATCCACAATAATAATTAAACAAGAATTTACAATTATGTTTTGAAATAATTATGTTTAATTCTTTTTACATCAATAGGAATAGCCAGATATTGAATTAAAATATGAATTAGAAGAGAAGAATGGAGAAGATGGTTAATATGCACCTAGGTAGTCCAAGATGGCGGCGCTTCTGTTAGGTTAGATCAGATTAACTATATTTTTAGTAGACGTTTCCTTTTTTTCTTTTGTTCAATAACTACCGTGAATCAATAACTAGTGGCGTTTAGCACACGGCGGCCTGCCGGCGGCTCCCCTCCGGGAGGTCAGTCGGGAGCACGAACAGTCGGAAGCGCAGCCATAGCGCCGCCATCTTGGACTACGTAGGTGCATATTAACCGAGAAGATAATTATTCTGTTTAAATATTACTAAGCAAATATTAATAACTAGCAGATAGGCCCGGCGTTGCTCGGGCAAAAGTAATGATAGCGAAGATTAAGATTATTACGTTATAGTCACAGAAGAAAAAGAGTAATTTCATCAAAAAACTAAATATTTTTAATAAAAGGTCGAATTTGAAAATCGAATATTCTAATATTGTTCGATTTTCACGACGTGTTCTGATTATATCGTTCCATTTTCATCGAATGTTCTAAAGAAGAAAAGTCGAGAAAAACCGAATTAATCTGTTTAAATTTGAAAATCGAATATGTTCTAACATATTACATTTTTTTTTTCCTCCAGCGCCCGTAAATCTTGCACGTCGCCTTCTCTTGTTCTTCATTGTTACTTAACACTTCTATTTGTACTTAACACTTCCATTGTTGATGGAAGTGTTAAGCCTTAATCCTGTCCCTCTCCCCGTGGGGAGAAATTTCGAAAAATCCCTTCTTAGTGTGCGTTTTTGTGACGTACCCTAACTATGTACCAAATTTCAACTTTCAACTCCTAACCGTTTGGGCTCTGCGCTGATTATTATTATTATTATCAACTCGTCTCGATTATATTAATAGATTGAAGATATTTTTCATAATTAATTAAGCTTGAGTTATTAACAGCAATAGAACGATTGTAAAGATAGATTATTTTCATAAGTTTCTTTATAGGACATTTTAAAAAAATCCTTTAAAATTAAAATACTAACAAAGAATCACATGTTAAAAAATTGAGAAAAGAAATATATTTTTCTATTTAAAATCGCAAGTTAAGAATAAAGTTAGGATTTATTTCAGTAGATTTAATTTGTACTTTAACATTTGAGTATTTTGAATAAAAATTTTAAAAATTATTACTAATTGGATTAAATTTTTCGAACTGTTAAAAAAAAACAGTTGAAAATCCTTGAACTTTGCATTCTGAAAGTTTAATATAGGAGGAGAATCTGAGAAATAAAATTAATAAAAGTAAAATAAAAAGTAGTCGACACAATGATATATTAAAACATCCTCTAAATTTTTAAATTAATTTCAATAACTAATGTATTTAATTGTCGTAATCAAGATAAATACCTTCAAATAGAAATATAGCCTACAGGGAATAACGAAGCTTAATGCCAATGTTGTCTTTTTTATGCTTCTGTCAACGGATTGTATGTAAATAAAAAGAAAGATCTGCTCGCCTTAAGATTTTGTAGTATCTATCCGCTTTACAATTAAATAAAAATTGATGGAAAACAAAAGTTTTTCAAAGTAAATCTATTTACTTTAAATAGCATTTTGTTTTTACTTTCGGGTCTGTTATATATAACAGAGGGGAAGTATGGGGATCAGTCAAAAAAATCACTCCCTAAGATTTTTACATTTTTGAGGCTCAGGAGACTTGGAAACTGAGAGAAATGCATAACAATTCAGGGTTTTTTCTGTATGTATGAATGTATATGTGTGGGCGGGTCGCACGATATTGTTTACCCTGTTTGAAACTTAATAACTCCCGTGTTTTTTATGACAAATTTCGCAGGAAGGTTTATGTATCGATTGATGCTATTAAATTTTGATAGTTAAAGGTCGAGGGGATGGGGAAGTAAAGGAGATCTTTGTTTTATCTCTAGTAGGGTAGGTCTTCCTCGTTATTGGCATTTACAATTACTTTATAAAACTCATCCCTACCTTCAAAATGAAGCTTTTTGCTATTTTATAATAATTAAAATTAAAATAAGTTTTTAAAATAAAGAATCGTAGCAGATGCGCCACACACATTTTTAAATGTTGCCTGAAAAGTTAAGCAACTCGTCGCTGGATTTTTTACAAAATTAAACAGAATAATTTACAAGAAGTTCTCAAAATATCGTCCGCGGATGCCGACGTTTATTTCCTATAAAAAAAACAATTCAAGCTCAATACTCATGTATTCAAAAAACAATTCTTAACATTTAAAATAAATCTTTAGTTTATACACGTTGGTAACAACAGAATGGAAAACAAACAGCGGTAACATATTGGAGAGAGGTTTAAAGTTTGTTTTCGGTATGATTTTTTTGGCAAGCAAGATCTCAAAAATGAAGAGAAATTTTAAAAAATGTTTATAGTTTACTCAAAATTTATTTTTGACCCTAAAATATTGGCAGAAATTTCATTACACCTTGTATATAAAATTGGCCGAAATAAATAGTTCAATTTGATTATCAAGAATGTATGACATCAAAATAAACCAAAATTATTATAAATCTCTTTCTTATGTAGTAAAAAAGAAAAATAAGAAATGTCTAAATAAAGTAATAAATTTCAATTTTTTTTCAAATTTAGTATAAATTATTCTTCGAATTTATATTTCATGTAAGATAAATAGTAGTCAACAAATTGAATTGAATGAGAGAATAAACGAAGATGTGCAAAAAATTTTTATTGAAATTACAAGTGAAGTAATAATAGTAATACACATTTTTAAAAAGGAAATAAATAAGAAAAACATTTATAATTTTCATTTAGTGGGAGTAGAAATTTTAAGTAGGATATTCCCATTTTTAACAGTTGGCTTATAAAATTACAGAATGAATACATAAAGATGGATTGAATTAATTTTCCGATCGCAGTTTTAATTCAAAATTCAAAGATCAGGAAAAAAATTAAAAGTGAATTGCCTAAATTTTCAATATTCATATTTAACCTAACCGAATTCCATATAATCAAGTAAAATACAGCATCAGTCGTGAATATTTTAGCAATAAAGTATATCTTACGAGAATTCTTCTTCATTTCCTGCGACAGATCTTATTTATACAAGTAACTTAAATCTTTTAAACCTTTAAACCTGGAAATATTTTGAGGATGAAACAAATTAGTATTTAATCTGTAAATATTTTGAGAAATTAATCAATAAATGTTTTTTAAAAAAAAAGTTAATAAATACAACCTCTCAGAGGATATGAAATGAAGTTAGGCTGTAAAGCAAAGAATTGAATTTATTTATTTTATACGAATCAATGGTTATATATATATTCAAAACTTTTTAAGCATAGACCTAGAGTGTAACTATTGTCTATGAATAGAAATTTGATTTCATTTTTTACAATTTCTTCTAAGGAAAATTTCTTTCTTCTTTCAAACAGTAAGATAAAATCCAGATCAAATTTATTATTTTTATTTTCCAATTGAGAAACTAACATTTATTATATTAATTAATTAATATAAATTTTAAATTAATATTTTAAAATAAATATAAAATTTTATACAACATATACTAATGAAATTATTTTTAATTGTTTTTTATTTTCAAATTAGAAATTTTTAAATATATAATTATTTTTTTCCTCTATAGAAAAGTTTTTATTTTAATTAAATATAATAGTTTTGATATTTCAAAACTCAAAAATAAATAAATTATTTTCTTCAATATTCTTTTCTAATTAAATTAAAATAGAAATATTCTAGAAGTTTTTGCAATAGTAAATTCCATTGATAATATTAAATTTCAATGTAAATAAATCATATTTAAATTGAGAATACAAAGTAAGAGAAAAAGATATTGTGAAATTAAAATTAAATTTAATTACGAGTAAATAAAATTGTTTGAATGAATTTTAAAAAATAATATCAAATATTATTATTTTGATTACAATTAAAATTAACAATTTTTGTATATTTTTTTTTTTTTAATTTCGAAGTTTTAATAAATTTATGAATATATTTCGGTTTTTAGAATATACCAAATAACAAAAATAGAATATTATCCAACTCCTAAAATAAAGTATAAATCTTTGTAATAAAACAAAAATAGTGAAAAAACCTGATTCATAAAAAATCGTAATTAAAAAGTCTCTACCTAACAATGCACGGTATTAGTGAATTTTTCGTCAGATAATTTTGAATAGAAAATATTTTATTTTTTATTTATTTTTGCAAAACTTTTCAGATTTTAATTATAATCAGTGAAAAAGAAATTATTCCTGGTCCTATTTCCGGTACTGCTCCTGATAACTATTGGTCACTTTTTCTACATCAATGTTCTTCCAGAGAGCCTAACATCATATGTACAGAATTAGATTATTTTTCATTTTCGTCGAAATCTCAGCCTTCTCAAGACATCTTTTCATTTTAAGAAGAGAGATTGGATTAGAGCTATTGAAGATTGAACAATTGCTGCAAGAACTTGTATGGAGATCATGAAGAACGGAGGTAAATTGGAGGTGTTTTCTCGTTTTACAGTTCAAGTTAAAAGTAAGCCGAACGTTAATATATTTCATTTAGATCGTCTTAAATCCAGGAAATTCAATTTATGGTTTATAACAGGGGTGTCAAACTCAAACTGCTTAAGTGCCAATTTTTTCTCTCAAGTATGACAGTGGGCCAAACGTTTTTAGTTTTTGTAGCCAAAATTTTTCTAAACAGTAGCCGAAAATAAGCCGACTCAAAAATTCCTTTTTAATAAACTGAGATTTCAGAATAAAATATAAAAAACACCATTTCTAGTTTTCCAGCAATAACCATAATCACCGGAAGAAACATTCTCGGCCAATTTACAGGCCTGAAGGAGGTGTGTAAAATGATCTGAATATAAGGATGGCAATACTCAAAATACAAGCATAAACTGTACTTTAATAATATGTCGAAAACACGCATTTTATGTGCAAAATAGTGAAAATTGTGCAATAAATGATCTTGCCAAGACAGACTAATTTGAAATTCAAAAGATGAAATAAAAAAACATAATGTAAACAAAAAATTAAACACAAAAACAAATCAAATAAAATAAACATCTCTAAGTAATATGAATAAATAAAAATAAAAACAAAAACAATAATGATAATTGAGTTCAACAATTTTATTTATTAAGTATTATTTGTTTACAAAATATCCCATTTTCTTTGGTATCAAAATAATAAAAACATAAACAAATAGCATTTTTAAATTGATGTCGCGAGCCAGTCATGGCCCGCGGGCTGTATCTTTGACATGCCTGGTTTCTAACAAATTAAGAACGAAAGTATATCCGGTAAAGTTCAGGATTTGTTTTCAGTTATTTTAAGAGATAAAAATAAGCTAATCAAAACAGTAAAAGTGTTGAAATTCAATGGATCAGGCATGTTTTGAATAGATTTTCATCACGGAAAAATAAGGGGCTCATATTTAAAATTTTGAGAAATTTGCACAACTCTACAAAATACAGTAAAGTTCAGATAAATACAGTTCAGTAAAATATAATATATAAAGTACATAAAAGTACAAAACAAAGTACATAAAGTACGTAAAAGTACAAAAGTACAAAACATAAAGTACATAAAAGTACAAAAGTGCAATACATAAAGCACATAAAAGTACAAAATACATAAAGTACATACGAAATACAGTTCAGTAAAATACAATATATACGGTATATAAAAGTACAAAACATAAAGTACAGTACATAAAGTACAGTACATAAAGTACATAAAAGTACAAAAGTACAAAATACATAAAGTACATACAAAATACAGTAAAGTTCAGATAAATACAGTTCAGACAAAATACATAAATACGAATTACAGTATTTTCTACAAAATACAGTAAAGTTCTCGTATAGCAATCCTTCAGAGATTGCTATACGAGAGTGAGATGCAAAATTTTAAATCCAATTAAAAAGATATTCGAAATGTCGGCAATTTACTAAACTTCTTGCAACTTTTTATTACGAAATAACATTAGAATTGATTATTTGAGAATAAAAGAATTGTTTAAAGTATGAAAGTCTAAAAAATAAGAAAATCAATCTAAATGTTTTTCGGTAACAATCAATATTTTCTAATCTATATAATAATATGTTAATATTAAAATTATGTTACATATTAAAGCTTTAAACATATTTATAATTATAATTATTTAAAACTAGAATTAATAGCATTTGTTAATTAATAGACTTGCAACAAATATTATTATAATAGTATTTCCGTAATTGCATTTTCTCTCTTTGACATGTTGAATTTGCTGCTGGTATTTGTTAACTGAATAGGCTATTCATTCAGAATGTTACTTTCTATTTTTTTTCCTTATTTTGTTTCCTTTCTGTAAATAAAACTCTGTCGTCTGAACAGTCAAGATTTGTTTGTTCTCTCTCCAATATTAAATTAATAAGTTCCGCTACATATAGGGTTATACCGTTGAAAATGTGGCAATAATTAATTTTAAAATCAGGATAATTTATCTTGATTACTATCAACGAAATCAATAGAAAACTTTATTTGATTTTCAACAAGATTTTCTAACATTTTCTATAAGACTCGTTTTCTAATTGTTTTGCAATAATTTTAAGTTCAAGTTCCTCGAACAATTAGTTTTACAATTCAGTTTAAAGTATTGTTTTATTTTTTAAAAAAATGTTGAAAAAAATCTACGGTACGTATTTTCATTTAACTTAGGTCAAATTTTCCACGATGGCATTTTCTTAATATATTTGAATTTTTTATTATAAAATCTTTTCTGCTCCGTTATAAATTATTCAATTTGTTATCTAATTTACATCACAACATTTTTTTTCAAATGCAGACAACTCGCAGTAGTTATTTCACCGTGGAAAGAAGAGTGAACAGAAACATGAAATTTGAATAGAAGTATCAAACTAGCTTACAAGTTTTATCGATCTGTACTTTCAATAGTTTTAAAATAGTACATAATTTATATTTGTTATTATACAAAACAGACAATAATCAGCAGAATAATCTGAAGTACATAGGGAATTTTAGTCTATAAAATATTCAGTTGGTATGAAAAACAGAGTAAATTTTTAAAGTGATATAATAGAATCAGACTCAGAAAAAAAAAACAATTTTCAGCAGTATTATTTAGCTTCAATGATTAATTTTCGGGCCTCCAAAATTCAGTCTTTTGTGTAAAAAGAAAACACGAAATGAAAATGATATAAATTAAACTTTCTTTTGATGTTATAAAATAAAATCTGTTTCATTGATTTTATTCGTATATTTTTATGGTTCTCGGAGAGAGATGGAGCATCACATCTGTGACTGGTCAAGGCATCATCTCACATCTCACAGGCTTCGGAGAGAATAAAAATCTATCTACAATAAAAAAAAATTTTTCAGGAAATTTTATATTGTAACAGTTTTAATTTCATAAATTTTACTTATAGATTATTATTGCGCGTTTTAGTATCACTTTCAATATACCTAACACGAGTCTACAATATACAGTAATTAATTTTAAGATCTCATTTTACGGCTTTAATTCATTTTGAAGTTATTTCTTATTGATAACTTATTAATAATATCTGCAAATCTAATTAAAAAGAAAATAAACTAAATGGATATTAATGTCTTCCATATTATTTCATTCATTCAAACAAAGCTCTATTTATTTACATGGAAAAAACTGATTTGATTGCACATTCAAACACAAAATTGTTATCATTTACTAAAGGAAAAAAAAACCATATAAATGAAAACAGAAATATACTTTAAATTTGGAAGTGTAAATGTAATTTTGATGAAGTGACCATTTTTATTAATTCTCTTAGTACAATACACGCTTCATTAATATCGAATAAAATGAGTTCTAATGCAAGAAGAAATACACTTGCTTTCAAAGTTCCTTTCTCAATAAAAAAATTTCTGTATAGTTTTTTTGTTTTTAAACTTTTTACTTAATTTTTGTGTATAAAATTGCTACTATTCTATTTATAAATCAAATTTATTATCATCAAAAAGTAGACTAATAATAGATGAATTAAATATAAATGCTGGACACATCGATATCTATATTATAAATCGATATTACTATTTTGTATTGTGGATTAAAATCAATGGGAGATGAATAGAGTATATAAAATATATTATGACACAACAACAAGAATAAATCGCTTCTATCATTTTTGTTAGTTAACAATGATTGTATGTTCCTTTTATATTAAACATTTATTAAAAGTTATAGCTTTAATAATTATGTAAGTAATAGTACTTAACCATTTCGAAAATAAAGTTCGTATACATAAAAAAAATTAAGTAATTAAATATGTCTATGTTAATTCAACACATTGCTGCATTGACATTTCTTGAACTACGACGTCTTACGAAGCATAGCTATAACACATTGTCTCATTAACTATACTGCAATAATGTATTATACTCACTCTCTGTAAAAAATTCAACAATAACTACTGATTAATATTAAAACTTGCTATTACTAAATGATAATACACTTTATTCTACACCTTTAATAGACAACCTTATTTTCAATAAAAAAACAAATATATATATATTTTTTTTTAAATTTGAATAGAAAGAAGAGTTGTCGATATTGCTGAATGCTAAGTTTCCATACAATGGGGTAAAGATGTCTTTACAAACTGCTTCTCTTTACAATTTATAATATAATAAGTTAAAAAATACTTTTTACCAAGACATTTTATATTTTAGCCGTAATGAAGTATTAATTTTAATTCAACTACAGCTGAATTAACATTAATACTTCATTAAAGCTTTACTTTAGTAATTACATTTTTAACATACAATCATTATTAATTTTCAATTAATAATACCGTAGTTGAAAATTTTAATTGGAAAATTTCCTTTACACTTAATGCTTTGCTTCATTTCTATTAAATTTTATTATTTAAACGAAAATGTGAACAAAAGATATCGAAAGTAAATTTTAATGTCATTAATATTTATGCACATACCTAAATTTTACATTAGCAAAAAATGAATAAAGTTAGTAAATTAAGCTTTCTATTAATTTAATTATTTTAAAATATATTTTCTAATTGTAATTTTAACATAAGATACTATTTAATAAGTATTTACAATGAGTTTTCTGGTTTAGGATGAAATGATCTTACATAACATTTATTATTCTATTTAATTAAATATTAAAATAATTTCGATAGAAGAAAAATTTTAATTCATCAAATTTAAAATATTTCTGACAGTAAATTCTCAATTTAAATTATTGTTCCATGTATACTCGTAAAACAGTCGTTTCAGAACTTAAAAGCCAATGTTCTCTCTTTCATTTCCTCTCAAATGATGTATTGACAAGACGGGATGTTGAATGAACACAGGCTCTCAAGGGAAATTTTCTCTCTTATGTCAATTAGATTGAACTTTACTTTTCTATAGTTAATATTTGTTGATAAACTTTACCATTCTTTTGATTTAAAATTAAGTTTAATCCTCAAACTCTATTAAAAATTTAATATTAATTGGTTCAATGCGTGCAGTGGTTTATATTGAAAATGTTTTAATATATATAAAATTTAATTTTTAAAATTTAAGTAAAATTTTAAATATTATTTAAGATACTTTACACGTTTAAAGCGTAGAAACAAATAGCAAAAGTTTAAAATAAAAATACTTTTTATTTTTAATGTGGAATTTATCAAAATGTTTTATAATTGCATTTTACATATAGAATTAACGTAACTTTTCATTCTTATGTGAAACAAATGTCTTGAGATTTAATTACAGAAAGAATTCCCTGGATTGTTTCCAATTATAATAAATATAAATTTAACTGAAAGCAATTTCCTTTAAAATGTAGAAATGGCAATCATCGTGTTTTAAAACAAAAATTCTCAAATACTTTTAAACTAACACAAAAATATTATTAAATGTAACATTTATATTTTAAAAATAAAAATAATTTCATCGTTTCTATATTAATTTATTATTGTTTAAAACGTATTTAAGTTTATTGTGTAATATTATATGTTAATTTTTTATAAATACGAAATAAGAATTTATTATAATTAAATTTATTTTTATTATATTTTTATTTTGGAGATTAAAATATCAATTTACTAAATAAATTTATTTGTAATTTATTGGCATATAACTGCAGAAGTTTAAATAAATTTTATTGCTTTTAATATAGTTTATAAATGGGAAGGTACTGTACAGCTGTCATTTCAAACGTCTCATCTTGCAAAATTTGAAAAATATTAATTTTATGTTCAACATAATCAACTGAGAGTTGGATGTAAATCAAAGAATTGTTAAAGAAAAAGAAAAAAGGAAGATAAATTGAGATAAAATGAGAAAAAGATTTAGATTAAAAGAAAAGAGTGATAATAAAACATCAGAATTGCATCAACCAAAAGCTCTAATTTAGATAGATTGGACATAATAAATTACCTCACAGCTACAGTTGTCCCAAGTACTGTACCTGTAACAACAGAAACACATAACTGAGTAACATTTTCCTAACGTTCCCAAAAAGAAATACTACACAGCTCTAAATCAAAAGAATCAGATATGAAATATTTCTATGTAAGTTGTAGGTTGTTCATAAAGAAAGTAATGAAATAGAAAATATGTTTAATAACTTTTACAAATTAAAATTTTATCGTAGCCTTATCTAATTTCAAATTTCAAGTTTCAATTATTCTTTAAAAGTATCATAAGAGCAATATTATAGCGAGCAAAAATTATTGTAAAGTCAATGCCGGGTGGTAATTTTTAATCATATTTTTAATTTATTTAATTTAAAATATACGCTCTCGATCTCAAATTAGTAGTGTTTTGCCTCTATATATCATAGGTCTACAATTTTTTTTTTTCAAATTGCAAAAATTATTAAATAATTTTAAATTGAACATTCACAGGAAAAAAAATAAATAATTTGCTTTTGAATTTAAACTTTTCTAGAATTTAAACTAGATAAATTCAATATAAGTGAGAAGGAAAGCTATTATTATATTTCACATTAAATATCATTCAACAAAATGGATTTTTTTAAAAAAATATAATGAATATTCTATTATATGAATTAGGAGCTGCATTCAACATTATTAACTCTAAAAAATTACCAATTTTATTAAATGAAGTTCATCTTCATACATTTTGAATTCATATTTTAATGGGATGTTTGTTTTATCTTTAATTCTTATCGTAATGATAAGATTTTTATAGATTAAATGTATTTTAGTATTTATGTATTTTGCTGTTAACGCTATTCTCAGCACAACATAATAAATTATATATCAAAACAAATTTTTACGATTCATATATCAATAATTATTATTTTTATAAATTTATCATAATTAAACAAAGCAAAAAAAAAACACAAGAATAAAGAAAGCCAATAAAATTTAATGTTTATTTGGAGCAGATTTGTTTTATACACTTATGAAATTATTTTATTTTTTACTTTTTCATGCAATAGAAATAAATAATATTTACAAAAAAATGTTTTAAATATTTAAATCTTAATATTATTTGCAATAAGATATGCATTTATAATTGGGACATTAAAAATAAAATATGTTTACTATAAAAAATCTATTTGATTTAAAATAACTACTTATATTTTGAATTATATACAATTGTTTTTAAGTTAACGATTTAAAAGAAAAGCTCTACAACCAATTTAATTAATTTTCAGAGAAAAAATATAAAAATTAATTGAATAGAACCTGAAAGTTTTTAATGACAGATATTTTCATCCCCATAATCATTATAATCATAAAAGAATAAAATTGGTTTAGCTTAGCTTTATATGTTAATTGTGTTTGAAATAATTTGTATAAAAAAAAATTAAATCGGTTACCAATTCTAAACATCATTACTAATTTAATTAAAATTAATTGTTGTTACTTAAATACAGCATCATTCATGTTAATTTTGAGAATTAGACATTAATAATTAAGTTTTTATTTAAAATATAAATTTGTATATCAGTATTTTTTAATCTTTCGATCTTTTTTCATAGTTAAATTTATTTTTCCGACCATTTTTATAGTGATAAAATAAGGAATTTAAAGTTATATCAATTCTATCTTTTACAGTTATAATATATATATATATATATATATATTTATATATATATATATATTAAAAATAAAAGCTTTAAATGCTTAATTATGGAGTAAACTAATTTAGTTTTATGCTGTACATAATTTTAAAATTATCAAAAAATTTCTACTTTATAAAATATATTAAAATATGCATAAATCTAAAATTTATATAGGTTATATATGTATTCATTTATTATTAGTTTTGTGAAAATATCTGACTTAATTTTAAAATAATTCTAGAAACTCGTTGGATAGGTAAATTCTTTCATCATTCATTCTAGGGGGAAAAAAGAGAAAAAACAAGTTTCTTATTCTTTCTTGAAGTTTTTTTTTAATCAAAAAGACATGTTAAAGTTTACTCCAAAAATTTTCTCGACGTAATTACTTTTATTGAAGAAGCTCTTTAATTAAACATGCTTCAATCTGCTTTATATGTGCATATCTAATCAATTTATATGAAATTCTCTACGCTATTTTAGGAAACACATTATTAAGAATCTCTACATTTTCTAAGGGAAGTAAACATTTTCAAAACTTTGCTTCCTTATTTATTCCATATTTTAAATCCATGACAATAATAACGTGTCAATTCACTAATTTTAAATTTTATTTATGAGATTTTACGTTTCGTACATACATAATTAAATCTAAGAAGAAAAAATGAATTTATTAGACTATTTCCTATAATAAAAAAAGGTATATATTTCGATTCTGAGGAAAAATACTTAAAGTTATTAATATTCTTTGATTAAATTTAAAGTATATTGTATTATTTAACTCTACGTACCAAATTTAAATTTTTTTAGTTTTCTAGCTCCCAGATATTTGTCACCCCTTACCTTAACTTATATACTGACTTGGATATTAGTGTTTAAACTTGGTTAAGTTAAATATTTGGAGGTATTTAGAGCAGGTCGTTAGGCTTGTAATTTTATTTTACTTTTTATATTTATTGTGGAATCAAATTAATTTAGAATTAGCACATTCGTAAATTGCAATCTCTTGTGGTTTATTTTATCGTTTTGGAAAACTTTTTTGATCGATATTTATTATTAATATTACTTTAAATGTTTTTTTTAATATAAGTTTTACAGAATAAAGTTATGTTTAAGTAAATTTCTAATATATTTATTTACTTTATTGTTAAATTTTTTCTGCATATTTGTTTTTTTTTTTCCCCTAAGTTTCTCTTATTTGTTGACTTGTCTTATCTGCATTTCTTATCTTTTAATTTAGATTTTCTTTCTTTCTAAAAATGAAAGAGTAACACAGGTGCAAAATTTGTTTCCTGTGTTAGATTTTGATTTCGTTTCTGTTCGTGCTTTGGTTCCGTTTACATTGTTATTCTATTTTCTAACTTCTTTGTACATTTTTACAGAATGTATAAGAAAAAACTGAATATTCTGAGAGGTAGCATCTGGTATATGATGGCGTTAATGATGATAGTAATGAAAACTTCTGTATGATGATGAAAATGAGGAAAATTTCAGTCAACTGTAATATGTTCTGTTTCCAAAGAATATTGTGCCACTAGTTTATGTCCAAAGATTTATGTGCCACTAGTTTTTCAGAAGAAAAACACTGTACAAGTGCCAACTTTGTCAGATATTTCTACAATATGAATATACTAGATATATTTCCAATAATTTAAAAAAATAACATTTAAATATGAAACATTTCTAATTAAATTTATATGTCGAAAAAATGGCCAAAATAAATTATATACGCTTGTAAGTACCGTAACTAAGTAAATAATGAATGATTCCTATATCACGACCAAAAAAAAACCTCATAAAAATTAAAAATACGTATAAAAATATAAGTATTATTTACATTTTATACATACATTTAAATGTAGTAATATTCAATATGCTTTCCCAAAACACAAATGCACTCTTCTGTTGTGACAATTAAACGTAGCCTAAAACGACACTGTAGAAAACTGGTGAAAAATTCAGTATTTTAACTACATGAAAACTTTTTCTTTAAATCGTTATTTAAAATCTATTGGGAATTTTATTATAAACTCGAAAGTTGCTATTAAAATTCGGATTTCTTTTTTAATCCAGGAAAAAATAAATTAGCATCCATATTCATTAAGATGCAAATTTATTTTCGAAGAAAACATCTATAAAAAACTTTTACTTTAAGAAATTTGAATATAGCATTAAAAATACTATTTTACATAAAAGTCTTTTAATATATTCAAATAAGAAAATTAAATATATATATATATATATACATATAATTTTTCTAAACTGATACAAGAATTATTTTAAATAATAATCAAAATATTTGAGTCTAACTTTACTCATATATTTATACGACCTTCTTATATACCTCGCAGATATATTTCAACAAAATTTATAGTACATTCGGGAGCCATTTTCTCATCTTTTACAGTTAACGATACCTTGTGGTCCCATTGAATTTTAAAGCTATAATATATATATACATCTACATATATTTCTTATTTAAGATCTTCCGAACTAAATATAAGATATGACCAAAGCATAACTGTATATATGTAAACTTTTAAAATTATTATTTTATTAACTATTTATTATAAAATAATATGATCTAAAACGTATCCATGAAATATTATCAGGGATATTATATTTGATATTATTTTAATAACTTTTTGATTTATGATTTTAACAAGATTCTCTTTCTCGACTCTCTTCACAAATGTTGCGTGACTGAACCCAATTTCATCCCATCGTAAATTTTCTGGAAGAAGGTCGCTTGTTATATACGAAATCTTTGCATGTACCGAAATGATATATCGCAATTATTTATTGCTCTTTCTAATAGTTTATTTAAATACTGTAGGGTTTATAGTTTATATAATAAATACTAGCAAAATCGTTTCCTTGTTTACAAGGAATTTTCCTATATTATAGCCATTAATCACCTTCCAGAAAATTTATGTTTTGTATACGAATACTTCGTTTTTCTCCTAAAAAATATTTATTCCTTTTATTATAAAATGGAAGTATCTATCATTGGACACACTTTGTACACGTAGTTCCTATATAAAATTGGAAACTTGATCTCAGTAATGATTTATTATAAAGTTTAACTTTATATTCTGAATAAAATATTTAATAAAAAATAATTTATTATACTTGAAATCTTTTGAATAAAGCACATAAATCTAGATCGATATTGTTGTCATCATTGATTAATTATCGTTTAAGTAGCTTTAATGAAATTTATAGATCTTTCGCTGCGTAGTGTCAGAGAATAATAAAGAGAAATATAGTTAATAGCTAATTTCGATCAATTTTAAATTTGCATGACTCGTCTGAAGGCTATATCGAGTTTAGAATTTATAAATTTACGTAGAGATTATATATATATATATAAAATATTTTTAATTATATAAACATTAATTATGTAGTATTAATAATGTAAAGTTTATATTATATTTATTAAAAACATAATAAACAATTTGTTAATTAAAATTTAAAATTGAAATAAAGAAATGAGGAGGTTTTTATTAAACTAAACTGTTAAATTTCTATTTGGTTTACTTTAATTAAAAATTAAACCTTTTTTGTTTAATTTTGTAAACATGTTCTTAAATATAAAATATCTTGTGCAATTTTTAAATTTAGTTTTAAGGTTTAATTAATTTCTTGTAAATATTGAGTGTAATATATATATTTCTTTCAATGGTTTTCAATGTTTTCAAAGTTAACATGGATTCACAAATATATAATCCTTTTACCAATTTTCTTATTGTAGTTTAGACATTAGGTATTAGTACTTATCGCACGTATTTTCCAATGTTTTTAATATTAAATAAATTTTAAATTTAAAAAAGTGTTTTAAAAATATTATTTTATCGATTACAATTATTCGTAGCTTTTATTAATAAATAATAAAATGAAACACGTAGCATGAATTCATTTTTATCTTAAAGAATCACATTTTAGTAATGCTTTTCTCATTTTAATTACGTTTCTGTTTATTTATAACTAAATATAAAAATTCTTACACAGGCAATTTACATTCATAAGATATACAAAATTCTTTGGAGTTAGGATGCTGCACGTTCTTTTTATGTATGAGAGTATAAGGAAGGAAAATGCTATGTATAAAACATAAATCAAAATTATATAATCATTATATGAAAATGTCGGTTATGTAATGCTAAAAAAATTGTACAAAAGTATTAAAAAAACACAAATAAAAAATCCTATCGAGAATAAAATCTATCAGAATATCAGAATCGCATTTATATTAGATAAGAAATTTGGCAGTACAATTTGATGCTTAACTGCATGACAAAAAATTCGTTTGGGAGACAGTCTGAGGCAGTCCAGTTGATAGACTGAAGGCAGATCAGAGTTAAATAATAATGGTCAGATTAAATAGGCAAGAGTCAGTACTATTAACAGCCAATTCAAGTTTCGAAATGTCTACTAATAAATTTATTATACTGCCTAAAAGGTTCGATGATTATCTGACATTAAAAGCAAGGCACCATCGAAAATCCTGCATGTTAATTTGCTACTTACATCGCTAAAGTCACAGAAAGAAATGTTTTAAAGCAACAAGCACAATTTTCAGGAATATTTCATGTTTCTTCCTAAAGCCAGAATAAAGAAGAGTGTGAAGAGTCTGCACGAATTGCTGTCTATTTAGAAGTCGAATCCAATCCAATGAATCAATGTCCTTTGCACAAGATTCTTTCACAAATAGACAAAAAACCACTTCACACTGATCGCGGGTTCATGCTCCATCCATGGGCTGGCCAAACGAAGTTTTTATAAGGTTTCTCATATGTCTAATACCTAAATAGACGCAAATTTCCCATAAAAAATTCTCCCAAAATTCTTCCGGAGATTTTCCCGTGGTAGATCGTTCAAGTATTGAGTTGCGTTATTCTATTTTTCACAAATAAATCAAGATTTAGTGTCTAAACGGATTGGAGATGATTTGGAAAGAAATGGAAATCATATTTTATTCAATATAATTTTAAAAAACACTAAAAACTAATGATAAATCAGACAAAAATTGCCACATCTTTTCTCGTAATCTGTACGGTTGTGTAGAAAGTACTTTAAGATCAGAATGAAATTTCGACAAGGCCAAAGCTTCAAGTCCATCTGTTTGTTCCAATTTGCTCTGATTTTGTCTTAATAGAAGATAGTGCTCATCCACACAAAGAACACCTAGTCGATTAATACCAGGAAATGGAAGACAGACATGGAAAGTGAGTAGCAGGGTTTAAATCCAATTAGTACGCTATAAGAAGGCATATTGCCATTGGTTCTAATAGATGGTGTGACGTCCTCCTGCTATAACCCAGATTGTCTTTTGCGACAAAAGGGAATAATGTCAGTTCAAAAATTTATTCACAGCCTCATTCTAAAGAATAGAAAGAAGATAAACTGATTGTTTTGTTGCAAGAGAAACCTTAAAAGTTACATTTTATTACGGTATTTAACTCTACGTGTTGATATATATTTAGATATTATCAGGCATATGTAATTGTCTACGCTTTAAATAATAGCTACAAATCTTTTTATTCAGTCTGGATTATGTCCATTTTTACTAACATTTGAATAACACACCACTCTTATCATTAACCACATGGCTGATGTCCTTTCGAGTTGTTAGTCGAGAGAACAAAGTTTGACTTTAAAGCATTGTCTGAAAATCAGTTTCACATAAATGAATGCAAACTCTGTACTGTATACATTAAAGAAAACTGTTGTAATAGAGATAAACAGAACATTTAAATATAACATAAAGTAACGGACAATTATAAAAGGAAATTTATAGAACATTTTGAAATTATAAAACATAAAAATAATATAAATTTAAATAACGGTACGTTAGTTAATACAAATTGGTTAACTTAGTGCTTTAAATTGAACTAATTGCAATGATAAAATATAAGGGATGTTTCTGTAAACGTCGTTCGCATGTATTGCCAGTTTACAGTGTAGTACGAATAGGCGTACAGTACCTTAAATTGGTTTTAAACAAGTTCAGTGGTTGTCGTTTTCAGTGTTGGTATCAGTTATAAAAAATGTTATTTATGAAAAATTTTATTATTTTTGTTATATAAAGGTATGTAGAGTTTGGATATTTGATCTCATTTATATAATTGTTTACTAAGTTTATTGTATAATTGTAGTATGTACGGAAGAGGGGCTAAAGCCCGAAATCCATTTACATTAAGAGTAGTATTAAATATTTTGGATGATATTCTCGTCTGTTTAGTCCTTGTCAGTCAGAATAAATGTGGCTGTTTTGACTTATACTACACATCAAAAATAATAAAACCCTAATTGGATTTGAAACTGAATCCACCGTAAGATCTTACTGAATGTTTATTTGACCGACCTGAACTGATTAATTCTATTTCAAAATGATTTGTAAATCTTTTAATACTTTAAAAAGCTTTAGATCAATCGAAAACTTTTCCTTTTATGTTTTATTAGATAGAATTTTTCTATGAGGCATAAGTGGGATATACGGTTTGCTCAAATTTTCTCCTTACGGGCTGTATCCCTTGGTCTCTTGATCCATAGTGGGATCAGTGGATCAGATGAACATTTTATATATTCTTCTGATGATCTTTTCTTTTATCCTTAGAATGATTTGTAAATTGTCTTTTTATGTTGAAATGTTTTCTTAAATCCTTTTCGTGAAGTTGATTCGAACAAAGTGTTACTTTTCTTTATAAATTCAAACATTCAAAATCACACTACAGGCCTGAATTAATTTTCTTAACGAAAAAAGACTTAAAGTATTAAAATAAATTCATACTTTTTATTAAATTTTTATTATCGGAAAACATTCGATATCAACTTAATTATAAAATTATAAAACTTTATATCAATAGACTAATAAAGATAATTATAAAACTATTCCATCATATTCTTGATTCTGAGATAGTGAAAGACAAACAGAATGGTTAGCATTAATTACATACAGTTGCGATATAGCAAAAGATAACAATTTCTAAGGATAAATAGACTAAGAGATACCAATAAAATGAAAACATATCGGCTGGAAGATAAACATGATAAATTGATACAAAATAAGAATTTGGTAGAATTCGGAGACTGCCAGCTTTATACAATGATCTAAAAATTTCGGAATCACTGGTCTAAGCAATAAAAAGAAAAGAAAGCAAGAAATCAGATAATTGTTTCCAATATTATAAGATAGGAAATTATTATGTTTTTATATTTAAATGCAATTTATATAGTAAAATTATGAATTATTAAAACTTACTTGTTAGGTAAATAGATAAGTGTATTTTATTTTTATAATTTTATTAAAATTATAATATAACTTATCGTAAGAGTTATGTCTAGTTAGTTTTACGAATATCATTGTAAATTACAAGATAATTATTGTTTTGACAGTAATTTAACTTGGTTATTCAAGTGTGTAAACAAATCTAACTTAAAACGAGCAAAAATTATTGTGACATCGTCACAATGCCGTGCCAGGCTGAAATTTTTAGTTTCAGTTTTCATTTATTTAAACTTAAAATACTACGTTAACTAAACATAATATAATATCAAGAGTAGAATTATTTTTGAACATAATATAATATGTTTTACATACATTATGCTAAAAAAATTTTAATAACTTTTAATTTACGATAGGATTTTTATGCAAAACAATATCTATTATTTGTTTTAAAACAGTTTACCAGTAATAATTTCAAGTTAAACATATTTAGTTATTTATTTTGTCTTAAAGTTTTTCTGATATATTCATTATATTTAATTTAAATTAGATTAAAAATTTCCTGAAGCACAAAGATTTCAATACATTCCGTTTTAATAACTACTTACTGAATCTTTTCATCTTATAATTTACATATTTAATTACTTTGAATTGTAAATATTTCTTCGTCTTTGACTAAGATGGAAAGTTTTCGATAAAACTAAGAATTTTCTAGCTTAATTTGTCTTTAAATTGTGGATTGATTCATATACCGACGAGACGTCAGTGAATGAATCCACGATCCACGATTGGTCATAACTAAAATAAAAAACGATAATCAGTTCTGTATAAAGAAATGTTTGATAATTTTTGTCTCCTCTCGTTTTTAGTTACTTTTACACATCAACAATATCGAGAGGAGATGTAGATACAGAAACGTCTTTTAGAATTATTTCTAGATCCATCTAAAAAACTATTTTAAACACATACCTATTCCCGATGTCTTTTCAAACGATAACTTCTGGATCCTCTCTGCCTCTAATAGAGACAAGAAAACTGCTTTCTTTGATATAAAATAAAAGATGGCTCAATAGTCAGTTAACCAAGAATAATTAATCTTCATTTAAAAATAATGGGTCATGAACAAGTGTTCAACCACTATTTTATACACAGAGTTCACAGTCTGTGGATTCGTTAGGAATTCCTCTTCTACGATGATGCCTTCTAGGTGTCTTATACTCTCTATCTATTGATGTGCTTGTCCGAATTCTCGTCTCGAACCCGGTCCTAATCATTACTCGGGTCTCCTCAAAGGATTGAGAATTTTATCCTTCGTTTCAAAAATGACACATCCCTATCCTCCGATTCGTCATCCCATCGACCTCATGAGAGTGGCTTTTATTTGTCTGTGTTGTAGTACTTTTCTCCCGATGGAATTTGCTATCAACGATCATAAACTATCATTTTAATTCATTTATTAGAATTTCAAAACGTTGTTTTTAAAAATATTTATGGTGGCAAATATTGTTTATCGGACAATCTGTAATACGATCGTTGTGCACATTTTAATAAAAGGTCTTCATTAATTATTAAAATATTTTTAATTTTTTTTTGTTTGAATTAGCCCCCATTTTGGTTTTTTTTGGAGATGCTATTGATGATATGAGAATGGAAATCAATGTGTAAATACAATAAAAGTTTTTGATAATGAATTTTAACATTTCGAAATGTATTATAAGTTACATAAAACTTTTAAGCCATGAAAAAGTGAAGAGAATTGAATACCACTGACAACTCCTTGGGTGATCTTGTTACTTCGGATAAGGGAGTATAGCGCAGAGATCCTGAGAGTACTCTCTTAAGTGGACTCGATTGTATATATATATATATATACACACACACATACTCTAGGGTGTATTAAAATAAAATCAGTGAGACTATTCCTTTCATTTGTATTTACTCCGGAATTACAATATCTCGATGTAATCAAAAATTACAGTAACTAAAGACTTGCACTAATGTAGTAGAATGTTAGAAATTTACATTTAACAGGAAATATCTCATTCTAAGTAATTTTAATAGGCTAAATTTTGTAAGAAGTAAGTACATTAAATCTCTTTTACTCTGCCCAAAACGCAGCTAACATTTTTATACTTGTAGTTTCATTAATCATACATAGAACATAGTATATATTATATTATTATATATTAAATTTTGTGTGGTATTTAGTAAAATTATTATTATTTATATCAATATAAATCAGAAAAAAATAAAAACAAAAATAAACATAAATCAAAATTTGAAATTCACTAAATTTATTTTTTACTTAAAATTGGTCTTAACAATTATACACCATATGTAATTCTAAATAGACGTGATGAGTACATTTACAAGAAGAATTTTGCTGAAAATAGATTTAAAAAGTCTGTGAAAAGAATAAAGGAATAGTCTCACTGATATTATTTTAATACACTGTACAGTATGTGTGTGTGTGTGTGCATATATATATATATATATATACATACAATCAAGTCCACTTAAGAGAGTACTCTCAGCATCACTGTACTCCCTTATTCGAAGTAACAAGATCACCCAAGATGTTGTTAGTGGTATTCAATTCTCTTCACTTTTTCATGTCTTAAAAGTTTTATGTAACTTATAACGTCAATATAATATAATATAATATAACTCCTTACGTTCTCTGTCTAGTCATCATTTCCAAGCGTACTCAAACCTGAAACATTATCCTCCTATTGAAGACTTGTCCGACTTTCTGACTTCCAGTAGATTTCACCTTATAAATTTGTTAAATTTTTCTGTATATAATGATGTTTACATGTAGACCATATATACAGGGGTTTTTCAAAAGTAACGCGCCGTAAGAAATTGTGAGGAGAAGCTTGCTGACAAAGCTTCAGGGGTAAGTGTATAGTATACTGGTTACATGATGCATCATCTCTGATCTGCAATACTATTAAACAGAAATTAATTACGTAAAATTCATATGAGTAGTCGAATCACTTTCAACTGATGTAGCTCAGCTACATAGTTCTGTAACTCACGACTAGGTATGTTGTGAATATTGAATATGCTGTATTTAATACACGAAACATTACTTGTTTTTTATTGTTGTTATGTTGAATTTTATTTAAATAAAACTACAAATAACAATAAAAATAGTGTAATGTGTCACGTTCGTGCTATTATCTGCGAATCGAGTCGCGATTTTAAAAGTTCACTCCTCACAACATACCGGGTAGTTTGCAAGCTTTGTCTGCAAGCTTCTCCTCACAATCTCTGAAAACCCTGTAACTTATATATAATTAATTTTCTTTTTTCGTTTACTAGTAAGACGACTTGGAGAATATCATTTTCCATTCCAAAGTGAATTTTTCTGTTTTATACATTTTCTATTGAAAATTTAGTTGTTTTAGTTAGAAATGCATTTTTCTATTGATTAATTTATTGGATATATTCTTTTTACTACAAAATACATCGAATCATAAGATATTTATATATTGCTGTTTTCTTAGTTTCTATCAAGTGCTTTAGATTTTAATTTCAAAATTTTCTTCCAAAACAAAAACAATTAAATTAAATTATGCAAACAGATATATATAAATACATGAAAGTATAAGAAGATTTTATGATGTAGAAAGATTATAATACTGAAAATTTCATAGAAGTGCTCGTTTTAAACTTTCGTGCTGTTTTCATAAAATTTTTTATAACAGAAAAAAACAATAGTTTTTCTAAGTTTGAATTATTTGATAAAATATACATTTTCTTGTCATATAACAAAATATTTTAATTAATTTTATGATCAGTTATCCGCACTAATTTGATTTTGTACTTCTTACGCTCCAATTCAGAAATTCTGTCGTGCTCACGTGGTGAAAGAATGCTAAATAACATTTTCCTTTCCATTCGACTTTCATCCAACTAAAATTCTTTATCTTTATTACATATTTCGATATTATTTATTGTTTAGCATTGATATAGCGTATACGTAACCATTATGTATATTATTTCAATTTTGTTTTAAATCTTTAAATAGTAAAATAATATTATTCATAACAATATCACGATATTTTAGTAAGTAAAGTGAATGTTTATATTCATGTTGATCTGTAAATGATATTTACACTGAATATATTTACATCTGTATCAGCTTTGATATCATAGATTATATTCCATTATATATTTTGATATTTTATTATTCGGCATTCGATATCACGTTGACCCGAGAAGTGGTTGGTCGAAAAACCTCATGGTAAGTGACGATGTGCCTTTGGAAAAGGTTTCCTGTCACTTGGATCTAAACGAAAAGTGTTAACAAACGTTTTATTGACCGTCTAGGAGAGGATTCGCACGTATTCTCCTACACATCCCTTACACGTATTATATAACACTTTTTTTATAAAACATTTTGGGAGATTTCGACATGAACTCGTATCCCTCCTTAGAGCTCGGCAAGAAGACGTTTACCTCTGTTGTTTGTTACCTTCACTTTTTGCAGATTTACCTTCTTATAGGAAGGTACTCCGTGTTTTTCGATTTATTCTCTGTATTTATTTGATCGTTTTTTTAGTAGTCACAGATTGGATTCGAGTAATCTACAAAGGAAAACTCCAGTAACAACAGAGAAAGCAATCTCTTATGGAGTGCGCTATGTTTCTTTTAAGTCGATTTACCTCAGGATCTTTTCCCTATTTAAATAAAGTATAATACAAACGAAATTATATCGATTTTATAATCTGTATATATTTATTTTATATCATTTTATTTAATAATCAGATGAGAAGTCGAAACATTCGATTTAATTTTAATTTCGATAATAATGAGAATTGATACAGTACGTACAGTTACATGAGAGAAAGGCATATAATTTCAAATAAATCACAAACTTTTTAAATTTAAAAAAGAAAACTGGTTATATTATGAATAATAATTTTAGATAATGCAAATTCCCATTATTTTTTTATATATTTCTAATAGTTTACGATGATCTCTAAAATAATCATTAAAACATTTCACGCGTATAAAGTCATGCTATTATAATATTATAACTAAAGTAAAATAATGTTTTAAGTAGAATATAATGTACAGTACAGTTATGAATGTTTTTCTCGTTCCTGCATTTAAAACTTGAATTCGAAAAATTTAAATTGAAACATTCAGTTCATTGCTATGAACATATTTGCGCTTGATCTGGTTAACTCTAGAAACTAAATATCAATTCTTCCACCTCTACAGTCACGGGAATTATAAAAAGACTTAAAAAATTGCATTGCTATGATATGAATTGTGTTTTGTATATAAATAAGATGCATTTTCTGCTTAACATCCATGCCAAATGTATAAGATACGTCATGCCATCTTTTATTCTCAAGAATAAGAGCAGACATAATGCGATATATTTAGATGTATATCTGCTCTTATTCTGAAGAATTCGTTATACTGTAAATTTAATGCATTATCAAGCTAAATTGTACCAAATATATTTGGCAATCTAAAAATTATTCCGGAAAAATAATTAATTATAATTGTTTTTCCTACACGAGAAGTTTTTAAAATATTCATATTATGCACGTTAATGATATATTATAAAATAAAATTAATATAATTTAAAATTATTGATTATTGTCTTAATTAATTCAAAAAGATGTTATCTGTATCTATTTTTAATCAGAGCCTTCTCAATACCTTCATTAATAATTTAATTTTAATATATTTGCCTTGCAAACTATTATAAATTTAAAAATGCAAATAAATATTAAATCATTATATAAAATATAATTTTGTTATATTCTACAGGCGAATCAATAATATTTTTTATTAAATTCAAATCTTCTTTTATAGATTCCATTTGGGTAGATAGCTTCAAAGCACTTTCAAAGCACATATTTCGTATTTGAACAATAAAGTAAAACTTGCTATAGATAATCTGCTAAACTTATATTCTAACTTAAAAACCTCCAATTTATCTATTCACATGAAACTGTATAACGCAATCATTAACCCAATCATATATTACGCATCCCCAATATGGGGTCTCGATTATATATATAAATTAGAAAAATTTCACATCTACTTTCTTCGCAAACTTTTTCACTTAGAAAGAACTGTCCCAGGCTACGCAATTCGCCACGAAACTAACCGTATCTGCTCTTATCCATTGTTCTTAAAACGTATCATTAAATTCTACTATCGTCTAAAATTCAAATCTGACAGTAATATTACCTTTCTGCACCACGAAATAATCAAAGGCAGTAAAAAATCAACTACAATACAACTCTGGCAAACTAAACTAAATAAAATACTAAATTCTTTTGGAGTATCAGATCTTCTATTCAAAGATAATATTCAGCACTGGAAATTTGGATATACTATGTTAATGGAATCAGCTATCGCTCAATCTATAAATATGGATCAAAATAGCCTAAATCACAATACCTATCATCCCTGGTACTTAAAAATTTTACAAATACCTTCTGTACAACCTTATATGATAAAATCAACTAACTTCAATGTGAAAAGGCTAATTTCACAATTACGTCTAAATAAATATTCCCTTTATATCAATAATTTCTATATTGACCTATCAAACAATCATTGCCCATGGTGCAAATTCGATAACTTCTCAATTGAACACTTACTTCAGAAATGTCAAAATCTCTCTAATGTACGTGATTCTTTCAACATTCCTCGAATACTCCAAAGTGATTCATCCCAAGATTATAGAAATTCTCTCAATAACCTAAATAAAAATGATCTCTATTCTCTGTATAATTATTTCATTAAGATTACAAAAATGTTGTAAATCTATGCCAGTATGTCAAAATATATCAACATTATATAACTTCATTATTGTATAATTATATTACTGTGTTTGTTAAAATAACTGTTTTTATTTATGTTAATAACGAAATAATATAAAACCAACGTATAAAGACTGTTAAATTTTAATAACCTAGTTAATGTTTTAATAATACGAAAATTTACAAGTCAATTTTGTACAACCCCCTGCAACAGGGATAATCCCCTTTTTGTGAATAAAGATATTTGAATAAAAAATAATAATACTTTTTATTAAAATTTCAAGAATAGAAATGAATAAAATGTAATAATTTCATTTTTGAGAAAAACAACTTTAATTTTTAATTTGAATTAAATTAAATTTATTAAAATTATATAATACAAAAAATGGCTGTTAAATATTTATAATTCAAGCAATTATTCTGAAATAATTAAACATAAATCATTAATGAACTATTAAGGAAAAGTTCATTAAAATTTCTTAAATTAATTGGTATTGATTTTTTTAATGCTTTGTTTTAGTTTATAAATTGCAAAAAATCATTAAATTCACGCAATTTAGTTAATAAAATAACAAAAAGTACAACAATATTTTTATTTGTGATATAATTTTCGATCAATAAGATTTTAATGATCGATAATAATACTGAAAAAATAGAGTTTTTAAAGGTTTTTTCCCCTCTCTTCTTTGATTGCTCTGATAGAAAATCATCTGCTGCATAATTTAGATGCATAAGTTATATGCGTGAATCATTAATAATGTTTTTTTTTATTTTTTCCTCTAAAATTCAATATTTTTCTAGTCATTTTTAGAAATATATTTTGCTTTTTCTTTTCGTGTTTCTTCGGCACCTCTTACGAAAAAGTGGTTAAATTAATGAGGAATCCATGCTATACTAGAGATAAAACTACTTTTAGATTTATTTATATATATATATATTTTATCACATGATTTTTGATTTTACTGAAATTTCCCTCTTTTTCTTAATGTTATTCAACCGGCAACAAGAAACTCAAATATAATGTAACTTTTTCTGAAGAATTCTACTATGTTCGAATTTCCTGTTATACTCTGCTTTGATATAACACATGTTCTTTGATTTTATTTCTCGAAAACTTTCCATCTTTTTAAAGATAGAGTCACGCGGAATTCGATAAAAGTGGTAAGGAATGTATGTCAGATATTTGTTTTAATACTTGCATTTTATTACAGAATGAAAAATAATATTATGTAATAAGTTGAAGAGTTCTTATTTTTCGCTTTCTATAGAGGAATCTTCATCTTCCTCAGAGTTACTTGAAATCTACTCTTATAATTTGATGACTTTATCTACCGTACACTTTGCATTAATATTTAGCTTACTTCAATGTTTAATTAACATATAAATTAATTTCTCTGATAGATTTTCTTCGTTATTTTGATTAAAAAAATTACGGTACTTGAGCAGTGTTGTTCAAGCTGTACTCAATTAATCTATGACAAAATAAGAATTTTGTAATTTAGAAAGAAACATATAATTAATTTTTAATATTTTAAGATATAATTTTATTTATTAAATAAAATTCTATGATATTTCGTCTAAAATTTAATTTAAATATTTTCCATTAATCTTTCTAGTTCTAAAATAAAATGAAAAATTTAACCAGCTTTACTATTATCAGATAATCATTATAGTTATGAATAAAAACATAAATTTATTAATAATTTTAATTAAGTTTTGTGCATTTCTTTTAAAATAATTTAGAAAAGTGTGTATATATATTTAAATAATAAAAGAACATATTATTAGTTTGCGTTATATCGATTTGCATGTCATGTTCAATGTAAATTGTCACTAATATTGGTCATTAACGTCACAACATGGATGCTTTAATATATTATATTATTCTAAACTATTGTTAAATCAATTCGATGGCGTTAGCAATCATTTCCATTTATTAATGTAAGAACGTGTTCTATATTTTTGGTAGGAGATATATAGAATAAAGATAGTTAAATTTACTAATATTAACAGATTATTAACTTATAACTAAACTTATAAATACATAGAAAGTAAGAACATTAATAAAGTTAATTTATCTTTACACAATTTATTATAACATTTGAAATAAGATGATTTTTATACTTTTTAAAGGATGAGTAATCAATATGTTATACAAAAGAAAAATCAAAAAATTGCTTTTATTTTGTTTTAGTTTTTTAATATTCTTTTGTAAGATTTTAAAATTAAAACTTAATACTTCTTTCTTAATAACGGAAGCTATTATTAGCTTTCCTTATCGAACAAGTTTTAATTTAAAATTACGAGGAAAAATAACGAATAATTTTAACGTTTAGTTACTAGAGGTGAATTAAAAGTTGTGTTATTCTAGATTTAATGAAATTCCCTTAACATTTATTTATAAGAATTTAAGATCGTTTTTCTTTATTATTTTCCTTCGAGATTAATAAAATAAAAATTATTTGCTTTATTAATCTTCATCTATTAAAATTTCATAACAATTTACTTTTATTACATTTAATTCTAATGACGTTTTATTTTATTGTATTCAAGTTACCGAAAAATTGAATAAGCGCTAAAGTTTTAATTTAAATAAAAATTTAAGATTCAAATATTCTGAAGAGCTAATATTTAATTTTTCCACTATGTTAACGTGGAATTCTTTTTCTGTTTTCGTAACATACGTTAGTGTTATTGTTAGTTTGTTTTTATATTCTTCTAGAGTACAGATAGAATGCTAATGCTACTACCGCATCAATTGGCAGCTTGAGATTTATTTCCCTGTACAATTGGTTTCTAACAAAATAAGAAAAACATTGATTCGAAACAATTAAATTATTTAATAAAATTATAAAATATATTACTACATTAATGATTAATCTAAAATAAGGGATTTTTTCATCACTACTATTTATAATTGGCAGTTGCTTTCCATAGTTCTCAAAATGTGATTGCCTTAGGTCTTGATATTGATTTCAGTTTGTATTTTAAAACTGTATGCCTAAGTGGTGTATTTATCAATCATTATTTGATATGGATTTAATTCCTGGATGTAAGTAGAATATAAATATAATATCTTTTGAAAATGACTTAAAATAATAATTTTACTCTTCATGTAGAAGTTGTATTTTTTATTATTTTTCTTATTGTCATATTTTCCAACTAGTGCCGGCTGAAATCCACATCACACTCAAATCCTAAACAATTATATCTAATGAAAAGACATGACTTTAATTTTTATAATACTCTATTTTTGATTCACAGAATATATTGTAAAGCAGTGTTTCCAAACTTTAAGGTTTCATTTTTAAGGCATTTATTTGGCGCTCCTCCATTCATATTTTAGTATTGTAAATTTTATTTTTAAAAATTCTCACATTATATATTATGCTCGTCTTATACATGGCTCCACTCACTAGTGGCAAGAAAGCAGCTAAAAGTAGTTCCCATTTGGGAAAAATATTGCCTTGAAATTCCTATTGGTTTGAAGAAAGAAACAAATCCTGGAGTAATTTTCTTCTTTAAACTGCTGTAGTGTTTCTTCATTAGATGACAGAACGACAGATATTTCATTCGAAAGTAGACTAAACTTCAAGAATTGGTGACCAATGTTTAAATAAATGAACAAAATCCACAGATAAAACTACACAATTTTCTATCTCGAAAGATCACCGTATCGAATACAGATCTTTGTCAGATATATGTAATCTGCGTTAGAATCTGTTGACAAGCTTGTTAAGAAAAGTTTTCTGCTACAAAAAAAGTAGTTATCACCATGCCTGCAAGTGAAGATCCCTACGTAATCCGTTACGATCTTTACGATGATCCGTCTCGAGTTGGGTTTTGTGACTCGAGAATGCCCGTAAGATGGTTCGAGGAAAGCTACACCTCCACACTCAGCAAGTGAATATTTACAGTTTATTTACACAACAAATATTTACAGGATGTACAAGTTCGACAACAATACATACACTATGCAACAGGGATGTGGTATCTCACGTCGGCTTGTCTATTGGGGACTGTTAGACTTCGGGGAACTCAGGTCGCTTTTCGGAGATGACTCAACCGCGTGGCCGTCCTGTCTCTGCACTAACCCTTCTCAGAGGACTTTCTAAGAGGAGAACGCTCTCTCTATACACCTCAAAGGTTTCCCTAGTGTCAGAGACTACCACGTACCCGGTCTCTCGCCCTTCTCCCCGTTTCTCTCGCATCCCTTACAATTTAAGGGATTCTACGGCGACAACTTGCGGCCAATCAGGTTCTTTTTTCCCCCTGGGAGCTTCCAAAGACGTCTGCCCTCTTCCGAACGACGTAGCTTACATTCGCGTCCGTCCCTTGTTTACATTTTTTTTTCCCAAGCCGGCCGACACGTGGCAAACACATTGACGTGTATCATAAACGGAGACGCTACTCCCTTTGTTCTTTCCGGCCGTTTATGGTCCCAACGCCAGGTGGGTCCAATTATCTCCGTCGCGTGGCTTTTCGACCTAGGGACCTAGGACGCTAAAAGCGGACCTTTACACTGCAGATGCAGGCTACACAGAAAAACTACCGATCAATGATAAGATAATGCAAGAATTAAGAAAAATAATTCCATATAGGCCTATCCCTAATGAAAAAAAGCATTCTTCGAGAATCTGGCTACTTGGCTACTGTACGTACTTCTACTGTAGTAGACAATTGTGAATGTAATAATAATTATTATTTATCAAATGTAATTATTAAATTTGTTTTATTCGTTGTTTGTGTACAATTATATGTACTTAATATTCATTAAACATTTTTGTATTTTTCGGTAAAATTTTGTGATTTTTAAATTTTTCTTTTTGTGTTTCCCGTGGAAACACCGTAAGTTTTAAGAATGAAATAAATCCAAAGTATAATTATTAATATGATGGACAAAATATTACATGTACAAGATCTACATACATTGTAAAGTGTTTCCGAATGGCAAGAGAACAGAATCAAAGAGGAATAGTTAAATAGTAAATACTGTTTCTAAAGGTTACTAGAATTTAAAATGTTGACTTATTTTCTTGTCTTTAAATAAAAACACCGTTTTAATTTGTAGGCTTGTAACAACCAGTCTCATCTCTGCAGTCGAGAGCTGTGCTAAAATTGTTATACAACCAAGCTATGTATGATGGTAGGAATTAAATTATCAAGAACAAAAATAAAAAAGAATTTGTCACTAATATTACAAAAACATAAGACAAGCATTTATTTTGTTCCAGAAAAGATCACTATGATAACACATCGAACAAGAAAAGTTAGTAAGGTAGGAGTCCAATTATGGCCCATCTAAGTTTTGATTATTATTTTGACTGACTCCAATATTTTTCAGCTATCACCTAGACAGACTAATTAGATAACTAATAAAATATACCTCGTTCTCCGAACTATAAATGATGTGGTATAGTCTGCAGACGTTGAAACAAGCTTCTGTGCTAACTTTCCTTTCAGAGTGTTAAAAAATTCCGCGGCTTTCTCATTCCATGGAATTTTCTCTTTTCGGAACTTTCGTTGAGAAAGGCGATCAAAGATGCGGCATTGGATAAGTACCTGGCTACAATAACAGTCAGCTCCAAAAAGACTCTTATTTGTGTTTTTACCACGGAAACCGAAAAAGAAAGAACATCTTTGATTCACTCCAAAGAACGTCTGAAACCCTACAAGATGTACAAATGTAGCACTTTCCTTGCGAGCGAATTGACATTTTCAGTTTTAATTTTTTTAAAATCCAGATCAATGGATACAATTAAGTTATAAAAATCATCTGAATGTTTCAAGTTTTCTTTTTACTTTGTGAATGAACGACAATATCATAAAGATGTAGTAAAGAATATCTTTCACATGGTTGTAGTATTTCGGCCATCAAACTAATGAAGAAATACCGAGCATTCCTAAAAGACCGGAATAAAACCATAACATTCTGTAGGATCCAAAACTATTGATAAAAGCGATGTACTGTTATGAATCGAAACTGAAATGTAACAAACTTAGCAGATGTTACGATCTCCACTCTTTTTCGATGTTTGAAGGAGGGAAAAACCGTGCCTTATTAATTTTATTTGGTTACCGATAATCAATCCGTGGCAAGGTTCTTCTACCAAAATCACAGGCAAAGAATTCCGCTTCAATAATTTTTAGTTCAACATTCTTTGAATATCCTGTTTTAATACTTTTGTGTCATGACGGGAATATCGATAAGTTTTGGTTCTATCAGATTTACCAGAAGTTAGTTCAATATATTAATATTGAACTAACATTCACAATTCTCCGAGCCGTTAGAGAAACAATCTGTGTATTTAACAATTAGTTCCTGTAGTTTAGCTGACAATTCGGAAGTAACAGTCTCTCGCTTTAGTAGGAAGTTTTCTTCCATAAATTATAAATTAGCAACATCGAAACTGCCAATTTCATATTAAACGTAATCAAACCTTGTCCTATATAGTAATTCTCAGTTCTTTCATTTATATTTCCTGTCAGGCAGATCACTTATTACCCTCTAATAGTTTCAGTATATAATTGCGATAAATTTATGGTTTATCTTAATCTCCAAATAGGTCCATGATATGATTTGTTTCGGAAGATTTACGAAGTACCATATCAGGACTCTTCTATTGTTTACCTGACTTATTTAACTTAAACATTTTAAATATCAGAACTTGATCTTATTTGAATTCCCTTCACAGTCTTACGGTCGTACTATAGTTTTTAGATACTTATACTTCTCTGGTGTGTTGTGATACTATCTTCTAATCTAGTTTCAGTTGATTTATCAAATTGAGCACATGTTCCGTAACAACATTTTCCTTTTCTTTTAATTCCATCAATCCCAAAATGCAACGTAAATTTTTTCCATAAATTCGTAAAAGGCTTCGTAATTGTTTTTCATGAATTAATTTATCCGGAGAGTACTCTGTGCTTTCAAGTGTGATAGTTCTTAAGACAAATGAAACAGATTAGAGATGGTTTTCCCAATCGTTCCTAGTCTCTAAGCACAGAGATTTCAACGCTTGTTTTAAGTTGCTATGGAAATATTCAACGAGAAAATGTTTGAATGAGGGTGATGTATGCAGAATTGTACGTGACTTTAATACCAAAACATTCAAAAAATTCGCTCGTGAGATGACTTGAAAACTATTCCTTAGTTATATTGTATCTCTTGAAACTGCATCCAACTGATAAATCCAAGATAATCATTAAAATAATCATGACATTTTTGCTATTTTTCACTTCTAGGGAAATAAAATACGGATCTTTTGAGAATAGACATATAGTAGTAACTAGCTATCTCTTTCCTATGAGGTAGATGTCTACATAAATGAAATTACAGTAGAGCGTCGATAAGTGGAACCAATTGGGGACTGGGGTCCTTCCAGTTAATGATTTGTTCCAGTTTCCGACTTTGTACGAAAAAATACATTAACCTGTCCGATGTTCAAATTTTTCTCCGTTGCGTATCGCCTCCTGTTGAATTTTTCTCCGTTGCGTGTCGCTTCGTGTTGAATTTTCGTCGATTTTAAGCCTAACGAAAATTTTTATAATAATCATTGAGGCTATCGTATCGTTAAAAATTATTTCTGCATTTTGTACAAACAAAATAAATATATTAAAGAATATAAAAACATGAAAATTATACTTTAGAAGTAAATTTAGTATCAAAAACATTCGATTCAGCACGACACAGTCCGACTGAAAATCGTTCCACTTTCCGGCCGTTCCACTTACCGACGTTCCACTTATCGACGCTCTACTGTACTAGAACAATTGTTATTGGTGCTCTATTATTAGTATTTTACCTTACTCTTTGGTATATATTGAACCATCGAACAAAATCTCCGATCTCCGTATAATATAGACACCGGAAGAACAACCTCAACACACGGTCTTTAGTTTTCTTCACTCCCAAGTTTCCATAAGTCGGATAATACGATTTCTAATTATTTCTAAATCACTATTGAATTCAAACATCTTCGTCGAGAATTATAAGAATGTTTGATCAACAATTCATTTTTAATTTCATTTACTTTCGTTGACGTATTTTTCTGTTTCTTTAGTTTCTAAGGCAGAAAACATGGCGTGAGAGCCTCGCACTCTCACTGAGCTTGTATCGTCTCTTCTCAAAGTTTGAATTAATTTTACATTTCCTAAGTCCTTTCGATCTAAAATAAAATGATTTATTAATAATTATAATATTTTAAAATGGATTATCTTATCAGATTTTTAATTTTTTGCGCTATTCGATGAAATTTTCAAATTTTTAAAGATACAATTATAAGATAAGAAAATTTTTTATATTTTGCTTACAAAAATATGTAATTGTCTGTTATTCACTAAAAGAAATTGTTCAACTATAATATCTCATTCTATAGCTGTTGAAAAAGAGTCATTGGAGTGTCTACATGCTATTTCTTTCGATATATGGAAGTTGTCAAGTATGAAACAAGTTTTTGAACTCTGTATTTTTTATTGTTAAAGATAAAATCTACGGCTACAAGAAATTTTCTTCTTTTTTTAACAAGTATTTCCTATTTTTGATATGGGTCGGATGATTTATATAAAAACAGAAAGAATTTTATCAAAGTAAGGCAAAAAAATAACAGATTTCAAATCACGAATTCTATAGAATTTCTTTACAATAAAATAAACACGTAAAAACTATGCGATAGAATAAATGAGACTGAAAAAAATTATTTTCTAACTGAATTTTATTCGTGGTAAATCGTATTAATTGACGTTTACGTAAACATCGATACCACGAACACCCATTCAGCATTGTTTCTTTAATACTGTAATGGAATTTAAAGACAAATACTGTCGATATACTGTAAACAAAATATCAGTTTCCGATTTTATCTTACAGTACTATATTTCATAATAAATCACTTATTAAAAATTTGCGTAATTTATATATTTAAATAAAAATTATAAATACAATAATTGAACATTTAAAAAGTAAATAATGAACAAATAAGAATTTCTTTTCCTTGTACATTGCTTGGTGAATTCGAAATTTTACAGTAACTTTTAAATAAGGAGATAGTACTTAAAATCCAATATATAAGCAATTTTTAATATCAAAAGGAAACATAAATGATGATTGATCCATCCAAGCTGTTTCGCTTATTTAGATCGTGACGAGTTTATTGTTTCATTCGTAGTGGTAGTTTGAAGGACAATGATGGAAATAAAATACAGTATTTCGTTGCAAAAAGAAATTCAGTAGCGATTTATATTTAAAAATTTATTGACTCGAGTGCTTTTAATATTTGGAAATCAAAGAAAAGCGCTTTTTTCTTTGCTCTTTTTAAAATATTTTCAAAAAGAGACGATTAACCAACCGTTCTGGAGATCGGGATGAAATCCTGATGGTCAAAACACTCCAGAAAATTCTCTGAGGTTATTCTTTTCCGAATATGTCGGGCCCATCACCCAACCGTTCTGAATATGTGCCTGACAGAACCCATAATGAGTATGATAGAAGGCGGAAAGAAGACGGAAAGAGGTACACAAATTCGATTTAGATTTTTATGTGTGTGTTTAACACAGACCTCTAATTTTTACAAATAATTAAAATAATGAATTCAAAGAAAATAACGGCCGATTCGAATTAAATTCGAGTTAATCAGATTCCACTATACAAACAAAATCATCCCGAAAACGAATTGTTTCCATAAAGTATAACTTTTAATTATGATTTAATACAGAATATACAAAATAATACTGACACTGATAACTTTTAATGCTAATAATTATTGTCCTTTTCAAGAATACGTTTGTTCCATATCTCAAAATACATATTTGTTTAACCGCTGATGATTTGGATGAAGCACACTTTATGCGAATAAAGTTCTAAATTAACAGAGTGTTACTTGATTTAACCAAATACAGTTACAACAGTGTTACAGTAGTTACAACAATAACAAAAGCCCGGCTTTAGTCGTAACGTACTGTATATACAGTTCATCTTACATAATAGATACATTCTTTTTTTTTGTTTATTACATTTATACAGCTTTTATAGAAAATAGATGCCTTTATTGGAAAAAGAATAGGAAAGAAAACATATTTTTATTATATTATATAATAATATTTGCAAACATTATTAAAATGACTTAGAGATAAAATTTCGTAGTTATTAATTATAATGATTTATCTTTAAAATAATTTGTGATTTGCATAATTACCGGTATTAAAATAAATATTTACCGTGGGAACATTCTTTATCAAGACAGAATGACAATTAAGTGAAAAATAAAGTAATAAAATTTATTCTTGAATTTAATTATTTATTGGGAATTGTACGACTGCAATTGAGATAAATCTTATCTACAATTCGATTTATATTTTGAGTGAAAAATTGATTATTGATATTTTGGCATTTTTATTGACAGTTATGGATTTTTCCCATTGCTGTTATGGCATTTTTCATCAAAATTGATAGTTTGATGAAAAAATGGCTGTAACAGCAATTGTAGTTTTAGAAAAACGTCAAATAAAAGTGATAGGTCATGTACAGTACATGATATAGAGAATTTCTTTAGTTATATAACAGCTATTACTTAATACATTTTACGACAGTTTTTTTGGCTTATTGATAAAGTAAACCTGCGTGTGAAGTAAATATAGCTTCAATGATTTCATTTATTCGTGTAATTTATGAACTTTTCGATTTCTTTAAGTATATCAAGTGAAATACGAATTTTTAGTCATTGGACAAAACTCCAAAGTATTATGAGTACGAATGATATCTTCACATATTAATAATTATGTAAGGTCATACTATCATTTTAAACTACTGTAATTACGTTAATTATTACCTCAAAACGATTTAATATATTTAAAAAAAAACTCTTCAAGTTTCATCCACCATATGCATTCAAACGTGCTTTTGTTTACTGCCGCTAGGCAGCGCTGTAAACGAAAATGGGGACATACTAGATCAAGATTCTTATGACTACGTCCTCAAGCAACATAGAACTCCGCCTCATTTCCATAGGGAGGTTCGCGAAGTTTTTGAATTGTGTGCTTCCTCAGCGGTGGATAAGAAACTATGGGTCTGATAATCTGTTGCTCTCCTGGCCACGAGGTGATGACACCGTACGATTTTCTTGTAGGGCTACATGAAGACGTTATATGCCAGAAAGTTGCCCAAGAATTTGCAACAGCTACAGAATCGAATTATGGTTGCTTCGGGAGGAGTAACAGTTAATATGTTGCAGCAAGTCTGGGAAGAAATTGACTGTCGGCTAGATGTGTTGTGTGTGTCGATGTGTACGTATTGAGAGATTGTAACGAACAGGTATGTAACGTGAAGAGACGTTTCCTGTTTTGAAATGTATTAAATCGTTTCCAGGTAATAATTAACGTGATTACAGTAATTAAAAATCGTATTATTCTTATATGATTTAATGATAACATTAGCTAAATGGGCAATTTATTTGTTCATTTAACAACATTATTAATAATTTCAAGTTATTTATTAACAGATAAATTGAAATTTAGCTTTACTGCTCAATTATGGCGAAAACAAATTACTGTCACAATTTATTTTTCAAAACAGAGAATGGCTTTTTGTGTCTATGAAAAGTAAAGTCATTAAATTTAGTAATTTCAAAGAGCTATTCAACCTTTTAAAAATAACAAATCCTTTAGAAATAATTGACTTACTTGCCAATATAATAAATTTAAAAATGTTTTCTTAATAAAATATTCAAAAGCTGTACAAGATGAGATCATCAAAAACATTAAAATTAACAAAATACAAAATAAAGGATGCCAGTTTTCTTCTTCGGGTAAAAGATATGGCGCTTTGTTAGTTGTTTAAATCACAATATTAAATAATAGTAAACTTTATCAGTGAGAATTGAATATTTAGTATTAATAAAACGATTCAAATTGTAATGTTCAAACATTCTACATTCTATCCAATTACAGTAAATCGTCAAAAATACGAACTAACTGAGGCTCGACTTTATCCGGGAGTACGGATTTTCAAATATACAACGCGTAAATTAACATTTTAAGTACTGTAAATTCCAAATACACTGTAATTCATGATTAGGTATTCTAAGTTCAAGCGAGTTCACAAGGAATGTCGAAATACTTACAAAGATTCTGTATATAATTTACTAAATCAATACATTTAGACAAAAAATAAGAAAATAATAGTAATTTTAGTACTAAAGTGTCTTGCCCTTATACATCATACTTTTTCTTTAACAATAGAGTCGTGCCTGCCATCTATTAATTGCATTCAGGGGAAAAATTTGAATTGAAATAACGTAATTTCCGGTTTGCATCGGAAGTTCGTGTATAGTTAATCGGGGTCTCATGCCCCTAAGGTTTTCATATCTGGTCTCAGATTTCATCTATCTAATTCCATTCGAGTTTAAGGAAAGACAGACGGACAGACAGAAAACTACAGTGGGAATTTGTAGGTCTATAATTTTTTCAAATTTCACTTCAACGAAATTAATGAATTTTGCTTCAAGCTAATCGGTTCTGTGTTTGTCATATTACTTAATTACATTTTTTCTTATAAAAAAGATATTTTACGTTAGGTTTATAAATATTATATACCTTTATATAAATAAAGTAACATTACATTTTTTAATATCAAGAGAGATGTTTCGTGTTTAATTATTGAACATTGAATCGAAATATTGTTGTAATTAAGAATTGCAAATAAGTTTTTTTTCTAGACTGTTTGTAAACATTACTTATCGATTTAATTAATACCTATTTGTATTCAAAAGCATATAATTCAAAAATATTAAATTTAATAAATTATTTACTCATATTCTACAAAAGTAACTTGAAAAAACTTTTATAAAGAAAAATTGTTATATGGATATCCTTACCAAATCTTAACAATATATTAACGACTCGAATAACGCTCAAATTAAATTATTGGAATAAAAATTATATTTATTTTTATATTTTTACATATATTTTTTAAATATATATAATAATGACAAATTTTTGTTAATAAAAAAATTAAATAACTTGTAAGTATAGATTTATTTCATGTTTTACAAGAAAAATCTTCACTTTTTACTGCTTTTTCTCAACAGCTTGAATACTTTTGCAACTATTGTAGTGTCCTGTTTATTGAGACACTGCATTATTCCAGCCGTGAGCATCGACTAGATTTATATTTTTATTGATTTTATATCGTATTGTTAAACTGCGATTGTATGGTTACAATAGAATGGAGCAGAAAAGTTAGAATAGAATTTCCTTTTCAAAATTTCAACAAAAGGGATTCAATCAATATTTCTGTGCTGATCTGAAATTTATTAATAATTAAAAATAAAGAATAAAAAATTTTATTATTATTCTTTTTTGTATAATTTATTTCATTGAATTATCTTATTTAAAAATATTCATTACGTTGTCTTAATTATTTATTGTGGAGAATAAAAGTTTTAACTTCGACACTATTTGTGAATATCAAAATTGCGTGTTTAATCGCTGATCTTTAAGCAAATGAGGATGTGTTTTTAGTATTTTTTCTATTAATATTTTCTTTTGGTCCATAAAATTCAAGTTTAAAACATCTTATTTCAAATGATATGGATTATTTACCAATAAGTATTTTATGAATCATTAAACTCCAAGAAACGAGAAGAAATTTACTCTTCTCGCGAATAATATTAACAGTTATTTTACTATTTTAATTTAATTAAAATTGATTAGTTGTAAAAGATAATTAAATTAAAATTAGCCAATTTAACGTTTATAACTTAATAACTATACTTAGTCACATTATATAATGAAAATTTCGAATATAATTATTTTTATTTATTTTGTGAAAACTTTAAACGATTTTATATTATTTGTGATGCCAATTAAAATATTAATTTGTAAATATTAATAAAGACCTTCGAGAATAATTCAAGTATATATAAAATTCTTAAGATAATACATTGTAACGTAAATATTACGGTTCTTCATCGTTTTCAATTATAAATATTAAACAGAAACATGAGGATGGACCTATTTATTCCGGGTAATGATGGACTTTTTCACGTGAATCTTATAATCTTTGCTGAGTTACTTTTGACCGAGTAAAAATGTAACTTTAAATAGTATTATATAGTATAAAACTCGAAGTTTTTCTTAAATTCTGTGTTCTCTTTATCAGTTTTCAAAATCCATTTGCAACGAAAATTTTATAATGTATTTCATTTAATCTATATTTTCTGTTAATTATATTTTAATTATGCATTATTAACGCATTTACTCCTTACTAGTCTTTAAACTAATTGTACTGTTAATTGTCGTTCAACTTTTTTCAAAAATCCCATTTTAAAAGACGAGATGCTTCTTAAATTTGAAGTAATATTGTATTATAATGCTTTAAAAACTCTAGAGAAACAATACTGATGAAATTATTAATTTAACTCTTATACTATTTATTCAAAACTATATCATAAATATTTCATAATTTGTTTTATTCTGGAGTGTTCCTAAAAAGTAGTTACATTACTTTTTAATAAAATTAAATTTATTCAATAAATTTAATCTTTACATCTAAAAAAATTGTCGGGTATTTTAGATGAATTTTTCTCTGTAAACATTTTTAAACTGGAAAATCTATAAGTCAGCAAAATTCTTTAAACTGTCTTTAGATAAAATGTATTTTATGAAATAGAAGGAAAAAATGGTATATATTATATTGTCTTTGTATCCTTGAATGAATTCGAAAGGACTTGGGAATATGCCTGCGGCTCTTTCTTCCTTTTATAGAAAAAAGTTTCATCGAAAGTACCCGAAGGAAAATTTCTATGGAATGACAAAGAATTTTTGAAAATACATCATCTGATCCTGACTTGAATTCAGTATTACTGAAAATGTTATTTATTTTCAGTATTCAATATACATATTTTCTACATTGCGTTTATAAATACAACTGTCTATTACATCAGAAGTGTGTTCTTGACATTTAATAGTATTATTTTAATATAGCGCTAAAGTAATATAATTTTTCTTAGTCAAAATAAAATTCTAATATAACAGTTAAGAATTTAAATCGTTTCAAATAATATTGCTAATTGAATTATTAATCGTATTACTAACATTTTTAAGCAGTGTTTTATAATTATCGTATCATTTTTAAATTTATTAGGTAATTTGGATTATCAAGAGTTATTAAATTTGATCTTTTTACAGAAAAAATGAAAAAGAATTATTATTATTATTGTTATTATCATGAGCTATTTGTTATATAAGTGAATAAATTGAATATTTGATAATAAGAAAACATATTAAACAATGAATTATCTGTTAAATAAATTATTTCTCATTATTAAAACATAATTAAAATTTTGAATGTTGCAGATAATAATTCACTGTTCTCTCGCCAATGGTATTTCAGAAAATTCCTCGCGTGAAATATTGGATACGTACACATATGCCATTCGTAAATGAGATCTATTAAGATTTAAATGTATACTGCTAATATATGATAATGTGTTTTGGGCTATTTGATGGGTTAATAATATATATTGGGAATTATCGCGCTACAATAATCAGTAATTCTAAATCTTCAACAAATATGCGGTTTGGAAATTTAGTTCAGGTATTACACTTAGTTTTCTGATAAACTTTATGTAAAATCTATCGTATAACGGATTATATTATTATTAAAAGCTTATAAAATTAATAATCATCAATCTTCCTAAGAGAAATTCTTGAGAATATTAATAAATGTACTAGTAATTTGTTTATATTAACTAAAGGTTATGCATTAACATTATATATTAATGAGGAGTATCCATCAAAAGTTTAAATTAATTTATTATGAAATGTATGTGTATTTATAATTACATTTACAAATTATTTAAATCTATATAAATTCCTTTACAAAAGATTTTAATTACGTAAGGAATTTTATTAACGAACGAAAACATATAAATAATTTAAAATCTATATGAAATTCAAAATTAACCAATTACTAATCATTTTACTTTTAGTACGTAAACTCTTATTGGTTAGCTTCTAATTCTAATTCTTGTGAATACAATTGTAAGACGTGAGTGTTTTTAAGTATTTGATGGAACTTTCAAATAGAACTACAATTTTCTAATTGGCATTTTTGGTCTGAAATATACGGTTTTAAAGATATATTTTAAATTATCTTAAAAATGCCGTTCGAGGACAATTTGATGGTCAGCATTGTTTCGGTACGCATCATAATATATATTTCCATTGTTTATTTTGGCTTTAAATCATCTATATAGATATCAAATTGCGTGTATTTAGTCTTTGGGGAAAACCTGTATATTTTAATGGAAAAATTATTATAAATATTATTATAAATATTTTTAAATAATATATACATTATTTTCTAATAATTTTTAAAGCTTAATTATAATTTAGTTATTTAAACTATAAAAATAAATATAATAAAAACATAAATCGACATTTCATGAAATAAAAATTTTAAAATATTTAATTAACTAACTAACGTAAACAAATACGTTTTCGTAATTAAATAGCAATGATTAAATTTTAAAAACTATTAAAGTAAGAAAATTATAAACAATTTAAATTACAGCATTAATCGCCTTAATACTTCTTCACTCAGTAATTCTCAATTGTTTGAGAAAAGAAAACATAAAATATTTATATAATATAATAATAATGTTAATTGGTGGTAAAGTGGCAACACTCACTAAGATCTCCTAATCATAGAGGAACCAAGAAACAAGAAACATTGTCATAAATGTGTGTTGCTCTCAATGTGTAGGCACGTGTAGTCGTTTTGTAACTAATTATATGCTACCATAAAGCATATATTCATATTTAATTAATAACTATTTTGTATTTTCATATTATCATACATAAAAAATTATATAAATATGATGTGTTGTATAATCGAATAATTTTTAAAAGTACTCTGAGAGAGTGGTTGTTGATATCATAAAAATGAATGGTGCAATAGTTTATGATAATACATGACACTACTTAAACACTACCATTTTAAAATATCAGTTTAGTAAGGTATTCAAAAGATGATGTTTATGTTGCTATTATTGTAACATTTAGCAGACTATAAAAAACACAGTTTTGTTTAACGTTAAAGTCTATAATATTTTATTGAAGGTTTTCTAAAAGTTTTTTTGTTTTTATTTTGATCATATTCTTCAGAAGTGGCTTTTATTTGAGTTGAATAAACAAAATAAAAACAACATTTATTCAGTTTCTTCGATAGAAGTAAAATATATGAGTCTATGTCTACTACATTTATATAAGCAGACTTAAATTTAATACAGCGCTATTATATATTTTTATAGTTTGTTCTTTATTGTTACCATAATATGCTCTAAATAATTTATTACTATTATAAAATTTATCTTCACAGAGTTCATAGAATAATCATTGAAATAGTTTCATTGTAAAACATAAATTCCTTTCTTTTCAATAATTTTATAATGCAATGTATCAAATGCTATAGAATCATTTACAATAAAGTTACAACATGATCAATGATTTTAAATATTGATATTAATTATATGACAATTCAAGATGTTCTAAATGATCATTTCAATGTGTAAGTATTTTGTAAAAATTTCTTATGTTGTTAGAAATTAGAAATATTTATTGCAGCATAAATTTCTTTTTGGATAGAATTTATTTAAATAAAAAAAAAAATGTAAAACGTTCACGTAAAAGTGAAAACCTGCCTAAACGGAATGATTTTCCATATAAAATACTTTTATAAGAAGGAAACCTGTCTAACACAGAAACGGAAGACATTCTGGGTATCAATTGCATAACATAACCTGAGAAAAGCGGAATATTTCGACATAATAAAAGCTAAATTCTATATCATAATTAAAATGCATTCCAACTGTGAGTTTTACACAGACTTTTTCCTGTTGCACCAAACTTAGTTGTTTCAACGTGTTGAAACATAAAACACTTACATTGAAGGCGAAGCAGTTCTGAATATGAATTGTCTTCAACTTTTGTCTTTTTTTCTGCATTAATAAAACATTCTATATCTATAGAACGGAAATCTCTCTGTACGAAAAATTCTATCCCCGAACCGTTGCTTTCCGTTTTAGACAGGTTTTTCTGTATTTAAATCCCAAAAAATAAAGTAAATAAAATAATTTATTCTTGTCTCTAAATTATGTAGAATTTCTTAAAATATGATGAAAATAAAATGCTGTTTTTTTCTACAAACAACTCTTTAATTTTTTTGCGTTTAACAAATATTAAATATAATTACTGTATACAGTGGGTGATCTGTTAACAAACAGATCGATTAACGAACAAATCGGATAACGAACACTTTTGCGAAAGATTCTTATGTTCGGACAACGAACACTTCACAGAACAAATACAAAAAGAAGAGACGTAGAATAATGAATACCGATTGGTCTTCCGTCGTCTTCGGGCAAAAATTCGAAACTTTTCGGAGTGTGGGAGACGTCAACATCGTTGCTCAATCCGGTATATACCGATGGGATAGTATTCCTCCAAACTTTAAAACTCTCTCTTGTAATTCCAGCCTTTTAATAAAAGAAACAATTCTTTTATAGTATTCGCGAGACTGTCGGGCAGGCACTCGTTAAGTTTTGCGTTGGTTTTTATTTTCGAAAGGTGAGAGTATAATAGCAAACGTAGAGAGTGGGCAGAAGATGCGTAATGTTGCTGGGCATTATGGCTTGAACAGGTCTACAGTAGGCCGCAGTTTAATCTTATTTAAGAAAGATACAGTATAATCAAAAAGACCCAAGCAGCTAAAGGAGTAACAAAAATTACATGTGAGAAATAAAGAACATTGAAGAGCTCATAATAGACCTGAAACAGATCTGACGACAGTAGAACGCCAAGAACTCTTGAATGAAGAACACCAAGAAACTCGGAGAAATTTTTTCTTCTGAAAAAGAGGAGTAATGCCGGTATCTACTATTAAACATCTTTTGAAGAAGTGGGAGGATGTCAGAACAACGGTCATAGAATGGCATCCAAACCAGGTTGAAGTTAATAGGCTTAGGGATCTCTACAATTACAATGCTATTAATTAGTTCTGAAAAATCTTGAAGAGAGAAAAGCAATCGACATTAGACAGATTCTTTAACCCCCTCAAACGAAAAAAACATGACTAATAAAAATGCAAGACTGTGTACATATGTATTTTTATTATTACATATAAATAAACGCAGTAAGAAAGTATGTTTTTTCTATTTTTGGGGGGTCTCCAGAACGAATTAATTAAATTCCCATTAAAACCTATGGTAAATCGATAATCGGTTAACGAACAAGTCGGATAGCGAACAAAGTCTTGGAACGGATTGTTTGTTACCCACTGTATTATTATTTTTGTTTCGTATACACTTAATTCACCCTAATCTTCGTAAAAGCTAATTCATAAAGATATTAAATATTTTTCTGTCTTTTAGTATTTGAATGTCCAGTTAAAGTAATGACATTTATATCAAAAATTCATTGATTTTCTTATTTAAAAAACACGAAAATAACAAGCATCAATCGTGCTTACAAAGTGTAATTTAAATAACGACAAATAAATTAGAACAACAATAATAAAGTATAGCTTAAAAATTATAATAAAAATGATCAATGCTGTATAACAAAAATAAAAAAATATTAAATAAATAAATAATTAATTAAAATCGTATAATTAAATATTATTTCTTGAGCCTATCTTTTAAAGTTTTATAACCCTTTTATAAATTTCTTTTTTATTAATTAATCAAAATAATTTATAAAATATTATAAATAAATTATTTAGTTTAACTATAAATTTATATTAGAAATTTTTATAATAATGTTCTATTTTAAAAATAATATGTAAAATTTCCGATTTTATTAAACAGGACTATTTATAAACAATAATCACATATATGCTAACACTTTATTATATTCTACATACATTTATTATCACAGTTATTAATTTGATATATAAGTATTTGATACAATAAGCTGTTTTATTTTATTCCTCTACCCGATTTACGAGACAAAATACTTGATACAACGAGTGCTGATCGTTATATACGAGAACAAAATGTTTTAATCATAAATGCACAAGTTTTAGTCAGTATTTTCTTTGTTTCGTTAACGTTATGTCTTCATTTCCTAGGTGGTAGTAGTATTCGTTTCAATGTATGTTGTACAGCTTTGTGAAGTTTAAATTACGAACCCTTCTCTCGGTGATTTATAATTTAATTAATTACAAAGTAATTTTACTTTACTCTATTTTACTTCTTGTCTGCTCACTCATTATCTTAACTAACTTTTATTTTCTTATCATTAAAGAAATGTATAATAAATTACGTGTTTGTTCTAATATGTTGTATTCGCTTCTCTCTTTTCAAATTAGTTCCTTTTATTTCGGTGAGTAACCTAATCAACATCTTCATTCATATTAATTTTATTTCATTCAGCATCATTTGTTGATATGTTACAAAGTACACAATAGGTTAGCTGGGTGATGTCGGAACAATACAAATTTCAATCATAAAAAATAATGAAAAAACCCGTACCTATTTACGAGAGGTTTACGGAAATTATTTCATATTAATTTTCAAATGTTATTTCTGAAACTTCATATGGAAGTTTCGTGATAAATTTTATCATATTTATTAAATCGATAACTTTAATAATTAATAACAAAAGTATGCTGTGAAAAATGCTTAAGTAGACAAACGATTCCAGTACATTGCATGAAATCGATAATTTGTGTAATTTCGTGAAAATTTCTGTAACAACTCCTTTATGTAAATTATCCTTTATACTTATCGAGAAATGAAGCGTTTGAAACTTTTTATATATTTTAATAGCCATTTTCGAAAATCACGTAATTAATGAATGGTGTTTATAAAGCACGATTGGAGTAGCAGCGATTTCAACGTTTAAATTAATCTACTACGATATAAATCTAATAAAATATACTTTAACATTATTTTATAACCTTTTACTATTATCAATAGCTTTATTTTTTAAATTAAAAAACGAAAACGTAATTTAAATTCCGCATTCCGTTGTTATTAAAAGAGTGGTTTTATTATTATATTTTTGTTTCGCTAAATAAGGAAATGTATTTTAGTAGTTTTTAAAATTAAAAGCATAAATTTTACTGTTAAAATCAGTTTTATGCAGTTAAATTATTAAAGCTGTGAAGATTCTTCCTTTAAAATTATCATAAGTCACTACGTATAGTGAACTTCTTTATCCAGACAATTTTCTTTTCTACCACTTCATATATTGTCTCGATTGCCTAATAACTATTATTATAACGATAGGTCGACAAAGAACGTTATTCGAAATGGAAAAGATAATTGCATTATTACTCTTCTTCAAATAAAAATTTTTATCTTTAATAAGGAAAGAAAATTAGATTTTAAAATGTGTAATAATACAATAAATGCTCAGTTAGATTTATTCGCTAAAAGGAAACGACAATTACTAAAGGTAGTGTTAAGAGTGGAAAAAATCATAGAAAGTTCAAATATAAAACTGAAATCTTTCCACCATAAATAAGTAAATCAACTACTCTTTATATAAACTTTAAAAAATATAAAATATTTTTAAATAACTGTTCATATTTTTTTACATTTTTGGTATCAGGGTATCTTCAAACGTCGGGAAATACAAAATAAATAAATAATTAAATAATAATAATACAAGATTTTATTCGAATAAAACTTTGCATTATTTGTGCTTTCTTTTTTATTCGCTTCTTCATTTATTCAAATTAAAAACAAGCCAGTTTAATTTTTTATCAATATAAAAATAAGAAATATCTCAAGAGCATTACAATAATTTGCACACTTAAAAGTATTTTTAAATTAAATTAATTAACAAATACTTATACTGTACTATTATATACTAATAAAAACTATGGAGAACGTATTTTTAATTTGCTCATAAATAGCAGATGTTGAGCATAAAAAAGAAAATAAGTTTTATTTCAATTTGTACAGAAAATAAGATAAAAAATTATAATTTTAAGCTCTTATATTTTATTAAATATATTAATTACATGCATAGATATTTAAGAATAAATTATCATTAATAATTCAAACTAACTTAAACAGTTTTTATAACCTAATAAATTTAATTAAAAAAAGTATTTGAAAAGCTTCTTTTGATTGTTTGTTTTGAAAGTTTGTCTTTAATTATAATAAAAATTATTAGATCTATTATTTAAATATTACTGTTTAAATAAAAAGTACTTTGTAAACAATGTTTTAAAATCATAATTTTTAACGTCATCAAAATGCAGGGCTGCAATTTTTCGTCACAATGCTCTTAATTTTATTAGTGTCTTGTCCCTGTACATCATACTTTTCCTGTTAACAACAGAGTCATGCCGGTCATCTATGCAACTCCGTTCTAAAGAAAATTTTTGAATTGAAATGATGTAACTTTAGGTCCAAACTGGAATTTCGTACATAATTTATTGGGCCTTCTGCCCCAAAACTTTCCATATCTGGTCTCGACTTTTATCTATCCGTTCTCGAGATTAAGAAAGGACAGAAAGACATACAGTTGAAAGCCAGTTGGAATTTATAGGTCCGCAATTTGAAAATTGCAGCACAATAATTTACTAAATAATCTGTACCTATGAAAAGTTTAGTAATAAAATTCGCTTAACTTCAAAAACAATATCTTAATAATTATAAAAATAATCTAATACATTATTAGTTAAAACGGAAGCATATTAAAATGCTTTCATAAGTTCATCTTTTAGGAATTGTGTTACAATAAATACCTTTCATCAAATAAAAGATATTGTTAATAACGATGGTATCATTCGTCTGATACCTCAGCAATTATAAATATTGTCATATTTAGCAAAGGGAGTTTCTTATTTCTGAAATTATTAATACCCGATGCGAAGAGGTGATAAATTGTTTATACAATTGCTTGTTAATGATTTAATTTAATAGACTAAAACACGATTTCTAATTGTAATTCTATTAAAGAGGATTAGTTATTATATCTGCCTTTAAACAGAAGTAAATTATCCCTTCTTGTTCATTGTCTTCGTTAGTTCTTGAAATATCTCTACTAAAATAGAAAGATTATTTAATTACTTTAAAATCAGATTAATAGATGAAATAATAACTGAGTAATAAGTGATGAAAATAATTATATTTAACGAAATATTTCCATAAAGAAAATATTTCAAATATCCGAATAAAAATTTTATGATTTTGAATATATGAAGTTGTTTAAAAAATAAGTTACTATGAAATTTCTGTTTTGTTCCATGCCTGATTTTTTAATCAAGTTATGATAAAAAAAATTAAATTTATGGAGTTATTTTGAAGACATTGTTTAACAAATTAGTTATAACAGAAAACTATAAGAACACTCGAATTTTCTCGTCTATTTTCTTCTATAATGAACAAATATAAATAAATTGCCATAACTTATTAGTACACAATAAATGAATTTATAATTAAGTTTCATTATACTTTAAAGTAATTTTAGAAGATAACTTCTTTAAGAAACTTAAAAGATTGTGTTCTGAAAAATTCTTCAAGAAAAAAAACACGGCTGTAGGACTTTTTCACTATAAAATTTTAGTAAATATTTTAATTGTTTAGTGCATAGATAATGTATGCTTCGTTGTGTAAGAAATGGTTTCATGCTGAGCTTTAATGCTCAGAGTTATTGAACTGCATCTTTAGATTATTATGACTTTTACGAATGTGAGTGTTTTAAGAGAGGATTTCATTTTATAGGATGATCTGATCTTAATGAGTCAACCTCAACTGCAGATTCATAACTTAAATTTGTTTCCTTAAATGCAATGATGCCGAATACCTGATTTGGAACGATTTAGGGAAAAGTTTTTGAAATCTAATCTCCATTCAAAACGTAGAATCTTCTAATAAATCATTTTAAAATGTTCTACACTTGTAGCCATATTCCACCAAAGCACTTTTGGTGGCATATGTATTGGTAAAACTGTAAATTTTGTATTATGTTGGCATAGTAAAGTTATCTGCATAAAAACTTCGAAACTGTTTTATCGAAACGACTTTCAGAAGATTATTCGAAAATAATAATATATCTTTGAATGCCATTTTAAACACGAATTACTCTGGCGTTATATAATTTCTCATTTTACTTTGAACATTTTTCAATAAATTTAATTTAAATATTTTTCGGAACACATTTCATTATCTTTGCGCCAAAAAATAATTTAAACTTGAAAAAAAACTCTTTTAAATTCATTCTATTCCTTAATTTATAGTAATAAGCGTAGATATTGTTTTTCGCATTCAATTATTTATTTTCTTAAGCAACAACATCCATATTCAAGTTGTTATAAATTTAAACCACTGAAAACAAAATGCAGCTTTTTTCCTTTAATTCAAGTAATTTGATGCTACAGTAAGTTGATATCTAGAATCTTATTTTCTTCCCATTCCGCAATGTTTTTTACTTGATACTCAATCGATTCTGATTTATTTTTAATAGCTTTTTTTATATATTCAATAACACTGGAAACAAACGATTATTCTTCCACATATATATTGTATATGTTCTTTTATTCATGGTTAAGATTTCAGTCATTAATGATTTGTCGTAAGGAATTTGATGCCTATCAAATGTACCATTAAAAATATAGTTTTAATGTGTTTTATAAGCGAATTTTTTAAAGAATTGAAACTTTCGTATTTACTATCAATTTTCAATTAAGTCTTTTATTAATTATATATTTATTTTCGAATATTTTTTATTTAAATATAGTGAACTTAATCCATTTTATTTTAATTTAATGATACATTAACATAATTAATTTATTATTTAAATTTTTGAACGAATGAATATAATGCAAAATAATGTTATAAATTCTAATTTAAAATTGCAAGGTATTGGCTTGATGCGTAGTAAATTTAATAAAATAAGCGAATGTTGATTATTTATATTAAAGTTTAAATTAGTTCTTTGATGATAAAGTTGACATTAAATATTTTTTATTTAATACAAAATTCTGTGAAAGAAAAGAAGTAGTTTCCTTGATTGATTGATAAACAGTGTGTGGCTCGATTAAAGGTTCGTTCAAATATTTTGAGAAAAATTAAGCCAAATATTTAAATTAAAAGTTTGTGTAAGAGATCCATTCTTCAAAAGAATATGGTAAATCATATCATTTTAAATTCAAGTCGAAGTGACAGGGCCCACTGGTGATCGAGTGGAGAAAACCACTGAACACTGGCAGTTGGTCGTAGGTTCGCGCCTAGTTACGTGGAGTTTTCCGGGTTTTATTCACGTTAGTAACACTTGAATAGGGGTCAGTTTCTCATAGAAATTCCACCTGGAAACCATTCACTCTCAGCAGATCGCCCACGTGTCGTGTTGCTGTAAACAAATAAACCGATAAGTGTAAGACCACAACAAGAAAACGAGAGGGTTATACAATCCTATCAAGATATTGTGTAGTTATTAATGATATAATAATCCTAGCTGCAACCTTCTCATAAGAAAATACCACGAGCAGTATTGTTGAATATACTGTGTATTTGAAATAAATATACTTCAATAGATATAGCTGAATACAATAATATCAGCAATAAAACAATAGTAGTAATTCAAGAACATCAATTAAACTGAGTTTGCCATTACAAAAGTAAATAATTTATTGATAATGTAAGTTCAACAGATTAAACAAAATTGTATGAATTATTTACGGTAAAAATTTATTAAACTATCTAGAATATTTAGATTCAATATGAGGAACAAGGTGAAGATAGAACGACATGACATCATCTGGCAAGTGTATTGGTTATTGATAAGCGTATCAATATCCATTCGTGAAAGATGCATGTATAACTGTGAATATTGATGTAAATGTCAATACCTTCTTTAATGTGTAATGTATAGCTATCTGTTAATTATAAAGTCAATTTATCAATTGGCAAGTCATTCAGTATCTTTGATAAAATTATTTAGATGCGAAAATAGCTTTAATAAATAATAATAAATAGAGAATGGCAAATAGGAAACCTTCAAAATTCGCATTTAAATAAAATTTTAAGTATAAGATGGCTTCGTGTCTTTTATTTAATCGAAACCCAATTCTACCAATTTATGTATGGGAAATACGGGTCAAAAAAAACGTTTCCCCATCCGTAACCTTTGCTGATGACCCCATTTGGGTCATATCCTCGCGCGTTGGGTATATTTGTCGTTAGCCACATAGAATTCAGAAAAGCGGTTGTTTTTTTGCTAAAAATTTTAAATATATTGACAAGCAATACGATTTATCACCAATTATATAATTGAATAAAACCGCTTAATTCTCATTTAATTAAATTTAGTACCAGTTATTGATAGTATAATTAATTTGTATAATATATTCAGCGGAAAATTTTACTTAAAGTTGACATATAATTTACAAATTATATATTTTAATATCAATGAAACGTCAAAATTTGCTAGAAATACGAAAGAATTTAATACTTTACAATATCAAATTAATTTATATAATATATATAAGGGTAATATTTATTATAAAATATTATAAATTATAAATATTATATTATAAATAAAATATGCTGTGATTCCAGTTCGATAACTGAAATTCGTACAGACAGACGAACAAACTGGAAATGGAAAGAAAATCAACGAAAAAGTGTTCTCAAGTACTGTTTAAAATGCAATGTATTAAGCAAGAGAAGAAATACTTACAAGAAGATTAGATACATTTTTAAAATGTATATTTTGCTTTTCATATTATCTTGAAATATATTCATAAATTCACATTAAATCTCATTTATTAAATAAACAAGAAATGAATCTATATGCACTTAGAACATACAAGTTCAGCTATATTTAAAATATATAGATAAAAAATTAAATTTATAGACCATATCTTTAACATAAATAATAACAAGGGCTTCTGTATAGCGACAAAGATCAAAATATTAATGTTTAATTTATAAACTGGCAGTAAATTACAAAGTTTTAAGAAATTACACTTGGTTTAAATTAGCAAATAATATCATTTTTAAATTCAAATTAATTAAATTAATATTTATATTTATACTTTTATTATAAAATGCTTTTTTATAAGTTAAATAATTGTCCCCCCCCAATTTAAATTTGTTGGTAAGAATTCGTTATACATATAACGTGTTAGTAATTATGTTTTTGCCTGTAGCTAATTATTAAGAAATGCTCTTTTATGTTTTCTATAACTATTATAAAGAAAAATATTTAATTATTTGTAATAAAACAGATCCTCACTAACAATTAAACACTTTTCTTAAATTAAATAGATAAAACAAACTTAATTAAAATTAAATAAAGAAGAATATAAGTTAATTGTCGCCTCGATACCTTCAAGAAAAGAAAAACTAAATCAATTACCATAATTTAATTAGAGTGAATTTTAGTATATAAAACTTATAAATATTTATTTGTAAATTTAAAATGACAATATTTTCATTTAAATTTATAAACTTTTTAAAACGTTTTTAATACTTCCATCCAGAAAATAGTTTTATTTTCTATATAAGACCATGTCTGAGATATGAAGTGTAATGGAAAATCTAATGGATCCTGTGTCAGTACAATATTCTTCGTTTTAAGGAAAGGAAATCTATTCTTTGCTTGTCAATTCACATCATGATCTGCACAAAAGAACTTCGGTAACTTTCCAGTACATTTCAACTTTAAATTCTTTTGAAGGAGAATCTACTTTCCTACTTTTTATGCATATTGTAATAAATTTTAGAATTTTCTTTTTAACTAAATACTATATAATTTCTTCTTTTTTATTATATTTTTTTTCTTGTAGAATGAAATACATTTAATAATTAAATTTAAAAAATTATGTCATTTTATAAGTTTTAAATTATCTAAGTAAACTACGTTCTTTTCTTTAGTTGCTTTCAAAAATTATTTGTAGTATAAAAATAAAATTCTGCGTATTTTTAATATAAGTTAATATGAGTTTAAAAAAAAAACATTATAAGCCAGCTTAAATTTCATTTATTTATTTTAAAATTTTGGTTAAGGCCAAGAATACATCCTTCTGCTCCATGAATATGATTGCTTCGGGTGCATTTTTACATAACTTTATGTTAATTAAAAAGTTTATTCTCATTATATTTGAAATTTTATAAAGTTATATAATTTAACTCATAAAATATTTTAACATTTATTACTCATTTCAGTATAGGAAAATTGATTATTTTAGTGAACAATTGATATAACTTATACTGAAAATTTGAATTTTAGTATAAGCTAAATCCATAAAATAATATATATATATGTATATAATGTGCTGCTTTTAGTTAACTCTAAAGCTGTTAAAAACATATTAAAAGTTACGTTTTCACTTAATTTCGTACAAATTCTCTAAATTGGATCAGAAAAAAAGTGATGGTATTATCTTCATTAAAAATGCATAAAAGGATTTAAAAATGATATCTTCAGGATTATTTTAATAGACTATTAACAAAATAATTCTTCAGAAATTTTAAGTTCATTACAGCTATAATTTAAAATAAAGAAAATTTACATATTATTCTTCAAGTATCTTACATTTATTCAAATTATCTAGTTAAAATATCCACATTAAGTTTAAACTGTTCTTTTCATTCCCATTAACAATTTTGAGAGTGAAAGAATATTCAGTCGAGTGAATTTAATTAACTTTATAAAAACTTTAATTGGATCTGTTTATTTAAATAAAGGCTGTCTTGGATTTAAATTCAATAAGTGATGCATTGAACAGCAGTTTCCAATTTATTCATTAACTTTTTATGTAATTATATATATATTTAAATTAAACTTCTTTGAATAAAAGTAAGTTAATCTGTTTTGAAATTAATAGCGTCATTAATATTTTTCTCGTTTAGTTTATAAAATTATAAATTAATTCTTAATAGAATTTAATATGCATGTCATGTAAAAAGTATTTATTTTCTTGTATTATATTGTTAAGTTTACCAATTTTTATAAATGAAAGTTTCCAGTTTAAGGAATAATTTTAAAATTATTATTTATTAATTAATCGAGATTTTTAGAAAATATTATTATATTAATTAACTGTCCAATTAAAGAATAAAAATGATAATTAACTTCTTAATTAATACAGGATATTATTTTATTTTATATTTAATCCGATAAACGGTAATTGTCATTAAAACAGAAAGCTAAAACGTAATGAAATTTACTGTTTGTTTTTATTTTTTGTTTAATTAAATTTAAATTTTTGAAAACAATGTTGATATCAATTTATAGTTTTAATGTCTGCTTGCAATTATAATTTTCAATAATTGGATGGATTATTTGTTTACGGCAACGTGACACGTGGGCGATATGCCGAAGGGGGATTCCTCCCGGCAGGACTTTCTATGGAAAACTGACCCCTATTTAGGTGTTACTAACGTGAAGAAAACCCGAAAAACTCTACGTGGCCTGCCCGTATACCTCCTAGGAGATTATACTTATTTGTCCACATCTTAATTTCCCGTTTTATTCAGGTTAAATAATTTGACTTACGTCTTACTTGTATAAAAATTTAAAATATTTTGAATTGTTTGAGCAGTTTAATTATCTTGCTTAATAGTTTCTTGTATCTACTGTTTTGTAAGTAAATAACGAGTTTAAATCATTAAGGCACATTCTGTTGTATGTTTTGAACGAGTTAAAACCATTAAACCCATATTTTTGTAGTCTTTCCCTGAACAAAACTGGAGTTTACGAAAATTCTTCGCATATGTAGACTAATGAACGTTGAGTCGTTACATAGGCAGAGTAATAACATTAAACCAGTACATCTGTCCCATTCTTATTGTGGAAAAATATATATTGTCTTTTATTATTTTCTATGTTACCAAGTTGGAGCATACTCTTTTATTTTATATTCTAATAGAATGACGTTACAAATAATTCAAACATATTTTACATTTTTAATTTTTTACGAAAAAAGACCATATAATTTTTCAGAATAAATATGGTACCGATGTTCTTGAATGTGTACCACTCCGCCACCATAAGTAAGCAACAAAGCTTACAAAGCATGGGACTATAATTATAATCAGATGATAAGAAATGTTCACATAAGTCGATGTTACAAAAAATAAAAATTTAATGAAAATTAAAAACTTAGGAAAAGTCACTTGATCAATCAAGATTCTTCAGGCAGAAGAACGGACTCGAAATATTTCATGACATAATTAATCTTAGCTTAAATAGACTTTTTAAAGATATTTTTTAAAAAAATTTTAACATCTCTCGCTTATTTGAGTTGTTAGAAGATTATTATTATCTGCTTGTTTTCTAATCTTTCCTTTTCTTTACGCTTGTAGAAGTTTTCGAAAAAACGAAACAAATTTTAAATTCCTTATCTGTGTACCCTATAAACAACAGCATAGCATTTATCTATACAGAATGGTTTTTTTAAATCTTGAGACAATGAAATAACTTAATTGGATCTCATTATTTTGGGAAAAAGGTATAGACAACAGTTGTAGGGTTTCGAATGGCCAAACAATTGGTGATCATGGATGCGACCTTGACTTTCAAGCTCGTTTGAGGGTCAAGTCTGTTTTTCGATGGGAACACATATTTTTGACCCCGGCAATGGAAAGAGCGGGAAATTTCACAACCGGATTTACCTTTGACCTTATGGTCTAGGTCAAAGGTGAAGATTATTTTAAACTTTAAATTATAAGCTTTTTCCTAATGGGAAAACATACTTTTTATTACTGGAATAGGCAGGAGGTAAAAGTTACATTTACATGCATCGAAAAACTCAACAAATGCATCGAAGTGGAAAGGCATCATTTTGAACATTTGTTATAAAATTCCCCCCCCCCGAAACCAACATCTCAAGCAATGGTGAAAAGTAAAGTGACTCACCGAAAACAAGCATTGCGATAGTGAGAGTTAAGCGGACTCACTGAAAATAAGCATCTCAAAGGGAGCAGAAAACTACTACAGTATGTCCACATTGTTACTCTTAGGTAGTGGTAAAAGTAGTGAATGCTTTTAAAGGTCAAAGTAATAAGGTCATGAAAAAATGTAACTTTTACCTCCCTGCCTATTCCAGTAATAAAAAGTATTGTTTCCCATTAGAAAAAGCTTATAATTTAAACCTAAAATAATATTGACCTTTGACCTAGACCATAAGGTCAAAGGTATATCCAGTTGTGAAATTTCCCGCTCTATCCATTGCCGGGTTCAAAAATAGGTGTGTTCCCATTGAAAAAACGGACTTGACACTCAAATGACCTTCACGGTCATTTGAGAGTCAAGTCTGACCTTCTAAATATGTTGACGACCGAACCAACGAGAACGAATCAACAGAAGGAAATACAAGAGATAGACGACGTGGCTTGTCTTACTGTATGTCAGACGTACAGCTTTGACAATAGCGAGGTTGAGGCCGTACTTTTAAACGCGAAAACGTGTATGTCGGACCTTCAGCGCCGCTTTCCTATAAGCCAAGAAGTTTGACAATGGCGTTTGGAATGTCGAGCATGATTCCACTGACTTTCCAAACACCATTGTCAAACTTCTAGCATTACAAGAAAGCGGCGCCGAACGTCCGACATACACGTTTTCGCGTTTAAAGGTACGGCGTCAACCTCGCTATTATTTCAATAACTTTATACGTGGACTTTCTTACTGCTCATGTTCAAATTTCAAACGGTCATAACTAGTGGATGACAGATTTGTGTCAATTTGCGAAGCTTGCAAGAAAAAGCCACAGAAGTTTACGCAGTCGAATATCATAGATCTTGGAAATCAAAAAGAATTCACGAGTTTCAAACATATTGAGCAAATGATTGTCATTTGCTCAATATCTTCCTAGCGTTCAGCCTACGTTACATGTATACCAACTTTACGTTGCAGGAGGTGTTAGATAATATTGATGCACTGGCAGCAATATTAAAGTCGAACGAAATAACCAACAAATTGCAACGTCGCTTTCACCAGAAGTAAACTTCTGTGCGTTTCAACGATGATGTGTATTAATTCTGATACCCGTGGTTGCTTGGTTCCAGGCACCACTGTGAGATATTCTACTACGGCCTTCTGATACCAACTACGTTACGCTACTACACAAGTTATGAGCGTTTTTCTGGATTACAATACGCAGCAAGTAGAGGGATGACTATGAATCTGAGGGTAAAGAAGAGCACTAATCCAAAAGAAGCACGCAAACACACACTAAACTAAACACTTGAAAGAACGGACGACGACTGACTAAAATCGGCCGTTTGTCGTCATATTCAAAGCAGCGAATACCTCAGAGGTGACTAAAAGTCGCGGGAAAGGTGTCACTACCAACTTTGAGAAAGCGTAAGTTGACACTCTCAGATCAGAAGGTTGATATATACTAGCTTCTGATGAGATCATCCTTGAGTTGTTTTTCTTTTACATGTTCGATTCTCACACTTCCTTTTGGTGCGACGTAGGGTCTATCTGGCTATCAACACTTTAGATTCGACGAAATACACACTGAGAAATTTGTAATAGCTTGTTGCTTAAGTAAATACTCTCAAAATATTCATGCATCATTAGGTTTTACGTCAGAAGCGATAAACTAAATTACTGGTATTCGGGTGAAGAGAACGACACTATTAAATAGTAATGACACACCGGTCGATTTTAGCCAGTTACATGTCATTGTTTAAATCACGTGTTCTTAATAATTCTTTTATTAATTTATTATTTCCAAACTAAACGTAATCGAACGCGATGTTAAATATGTTATTGTATTTTTGGTGTCGATCGGTTTTCAGGCAATGAAGTCTCAGATTCGATTGCTAAAATAAAAAGAACAAATTCGACGACAGTGAGAATCCAGAAGCAAAACATGTCTACATTAACAAAAATAACGCGGCCACAAACAAAAACGTAAATTTAACAACAAAATTTCTTTTTCGTGGTTTACATTGTATTTTACAAATTATGTAAGCAGTCTGTCTTTTATTTTTAATTAACAATACATTTAACAAACTATTAATAAAATAAGATTTGAATTATTTAACAATACTTTAAATAAATGATTTTCCCTTATCCTTAATGATTAAAATTCTTCAAATTTTATCCGATTCAGTCTTCTAATCTTATTATGTTTCATTCACAATCATCAGAATCTGATGTGTCCATATCATTGATCAATAAGTCGACAACGATATCTTTAGTAAAAAGTTCAATTTCCAAAATTGTTTTTTCCAACAGAAGAACTCAATCGGGTTAAGTTTTTTGCTCGATATGATTGTGAACGTAATACTGTATTCTGCCTGCTGTTTTAGTAATATCATTGACACGCTAACTCAAATACTTTAGCTTTTTGGGCTGCCATTTAAAAAAAGTGTAGACCTAGACATTCCAACTGTCGCCTGTCTCTTTTTCTTTAATCTCGAGAAGTTAGATAGATGAAAGTCGAGACCAGATATGGAAACCTTTGTGACAGGAAGCTTCGATTTAACTATCAATATATATGAATTTCCGATACAAACTGAAAGTTATGTTATTTCAATTCAAACATTTTCCCCTGAAAGGTGTTAGGTGACTGGCACGGTCATCTGTCTATCTAACACCTATTTATTTGCTAAAGGAAAAGTATGATGTACAGGGGCAAGCCACTGTTAATTTGAAGTAGAAAGCATATATTATAAATTAAATAAATTAAGAATATGATTAAAATTTGCAGCCCAGCATTGTGACAATGTCACAAAGAATAATTGTTCGTTTATTTTCACTGTCTCCAACAGTTCCTGTCTTAATTATTTTGGCTATCCTGACAACCTTTTCATAGGTCATGATTTTTTTTTCTTTTCTTCTCAAATTTGTGATCCTTCGTGTATACATATTCAATATAGTTCTGCTATTGTTAAGTGTAATAAATGCTTCGAATTATTATTTGGCCCACCAGTGGCCGAGTGGATAAAACCACTAAACATTGGTTGTGGGTTCGCGCCTCGCCAACGGGCTTGGCTGGTTACGTGGAGTTTTCTGGGTATTCTTCACATTAGTAACACATAAAGGGGCCGATTTCCCTTAAAAAAACCTCTCGAGAGGCATTCCCCCTCGGCAGATCGCCTATGGTGTAAACAAATAAATCCAACCGAACCATTCTTTTGAAGCAGAAATCGTTCATTTCGTGATGATGATACAATTTCAATTTTACGCAAAAAGTAGAAGAGCACATTCCATGAAATTTTTTTGGCTGCAGAAACCCTGGACACAGATTAAACGTTTTCCACGGCAACTTGGGTTTTTATCCAGTTGAAAATCCACGAAAAAAAAATTTGAAAGATATCACAGTACTCTTTCCCAACAATTGGAAACCGCTTGACCAGCGTTAGTTAATGTTTCATCCACAGAGTAGATATTGTTTTCACGGCAATATTGACGGATTATTCTAAAGTAACGATGACTTCATGCGATCGGTTCCGGTAATTCTTGCTGTTTTGAATTCCTATTTTAAAACTCATACAGAAATCCGATTTATTTTAATACACGATGCGAAGTTTTCTTAGGTTCTAGCAAAGGCTTTTGTTGTAACTTAAAGGAACTGGACATGGAACTGTTTTCTTTCCTGTATGTATCTAAACTTGGCTCCACTCTTATTATGAGAAAGGCTTTTGTTAACTGAAGAAATATAGTTAATATAGACGAATGTTATTGTGTTGTATTTTTACAAACTTCATTCTGTTTAATCTTACGAGGAAAACTTTTTAACTAATTAACACATTTAAATCGAATGAGATAATTGAAGTATTAAGATAAATTAAAATATTCTGTTGTCCTCGGAAATTATAAACTACTTTTACTATTGTAGAAAGAAAATCAAAGATAATAACACAGCAACAATTATTTTGTTTCAATATCTTGTAAATTATATCTAATTGTTGATCTTTATAAGTTATATTAATGAATTCAATTTTAGCCAATGTTGTACTAAAGTAATAACTTTTACATTATTTCCTGAGAGATTTTCTTTTATTTGATAAATTATTTTGTTACCATGTAGAATTTTTGTTACGTTAAAAAAATAATGCTTACTTATTATGATGAAGCGATGAAAATATTTATTTAATAAAAACACACTTTTTCAATATTGGATGAAATTTATTTTAAGAAATTATCTTTAATCTTAAAATATTGATAATTTACATTACATTGTAAAATAATTTTCGCTGGCTTTTAAAAATATAGAAATTTAGTAATAAAAGTAATAAAAACATTACAAAAATTATAAATATCTTATTAAAATATTTCAATAAAATGAAAAGTTTTTTAATTCAGCTTGAAAAATGTTTTATTTCGAGAGTGAAATATTTAAGAAGAAAAGTTTTTAATAAAATAGATATAAAGATGAAAATTTTATTAATTTTGAAAAATCTTTATATATGATAGAATCATTTCGACGTTTAAAGTGTAGTTTTATAACTTCAATGATTTTTACAATGAACTATCAAAGTAAAATGGATAAATGTATTAAAAGAGGAATAATGAACCGAAATATCTTTATACGGAGAAAATAATTTAAGTTTATTCTTCTAAACTTATAATGAACGTTGATTATATTTAAAATATAGAATTTCATTTCAACTTTCGATTCCAAAATGAGAGTGATTTAAGTAATGTTTCATTCTTTAATGTTCGAATTTAATGACAATTTTTTTAAAAAATATCGAATGTAAGCTTTTATATCTGAGAGAGAATTTTTATGAAAAAGTTTTGTAATTTTCCGATAAAATTTTTTTAAAAAATCTATATTAAAAATTTTATAATCTTGCAATAATTTTTATTTGAAATCCATATATATTCTATTTTATGTGTAGCAAAATAATAATTTGGTCAAAAAATTTCAAGTAAAGTTTTATATCTAACGTTTTCATTGCTATTATCATAACAAAATGTTTATTGTATGGATTATGGGTGAGTTTTCAAAACATGTGGGATCTTTATGGCTTTCAATGTAGTATGATAAAATACAGAATAACATAAATTTAATTTCGCTGCTATAAATTATGAATTATGAATAAATTTAGCATACATGTACTGAAAATACACATAGACGCATTTAACACAGTACCTTTATGCAATTTGCAACACAATGTGAATCCTTACGAGATTTCTCTAAAATGGAAGATGTCCTTTCGATTGAAAGCAATTCCCTACCTCTAATGTATATAATTGGGCTACAATTTTCAGATTGCAAGCCTATACATTCCCACTGTCGTCCGTCCGTTCGTTAATCTTGAGAACTGAGCTAGAGATGAAAAACGAGAACCAGATATGGAACGATATGAGTCGGAGGCCCCGAATAACTGTATTAGAACTTTCGGTGGACCAGAAGTCACATGACTTTGTAAATTGGAAGATAGTTATTTCTATACAAAAATAAAATGAATGGAGATAAAATTACAGGCAGGATAATTCGAAGTATGGTGCCGCATTAAGAGAGACGTCACACTCTAGAAAACGTATATCCGATTACAATTACCAGACTTCGCTAGTTATACTTTTATTGTTTCTTTATCGCCATTGTGGTTTAAAAATTTTAGCACCGTTTGGATCACTTTTAGAAGAATGGTCCAAGCAGTGCTATTGGCTTTTCTTCGGTGATAAGTATTTATTTCTACTCTTAAATTTTCACGACGATTTCGTCACAATATTAATGTGTTCTAAGCTGTATTATTTCTTAGTGTAACGGGTTAAGTATAGGGATTGCTGAACTTAGTATTAATCAAGATTTGTTGCTTAAACTATCTGCAACATTCACTTTTTAATGTAAGGGGGAAGCATCTCTACCTGATGATCGATAGTGATAACGAATTTTGCTGTTGATACAAATGCCACAGGACAGTTTTTATTTCATTAGTTTTTGTTGTATTATATTGCAATTTTTGAGTTATTATTTTTTGATTTACTGTCAATCATCACTAGCATTATTTTTTTATTTTAGTAAATTTAATTCTTTTATTTTAGCAAGTTAATATTAACAAACAGTTTGACAGGGCCATATTTTTACGTGTGGCAAGATGTGATTCGCAACATGCATGTGCATAAAAATTCTGTTTTTAATGTGTTAGCTTATTGCGATATAAAGTCGTTATTTAAACGTTTATTTCCAAAATGACAGTGATTCTACACAGAATCATTGTCATTGTGGAAAGAAACATTTTGAAAATATCTGTGTAGAATAATTTTGTTTGTTTTTTTTTTTGCTTCAGCTGAAGTGCCATAGTTTATGTTCCTAAGCCCTGGTAGTTCCAGAGCTAAATAGAGTTAAGAAAATTTAAAAGCAGCAAAAGATAAACGATCGTAAAATAAAATTATTTGACTTAAGCTGAATAAGACATGTAGCCTAGTCTATCATTTAGATTTGGTCAAGTTCTTTCTGACTATTACCTTAACATTTATAATATTCGTGTTATTTGTATTGTTGTTTTGTATTGCATTATTTTTCCAGGCTAATAAATCAAACTCTGTTGAATGTTCTGAGTAACAAGATTTTATTCAATGCCCTAGGCATTTCTAATGACATATCAGGAAAGGAAAGCCACAAGATACTGCTTTTAAAGAAAAAATATATAACACAAGAACAGGGAAATATAAAAATACTGTACATCATTTTAGAGAATAGATGTGAATAAGACCAAAAAGCTTTTCATAAAGTTTGCATATTTTGACAATTGAGAAAATGTGAGACATCTCTTCTTCAATTAACCTAATGCTTTAACGTTTTGGTGTAAGTTTATTAAAATAGTAAAGCTTTTAATTCCAACTGGGCAAAATTGTAGAGTTATCGATGATCATAACATTATTTTTAATACCAGTATTTGGTATATTTAGTTTTTGAGATAAATTATTGCCTTTGAAAACAAAAATTATATATTTATAATTCCTAAGGAAACATGATAATAAGGCCATTTAAAAAACAACAAGGACAGATTATTTTACGAAATGTTACAGCTTATAAATTAATTGATTATGTCAAAGATTTTAAATATTTTACTTCAAAATTCTGCTTTTTCTTATCACTGCATCTGAAAAATATTTTCAAAATTATTAATTTATTGAATATTCTTTTAAAAAAATTGTTGTAATTCAAGTCAGAGATATATTTACTTTAATTTATTACTTATTAAACAAAGCAATAAATTTTTAAAGTCTGTTTATTTTTTCTTTGTTGTAGAACAAGTATTTTATACTATTGTTGTGTTGTGTTCTGTGCGTAATATGGGCCTTCCAAATGCATGTTGTCAAAGAAACTGGCAATTGATAAGGGTCGAAGGCACGAAATACTAATTATCAATGAAAGATATGCTGTAGGTTATAATATTATTGTATGAGTAAATGGGTTGTTGTTCATTGAAATGCAAAAAAGTGTTTCTTACCACACCACCACACTAACAGCCATTTCATATTTGAATATTTATAATACAGTATTGTTTCGTTCTTCGAGTTTAATCTGTTTCAGGAAGCCGTTTGAACTGTGAATCGTTCGAAGTTTGAATCAATTTTCCCAATTAAAATTAATGGAAAATGAATTAATTCGTTCTCAGACTCTAAACAGTATCCACTTTGTTAAACTTAAACAAGTGAAGTACATAATTTAAGATAAAAATCACACAATTAAATGCCCTAAATAATAAATTAAACATTTAAAAATAAGTAAAATACGTAAATACTGTGTAATAAAATGGAAATTGCACTTATTGGTCGCACACCGTCGACTTCTATATCCTAAATATGTCCGCCAGATTCGCCAAACACGTACACCGCTTTCGTGCTTTGCGATAAATTCTTCTTTTTCTCAAAAATTTCAATCATTTTATGCATATTTATTGTCTTAATAAAGGTAATGTGAGAAATAATATCGATAAATTTACATAAAATATTTTGTTTATATAATAAGATGCTCATACATATTCTATAGTTAATGGGTATGTTTATATTTGAATTAAATAAATATATAAAATATTTAATTCTTTTGTAAGAATGTTTAACTAAATATTGTTTTTCTGTGATTATAGCATCATAGTTTAATCATTTTTTAATAATTCTGTTATACTTAGCAATTTAGAATATCAATGTATTTCCTACTTATTTTATATTTTGTCATTATAAGATAATACCGACAAAAATCTTTATTTTTGGAATCTTACTTATGATTATGGCCAAACTGACAGAACGGAAATAAGGAAGATTTCCATCAAGGATCTCTACATTCTTATAAAGATAGGCATCATTCTTCTTTCTCTCGTGTGGCCATGGACAAGTATTCTGAGAATAGAAAGGGAGTTGAGTGACAATAAGAAAAGCTTTCCTGAACTTAAAAATATATATAGTTTTTTTTAAAAAATAAACAATCGTTCTTTTGTGTGTCTCATATTTTTGAAAGATTATTCACGAGATAAAGAAAATTCAAAATAGAAAACTTATTGTAATCATTAAAATTCTAAACTTTCCAACTGCAAGAACATCGTTTTATCTCTCTCTTTCTCTTATTCAGCCATAAAAATGAACACTTTGAGATATTGGAATAACATTATACTTAGAATTCCTCATTTTCAACGATATATCTATTAGAAGAGTCAGATAGTGTAAAGTAATTGGAAATTCAAACTATTTTTTTTTTCTTTTTTAATGTATTATTTAAGCCATTTTCGTTCATATTCTATATAATATTCCAGTAAAAAATAAACTTAAATCAATCGATTCCCTAATATTTTTCTGTTAATGTACAGGCTTTTTTTAATTGGTATAATTAGTTAATCATCTTTAACTTATCGACACTATCTTTGTCACTCAGAATATTGCATATAAATAATAATCGAACTATATTTTTAGTTTTAATGAAATCTTCAGCTAATTATTTGAATAATATTTCTTTTACAAAAAATATTTTATATTTGTTTTGATGCCAAATATAGAATCAATCAATTACTTTATATCGATCTTTTTTGTATCAAAAGCCACAATAATAAACATTCTTAGTTTAGAGGCAACTTCAATACATCAAATTTAACAAGGCAATTAAAACTAATGATTTTTAAGAGATTAATTAAATTTCTTTAAAGTTACTAATGAAGAAACGTAGTTATTGAAACAAAACTCTATGAGCAATAAGAGGTTAGACCAACTGCGATAATGAATAGTAATTTATTTATTTTAACTTGATTTACAACACTAGCATATGGAAAGCTTTTAAAACATTGTATGAGAGAGAAACCTCGAATCCTCTCATATAATACCTGTTTACATATACAGTAAGGTCAAAATGTCGCTTGCCAAATGGGGATTATCACTGTTCTTATTGTTAACGACCGGAAGTAATCATTATAACCCCCGAACAACGACGAGTGGAGCTTATTTTTATCTAGGATGCTGAATATTTTGCACAGCTCTGATAATACACAACAGGTTGACGTGAAGGCTCGGGAATGGATGAAGTGGATGGAATTCCTGTGCAGCTTCCCGTGTTGTTCCATAATTGTCCCCACACAATAAAACAAGTTTCAAACGTCGTTCAGGGGTCATCACGATTACTTCCGGTCGTTATTGCCCCCAAACAATAAGAACAGTGATTACTCCCATTTGACAATCGACGTTTTGGCCACACTGTTTAAACGGGATAATTCAAGAAGATTCTGCTATTTAATGATTTTATTTCTTTATAAATAGTAAAGTTTAATATATGATAGATAAGAAGAAGAATTTAAAAATCACGAAATGTGATTCTTTCATTTTTTCTGCTAATTTATACAGCTAAACATATTTACATTCTAATTTTTATGTTAGGTTCTGATTACAAATATAAATAAATAAATTGCAAATTACACAATATTAAATATATACAGTTAATAAAAAACTGTATTCCTTGCAGCATATATAAAAAAATTTTTTCAAGATACATTATATATCTTGCAATATTTTTTAAAGTTTTTCTCGCTTCATAAAACATCAACTTTTAGAAATTTATTAAAACTATAATATGCGATATAAATATTTATATAAAACATATTATTTTAAATTAAGAAAAAGGCAACAATCTGTTTTGAGTAATTTTTCTTGTATGTTTTCAACGAAGCAGTGTTTTTTTAATATAAAAAATTGTATTGATTGCAACAGCAAAAAAAAAAAGAAAAATTTATTTAAAAACTTTATAAAATTCCACTAAAAAATAAATTTTGATTCTATCTGGTACCTTTCCAAATATTTCTTTCTTTTTGTCTAATATTTCTTTCTTAAATCTAGTCGCATTGCATTGTTTAATTCTTTTATAAAATTGATATTTCTATAAATAAAACTTTATTTTCTTATAAGAGTTTTCCATAAAGCATCCTGCCATTTTCTTTCTGCATTGTAATGTAATGTTATATTATATTATCATTTCAATGACAAAATTTAATTAAATTTTATAAATATTATATATTCATGTAGCGAATAATAGAATCTTAATTAAATTAATTCAATTAGCATCAATATTCATGCAACACTTTGTGCATTTTCTATTGATATCGAAGCTATTGTTCAAGTAAACTTATTTAAATGAGAAATGTAAAGTAATAAGATTTACCCTTTCTATATTAAATAATTTGTCAACAATTAAAAGTATATTAATAATTTATAAATCTGTTTAGACTGAATTTATAAATAATAAGTAATTTCTAACTATATTATCTTTATTATTCTATTATTCTATTATATATTAATTTATAATCAAGTAAAACACTAGATATTTTTTATAAACTAATGCTTTACTGTAAAGTAAGGTGAAGGGGGTTTAACGATACAGTTTTTACGTAATTGGTGAAAAGGTCCTATTAATCAAATTGTTTTTTTTTCATTTAATTTTATTTTTATTCTTTACTGATTAAACTATAAACGATCAAAGAAAAAAATGACACGGGTACATTTTTCTTTCGTAACAAGAAAGTCATTCAAGAACTGGTCATTACTCCATGTTACAACAATTAGGTTTGACAGAGTTAAACTTTTGCCAAAACTTTGACCATTATTCAAATATGATGCGAGACACATGAACGTCCTAAATGATTAAAGATTTGAATAGTTTATCGATAAACAAAAACAATGTGAAAATATGATTTTTGTGTTTTAATATTAAAATAATAATAATAATAAGAAGAAGAAGAAGAATATTTTTGGCCATCCTTTATAGGACTACAAATTGTGTAAATTTGAATTTTAGACATATTCTTCTTTCAAAAGACGATTCTCGTGGAAATGATAATTAACAATTAATATTGTTTTAAAGAAAAAAACATTAATATATTATTTATTATTTTTTATTATATCAATTTTTAGTGCAAAGTTTTATGTCATAAATAAATCATTTTGAATATGTATATGTGGTCCTATAGCATTAAGAGCTTTATTACAGTTTTTTCTACACTAACTTATTTATGTAAGTCTATCAAGAATTTTATGTAAGCCATAAAATAAAAATATTTAATTTTTAGTCTTCAAAGGCTATTTTATTATTTATTCTCTCTCTCTCTCTCTCTCTCTTGAGAGAGAGTTTACAAGTTTCTTAGAGTTTAGAAAACGATGAAGTTTTAGCCTAAAGCTTGTTAATGTTCTAACTAAAGAGCTAATAAATTTCTTTTAGACTTCACTGTTGCATTACGTGAATATTAATAGACTAATTATAATGAAGAGATTTGAAAATTGTTGAATAAATCTTTCTCGATTGAAAAACTTTTGACAAGATGAACATATAATATTTTTAATTATAATCAATAATAATATATATATATAATATTACTAAAATACGGGTTTATCAATAAAATCAGTACTTAAAAATTATGGATTTTCCTGTATAAAATTCTATTATTATTAAATATTTTCTCTATAATGCGATACTTATTTTTAATTATCAAGCTTTAAAAAATTGCTAATATTTTATTTAAATAATAAGTTACTAAAACTTTATGATTAAAATATTTTAAAAACATATTATTTAATATTTCTGCGTGTTTAATTTTTTTAATTAAATTAATAATATTATAATTATACTAGTCTTGTATATACTGTGTGTCCTGAATAAATAGAAGATATCTTAGAGTACAGTACATTACTTAAAATATTTACAAAATTGACTAGTGTCGATTCAATGTTTACTTATGAAGTCACGCATCTAGACACTCCGATCTATTGAATAACACAGTAGAATATTACATCAAAGAGAAGCGCTCTAGGAGTAGTCGGCATTTAAAAAAAATCCACTTAAACATTAATGCTACAAATTCTGTTCTTATTAAAAGAACAGCTAATATTAGAAACATTTGAAAGAACATAGTACTAATACACCAGTAGAAGAACTGGTACATCAAAGAACAAAAGTGGTTAAAAAATGAACCCCAAGATTTTTACATTTTGGACTCAAGAACGTTGAAACGTCGAGAAATGTATAAAATTTTGGGTGTTTGTATGTATGTACGGATGTTAGTGTGTGGAGGGCAAGATTTTGTTCTTCCTCTTTGAAGCTTAATAACACCTGTGTCTTTTGTCGAAAATTTCTGAAATTTTGCAGGGATGTTTGTATATTAGGTGGATTGATACTATTAAATTTTGGTGGTTGAAGGGTGGTCAAGGGGGTGGGGAAATAGAGGGGCGTCATGCGTCATATCTCGAGTGGAGTCGGAGCTAATAAAGATTCTGTTCGTTATTAGCATTTACAATTTTTTTAAAAATAAAATTCATCTCTACCCTCAAAATTAAGCTTATTACCATTTTATAATAATTAATTATATAAACGTTTTAAAAATAAAATTTCATAACAGATGAGTCACACACAATTTTAACTGTTAGCCGGGAAAGTTACGCAACTCGTCGTTAGACATTTTTATAAATGTATTTCGGTCTTTTGTCTCTTGTCATTACTTATTGTAACATTTATAAATTAATAAATCCTTATAAAAAATTATAAAATTGTTCAAATTTAGTTTAAACAATTGATGTACAGTACATGTACTGTACATACCTAAAAATTACCGAATATTGTTGATATTTTATACAATATACGTTAATAACGTGTAACTCAGGTAACATATCTCTACTAATCAATTTGAATTTAGGGAAGATTATATTAAAGGAATCTATTATTATTTTCATAGTTTAAATACCATAATGTTATGAATTATTCAAATAAAGCAACGTTAACACTAGTCATAGCTGCAGTAGCATCATTTATGTATTTACTTATTCGTGCTTATAATTTGTTATAAATTTAGATAAATAAATTTTATTTTTAATCCCACATTTAGTTCATTAATAATAATTTTTCTATTCTTTATTATTTAATTATTACAATATGATGTTAACCATGTGTAGCATTTAATTAGGCTAATTGCATCTAATAAATCCGGATCTAGTTTGTATTTTTTATTATTCAATTAATATTTTATTAATCTTAGAATATAATTTTTAATCTTAATATATATTACGTGTTTTAAAACGAGCAATTAAATATATTTTAGAAATAAAATTTTAAGCATGATATAAAAACAAGAATCGTTTTAAATATGCAGTAGATTAGGTATTAAAGATCTTACATATGCGTATCTAAATATCTGATTTTAATTAAAATAATATAAATTCGCATTTCATTAATATTTGTTGTCAGATAATAATTTAGAAAAATTAACACCTGATTTAGGTCAACCGTCTAAGTTGATATAAAAGTATACATTTTGTCATAAATTTTCAATAAATATTTGATATTTATTCTGATTATAAAATATTATCCTATATGTTCATTTATTCATTTCTAAAAATCCAGCAACGAGTTGCTAAACTTTTCCGGCAACATCTGATGTCGCCATCTTTTATGATATTTTATTTAAAACCTTTTTATAGTTTCAACTATTATAAAGTGGCAAAAAGCTTAATTTTCACGGTAGGGATGAGTTTTTTATAAAAATTTGTAAATGCTAACAACGAGTAAAATCGTCGTTAAGTCAGACCCTACTCGAGATACGACACGACCCCTTTATCTCCCCACGCCACGATCTTTAACCACCAAAATTTAATAGCATTAATCCCCTAATATACAAATCTATCTGCAAAATTTCAGAAAATTTTGACAAAAAGCACAGGAGTTATTAAGCTTCGAAGAGGACGAACAAAATCGTGCCACTGAAAGAAGCACACTCACTAACATCCATACATAGAAAAAATCCCCCGGATTTTTTCCATTTCTCGACATTTCAAGGTTCCCCGAGTCTAAAAATATAAAAATCTGCAGGTAAGTCATTTTTTGACCGCTCGCCATACTTTCCCTCTCACAGATATAACAAGCTTCCTTTTTAATAATGATAATTTAAATTCTTATATTATGGAATATGTTTTTTTAAATAATATAGGCCTATCTAAAAATAAAATCTATGCTACATCAATACTTTATATTTCACAAATATAAAAAAAACACACAACTAAAATTTAGCAACTTAAAAACATTACATTGATTACGGTTTTTATTGCAAATAAACTTGTAAAGAACAAAATTATAAAGTTCAAGACAAAAAACTTTCACAAAAGAACAAGTGGTATTTTTGTTCTAACCAATTGCCTATCATCTCCAACTACTTATTTAAGAACTATATTCTTCTCTTCTAAAAACTATATGGCAGACAAAAATACTTTTGGTATTTTTGCCTATATTTATATATATATATTTTCCTATAAAAGCAATATATTCACCAGAATCTTACTTATTCGTTTCACACTAAATTCAAATATAATATTTTAATTTTATTCACTTGACAATAGAAAAAAAAGGTTTCAAAAGGATACAAAACACATTTTTCAGATCCTATTGCTATTTTCTAATTTATGTTACTTTCGTTAACTAGAATTATACCATTTTAAACTTTATTTATCTCCTATAATTAAATTCTATTTTTGTAAGTTTTCAATTTATTCTCTTGCAAACAATGGTTAAAGTCTAACTTATAAAAAATTAAAGTTAAATATTTTTTTTATTGAAAATTACGTGCAAACGGAATCTAACTTCTATGTTATTGTTGTAATCTAATTTAAATTTTGTTTGTATAATCTTGCCTTTCTAGCAGGAGATTCTTGCTGTAACATGTACTGCAAAATCTCATTTTAAAATCAAAACTTACAAAATCTAGGATATGTTTACGAGATTTTTTTTATCTTGTAAAAATAAATGAAAGGTCTTATGCAAAGATACATTTTTTTAATTTTGATGAATATAGAAAAATAATAATCACTTTCCGAATATATTATTAATTGTTAAACATAATTACTTTTATAAATGTAAATTGTGAATTGCTCTACATTAATTCTAATCTTAATTACTTCAACGTGTCATTTTATTCTAAATTATTTTTCAAATTAATGCATTAATCCCAATGTAAAATGGTAATTTACTTATTATACGTTAAGTGAAATAATTTATGCTCTTACTAATTCACGTGTATTAAATAATTAATAGAGAAACATGGTGCAATAGAAGGCATAATAAATACGCTATAATTCCAGTTATTATTTTTTTAAATTATGAAAGAGAAATTTTATAAAAGTTCTAGTACTTCTGTAATTTTTAAGCTAAATTATTACCATATATTTATATATAAGCTTATTACAGAAAAAATATAAATCCTGATTAGTTAATAGGTAAAGAATTAAATAAAGTAGCATTCATAAAATTAATGATATTCAAGAAAGTTTTGTATAATTTCCTAATTTTCTTATCTTAATTAAATGAATTGCGGTGAAAACTCGATTATCCGAGGCTGTTTTCGGGGGAAAACAGATGTGCAGCATTGTACAGTAAATACTACAAAATATAATTCACAGAGACCAAATTGCGCATGTAACTTGAAATCACTGTCATCTACCGATTGTAGCGCCACGAAACTAGGTCATATACGTAACTTTACGTTAAATTTTGAGTAAATTAACATATTGTAATTACATTACAGTATTTATTGTTCATGAAACATTAAATGCACAAAACCAAACGAATTTCTGGATTATCCGAAATTTTAAAAATTTACATTATACTTTAATACCCCTATCACAGCAACTGTCGACAAAGAAAACAACTGAAAAATGCTATATATTATTTAGTAAGTTTTCCATAAAAATACACATGCAGTTTTGCTCGTAGTAGATGCCAACTTTAAATCATTTCTCCATATTAAATGTGTGATAAATTAAATTATATACCTTAAAAATATAAAATATTATATATGCATGATAATATAATATATTATATAACGTTCAACCAACAATATTATTTTAAATCGACTGTGTGAAACTGTCCAATGATGCCGGGCATAGCATATAGGGTTTTTCTGTATAATACGACCCCTTTAAACCGAAATTGTCTGTATTTTCAACTCAAAACCATTTTTTCGCGTACCCTCCGTCCTTTCATAGGTACATTTTTATTTATATTCCGTATGAACATAGACGATTAAGATAAATCACCACTACGGCTCCAGGCCAGAGTGCCAGGCCAATTTAATCTTTGGCTTAACCACTCGGCCATCCAGTGGCCTGGATGGCCGAGTGGTTAAGTCATCAGTATACTTATTTGGGTCATGGAAATGAATCCGAACGGGCCGAAAATCCTCGGAAAATTTTTGAAGGTGTTCCGTCCGAATATATCGAGCCCGTTCCTCACCCCATTTTAGACCTGCTGAACCCGCGATGAAAAGGCCATCTTAGTGCCCAAACTTGATGATAAGGCCATCACAGAGTTGGAAGAGTAAACAAAAATATCTCGTGTCGATATCCTTTTACTGATACAGTATTTTATTGGCGTTTTAATTGGCATACAATGGGGAGTCTTTACAATGCAATAAAAAATGCCTTAAACTATATACTATTTTGTAATCATTCTGTGAACAGAATCTTGAGAATCAGCTCGATAACGGGAAATTTACGGAAAGAAAAACTTAACTGAAAATATCAGGTATTAAACTACTTAATTCGAAATCGGTAATATTTTACCTTGCAAACTTTCACTTAACGACGACTTCGACTTTTACTGTATCTCATCACATGAAATATTTAATTTTAATACGATCGAATATAGAAACAATCACTTCATTATATATATATCGAATTAAATTATACGAAATTACAATAATTAACATGCAGTTTTTGATACTTCATTTTGCCAATTACAGTAAATTAGTAAATATTCTAACAAAATTATAATTTCTAGTTTTATTCTGCTACCAAAAGTCCAACTTTTACAGCTAGGGTTTCGATATAAATTTAGTTTTGATGGCGGCAAAGTTAACAATTATAGTTTCTAATTCTTTATTAATATTGTTTTAATTCACAAAATATATTTCGTTAAATTCAAAAAGTAATATAAGTTATTGAAAAAACAATTATAAGACCAATAATTCAAACTCAAGAAGTAATCATTATTATTCCTGTCTTGAATATTGTCTTATAAGGCATAAAATCAAAGTAATTTTAATAAATTTTCATTCGAATTAGAAAAGGTTCTATATCAGTAATTTCATCGTCTCTTAGAAGTAATAAATTACACACATATTACGAAGTCAACCACGTTAAACATCGTTGTATTATCTTATTATGTATTTCTAGTTAAGCGAGAATTCGAAATTGTTAAATGAAATCAGTTGTATCTTTAATAAATTAAGAGAACGATTGTTTATTGAAATTAAACGAAAGTTAATCTTTGTATCATCTCCCAGATGGAGTCATAAATCTACATAATCTAGAGTAGCGTGACATTGTGAAACGACAATATTTTGATGGATTATGACAGTATATGATAATTACTTGGTGTTTACGGGAAACTCTTGATAATATTCCACACTAAATGTGAAAATTGATTAATAAGTTATGGTGTTTTCGTTTCTTTAAATGCTTGAATACATAATGAATGCTTACAGTGAATATAAAATATGCCAAGATAATATTTGAATGAATTTCATGCTACAATTAAAAGTTGAAAACAGAAATTATACGGTGTTGTAATTATGATTTCGCTAATGTTTTTGAAAATAAAATGTTTCGTAGTGGATGGAGTTGAAGTTTGTAATGACTTTACATCTGGATGCTTATTATTGCGCTTAGTTGAGTTAAAAATGTTTTTCTTGCTTGAGATATTCGACAGTGGCAATAATCGTAAAATGAAATGAATATTACAAAAGTTTGTAATGAAATAATTTTAAATATTAAGATAAAAATAATTAAATATAAATGAAAGTTTTACCCGATAAAGTATATTTTATCATTGTTTTCCAGCCTCAAATGTTTTATCCGAGGAAATAATTAAATTTGAAGAATTCTATTAGATATTTTGAGATATAAATGAGAAAAATTGTATTTAATACTTCTATGTATTCTTCTGTTTACTTATAATGAGTTTAATTACTAAAAAATATATAATAAAAGCTATAAATCGTTGTTCATAGCTAGAACCCACGACTAATATAAACATATGTTTAGCGGGCAGCTACGTATACCGCAATTTTATCAATTATGTGTTTAAATAACATCTACTATAACTTATATGTTTAATATTATTTTCCATGTTTATAGAGAATTTAAACCAAGTAATTAAAAATTTCAGAAATACTCAGAATAAATATGATTTTATGCGAGGTATTCTTCTTTAATGACCATTTAATCAATATTATTTCAAATAGATGAAGATTATTTTATAAAGTAATAATTAAATTACGATTTTTTGCTTTATAACAATTTATAATCTAAAAAGCATAATTATATAGTGTTTGTATATATTAAAATTTTACAAAAATTTCACAATTCTTTTATAACTAAATGAAAATAATAATTGAAAGTGATACTTGTATATATTCATGAATTTATTATTTGTTAAAGTAAAGAATAAATATACATTTCTAGTAAATAACGCTTATTTTAGTTAGTGAAAATAGTAATTTTCTCACACAAACAAGTACTTATTACGTTCTCATCCATTAAATCCATATCTACTTATCTCGGAAATTTGATGTTATTTATATAATAATTTTTATGTATAAATTAAATAGATAACTCAGAAAATGTTATTTAAGAATCAACTATATCTGCTATAAAATAATTGTTAAATTATAAAGATAAACATGATGCATAAATAGTGATTTAATTATGTAATAAGTAAATCATCATGTTTTGCTTGGGTTACTTAATATCTTTTTTGTAAAAATTGTAATAAAATATTAAAAATTCTAGGACAAAATGTATTAGTAAAAATATTACAAATTAAAAACTAAATTGTTAAAGTCTTACAAACGTCGATTCACAACCACAGGAATGCATTTAACGTTAAAGGAGTCGATCTTTCTTTAGAGGCTTCTATTTTTTATATATTTTATTTTTATCTTTATTGGAATTTTTATAAATAAAATTTATAAAAGAATCCAGTTCCAGAGAGTTTTAATCAGTTTGCATTTTTGTCAGAGAAGAGCCTCAAAAGAGAGATCGACTTCGTTAGTATGAATTGTGTTTCTGTCGTTATAATAGACGATTGTAAAAACATTTTAAAAAGTTTCTATATTTAATCTTCAATTTCTTCAATTTGTAACATTTTTATTTTGATAATGTCTTACTTTTTTATAATTAAAACATTAATTAATCAGTAACACTATGAAAATACTCAATATATAAATACTAAAATATTTTGTAATTTATTTAGTGTATAATAGATTAACGTAGAATCCGTAATTAAGGTGTTTTTTTGGAAAACAACGTATGTCAAAATTGGGCGAAAATGTGTTTTTCATTACATCTGGCAACTCTAACGGTGGGTGACTTGCCCATAAAATATGCAACAACAGCAAATGCAAGCAGAGATATTCTATATTACTATTACTATTACTATTACTGAGAAAGGGTGAGAGGGCTATCTGCATGTTAGCAGCAGACATAAGCCCTTTAGGAAGATGAAGGAAGAGTTGGGTTAGGGGGGAAGTTAGAGGAAGAAGTAGGACTATAGGGAAATAGGATAGTATGAAAAGAGCAACCTGGGCCTCATGGGACCCCACGGCGTCTGCAGCAGCATTTGATTACATCAAAATAAAGATACAAAGTTACAATGATACAATACCGACATAAGAAAGTGTGTTACATACTCCTCAGTGAGGATGACCGTCAACACTATGGCGGTTACATACAACAATATAAGTACAGTCCCTCTTCATTGAGGGTTGCCAGACAGTAATTATACAATAATAACAAGGTTGAGATTGACAAACAATTTAACATTTATACAATATTTACAATTATTTACAATTCGCGTTACTTCACGGCCAAATAAAGAGGTGCAGACCGACATAAAACGAAGCCTCTTTTTAACAGAGGCTGTGAGACAATAATGTTACTTTAACATTAAGAAAATGCAAACAAGCAAATTTACCGATTTACAATACAGAAAGATAAAACAGTCTCGCTTACCTACAGGGATTGGCTGACTGAGAATTTGTGAGAACATTAAAATACTAGTACTAACAGACAGGTTGACGTAATAACATTATATACATACCCATTTACATACGGAGGCCGGCCGACAAAGATGTAATTACATAAATGTATGGTATCCGTACATACAGAATACATTTACAATTTGTGTATAAATCGCGCGTAATACAATTAGACAGCAATACATAACTATAGGATGTACAGTACTACTGTTATTGTTACACTTGGTAAGCAAGAAAACAGTTTAATCAGTCGCTGAGCAGGGAACTTCGAGAGAGGTCTTCTTCACTGTCACCATCGGTGTCGCTACTGCTATCTTCTCCCCAGTCTTCATCCTCCTCATCGCTGACTTCCATTTCTTGTCCTTGATCCCGTCGTGTTCGTTGTTGTTTCCTTTGAAAGTCTGGTAGTAGGGCTTTTGTTGCTTTCACGAACTTCTCAAGTCCTTTCCAAAGTTCTTTATTTTTAAATATTTTAGCTGGATCGGGCGGCCAGCTCAGTCCGTGTTGAATGCAGTCTCTGAAGAACTGGCTACGATGGTTCTCGTAGAACTTGCAGCTGTACAGGAAGTGGTTTGCGTCTCCTTTTACAGTCCCGTCACATCCACAGGTGTCGTGATTTGCTCTTTTGAAGCGGTGGAGATATGCTGCGAATTTGCCATGATTCGTCAGGCATTGCGTGGTTTCTGAGGCTGGTTTGTAGTGTTTTATCTTCATTCTATCAGCTACAGATGGGACGAACTTGTAGCAGTGCCTACCAGTTGCTGAGGTGTCCCACTCCTGCTGCCAAATAGTCAGCTCCCATATTCTGAGAAGGTGCTTGAGGGTAGTATTCGGAAGCCTGTTATAAGTTATCTTGTTATTTGAGCTTGCTGCCTTTTTGGCGAGAAAGTCTGCCTTCTCATTACCATGTTCACCCTTATGTGCTGGAATCCAGCTAAAGTGAACGGTTGTTTTGTTTGCCAGCTTAAGAGCGGCCCTAATAGTTTCGCTGCCTAGAATGGTTATATTCTTTTCCTTGTCAAGTGTTTGTAAAGTCACTCTGCTGTCGATGAGGAATTTAATTTTTCCTTTGTAGTTGCTTAGGTTATTAAGCATGTGGGTAAGTGCACTATGAACCGCCCAGAGCTCCGCTTGAGTGTTACTGCAGTAATCCGCCAATTTAATGCTGGCTTGGTAGTGCGTCTTATCAGTGTTGCTATCCTTGATGTAAATACCTGCTCCTGTCCCATTGGGTTGGCAGGAACCATCTGTATAAACAAGCCACTGATAGTAACGATTGGTTGCAGGATCGTAGTCGAGATTAACTTCATACCTGTTTCTCTCCGCCGGATGTATTTCTGTACCTATTTTGTTATCTGTTTTGTCGATTTCCACCTGCTTTATGATGTTTAGAATTTGTGTGTAATTATCAGGAATTAGTTTGTCTTTTAATTTCTTATTAATATCTTGTTGTGTATTTTTCCAAAGATCCAAGTTAGTTAGTATCCATTTCCAGGCTGTTGCTTTTGCAGTGATGTGTATGGGAGTGAGGCCCGCCAATACTAACAGTGCGTCTGTTGGCGCAGTCCTGTATGACTTTGTAGTTTTGATTGCCGCTTTTCTTTGAACTGTGAGTAACCTCCTTCTGACATGGTTGTTGTTGACAGCTTCATGCCACACTGGAACGGCATACAACAGAGCTGGCTCTATTGCCATTTTGTATACAAGTTTGCCGTTTTTGGGGTTGAGCCCCCAGTATTTGCCCATGATCCAATTAAGTTGGTTGATTTTCCGGTTAATTTTCATAGTTATCTCATTTATGTGTTGATGCCAATTCAGGTTTGGATCGAAGTAGATCCCTAAGTATTTTAGGGTCTTGACTTGTTTTATTCTGTTATTGTTCATGCGGAGTTTAAGTGTTTTTTTTAGTTGACCTTTTTTGTTTTTGCGCGTACACACCATAGCTTCACATTTATCATAATTTACTGGTAGGCCATGCTCCTTACTCCATTGATTAATCCTTTCTAGTTCTCGGTTTGCTTTTTCTGTTAGTTTGTCACAGTTTTGGTTTTCTATCATGAGTATCAGATCATCTGCAAATGCTTGTACTTTAGTATCAGTAGTGTCATTAAACTCCTGCAGTAAGTTGTCGAAGACCATGTTCCACAGGGCCGGACCACTACGCGAACCCTGCGGGCATCCTCTATTTATTTTTCTTGTAATCTTGATGTGATTTGTTCGGTATTCGATGTATCTATTTTGTAGGTAGCTGTGGTAGAGATTGGATTCGAATGGTGTGTTTTTTAATTTTGCTAGATTTTTCTTAATATCTGTCCATCTCAAGTTGTCAAAAGCTTTGCTAAAGTCGATTGCAATCAATAGCGCATGTTTTTTCTTTTCCCAAGCACCATAAACAAACTTCTTTACGCTTAACGCAGCGTGAGTGGTTGAGCTGTTAGCTCGAAAACCAAACTGGTTAGGGTGCATTTTTCCAGTGTTGTATAATTCCCAGTTTATGCGCTTGATTAATAGGCCATCCAGGGCTTTCCCCATTGTTGGGAGGAGGCTAATCGGTCTATAATCAGAGGATTTTTCAGGTTTGTCTTTCTTCGGAATTAATTTTATCTCTGCAGTTTTCCAAGCATCAGGGAAGTATCCCTGGCGTAGACACTCGTTGAACAGATAAACAAAAACTATGGGAATTTCTTGAAATGCATTTTTTAACATTTCGGCAGTTATTTTGTCAAGGCCGGGAGCTTTTTGATTTCCTAGTGTCATGATGGCTTGTTTCGTTTCCTTAAAAGTAAACAGTCTGCAATATTCATCTTTATTACTTAGCACGTGGTAGGTACTTTGCCTATCTTCATTATCGGCACTATCAGGTATGTCATCCTTGGGAAACTGGCAGTCCAGGATCTTCTGGATGTTGGTCTCCATGTCATAGTTGTTGTATTCTTTTGGGTCGTCGTTCCAATATAATATGTCCGGGATGTTTAGTTTCTTGTTTTTTCTAAAAACCACCTTATACGGGGTCGCCCAGGGACCACTGTCGTTACTTTGGGTACAGAATTCCCTCCACGCTTTCGTTCTGGCAGAGTTAATGTTTTTCTTATACTTTTTAAGTTCTTTCCTGTAATTTTCTCTGTATTTTTCTTTTAGTTCAGGGTCTTCGGCCCTCTGGTACTGTTTCCTAATTCTGTTTATTTTTCTCCTCTGTTTTTCAAGGTTGGTAGTCCACCAGTGTGTTTTACTCTTCTTTGTTGTCGTGACTCTGCCCGCTTTGAGGCTTGCGTTTTGCATGTCTTTTGTGAGGTGATCTACGTAGCTGTCTATATCTTGTTTTGTTTCTATTCTGATAAATTCATGGTTTGACCAGTTGTCGTTGAAGCATTTTCTATATAGGTCCCAGTTCATATGTTTCGTATTGTTTCTCCCTTGATGATTGGCAATTTTAATGTGATTAAATTGGGTCAAGATGAACCTGTGATCACTCACTGATGTGGTGAGTAGTGTTTCACAGTTTTCAACCTTGTGTACTAGGTCTGCTGATACAAGACAGACATCTGTCCATCCCGTAGCGTGTGGGGTAAAGTAGGTCGGGTATTCAGTCATGTTTGCTGACACCAGGTCGAATTCTTCCATCAGATCCATGACAAGTCTTCCTCTTTTATCCTCTTTATCATTGTACCAGACTGACGACTTTGCGTTTATGTCCCCTATCAGTATTAAGTTTTTGCTGTCCACTCTCCGTAGAACTTTTCCCAACTCTTCTATTGCCTTATCATCATTCATATAGGGAGATAAGTAAGCGCTGATCACGAAAATTGTCGGCTGGTGGTGAATAACTGCTGTGGTTATAATATCCGTTGACAGCTCTGGTATTAATGCTATATCCAAGTTTGTATTTCTAACTCCTATGCAACTTTTAGGAGTTTTCCCTGTGTTTTTGTTGATAATTTGCCAATTTCCCATTCTTACTACCACATTATTTATTGTATATGGTTCCTGCATGAATATTAGGTCTACGTCCAGTTCATTAGCCTTGTGCATCACCTGGGAACTTGACGCCTTACCTCTCTGTGTATTAATCTGTAATATTTTAAAAGAATCTTTGTTCGCCATGTTGGTTTGGTTTAATTGGTTGTAGCTGTGTCTTAAGATTTCCTGTGTGTAGTATAATGGTTTACTGCAGCCCATAATCTATCCGTTGGATCATCTGAGTTTTTACTTTTAGTAGCTGGGGACATTCTCTGGCAAAAGCATTGTGATTCGTTGAATATTTCTTATCTGGAGGTAAGTTCTTATTAGCCTTTTTACAATTAATACATGAGGGGATTGTCTGTTTGTGTTGACAGTCCCTATAACGGTGTCTTTTCATACAATGGCTGCACTGTTGCTCCTCTGCACAATCTCGTGCCCAATGGCCGAAGCCGCAGCACTGGTAACACCGCTTGACAGGCACGAAGTCGTCAGCCCTAACTGTGGACCAGGACATACAGATGCTTCCTTGTGATATTATTTTATTTCTAATTATGGGCGTTACTTCTATTATCGCGTGGCGGCAGTTTTCCTTCACTCGCCCGCCTGTTAATGTCGTTCTTAACTGGCTATTTTGCACTATCCAGCTGCCTTCCAACTCTTCCCAGATGTCATTTTGCATTGCCATTACCTCTATGATTTTGTTGTCTGGTATACTATTAGGGATGTTTAATAATATTATTTTTGGTTGTCTCTTCCCTCTTTTTTTTTTTTTTAACTCTTTTCGCCCTGTGGGCACTAAGAGGGCCTCTTTTAGTAGGCCCATTATGGGTTCGGCCAGGCCCACAATTCGGCGACCGGGTGGTGAGGGACGGGGCCCGACATATCCGAACGGACCACCCCCCGAAAAATTCCTGGGAATTATTCGACCCGTTCGGATTCGATCCCGGGTCCCCCAGAGCGGTAGGCTGCCACCTTGACCGCTCGGCCATCCGGCCGCTTGGTTGTCTCTTCCCAGATAGTGTACACTTAATCTTATCCTGTATCTCATTTATGTTTTCAATAGCTTCTTTTAATCTTTTCCCTTCCTCATCATTCCCCACACCAATGCAAACTCCATTTTCCTTAATCTTTTTTATTTCCTTGATTTTTATTTTTAGTTTGTATGGTTGTATTTTTTCCTTGATTTTTTCCGTGACCTCCTGCATTTCCTTTGTTGTGGTTTCCTCACCCTGAGGATATATTAATACAGCGCTATTACTCCCCTTCATTCTATGTTTGTCAATTGTTCTTGTTGTATGGCTCTGTGTCAGTGTCAATCTAGCAACTTCAGCGTATGTGAGTCCCTTATTGTCTATATTACGCTGCTGATTAGTTTCCCTTATCTCTCTTACTGTTTCTAAGCTTGTTGGGTTTGCCTCCTGATCCTCCCTTTCAGCCCTGATGTGCGTGAGAATACTGTACAACTGTTGTACCGCCGCGTACAGCTGCACCGCACGGTCTTTTACTTCCTTCCTCTCCTCGGACTTTATATTGGTCCGACAGGTTACAGGAAGAAGGTCCATTATTCTTTTTAACTGTGCCTTGGCATCCCTAAGTATTTTGTCTTCCGTAGTGTTACCAGATGTTTCGTTGGTTATAGAAATAGTAGCCTCCTGTGTGTCAGACTGCATGGGGCTCGTAACCTCCGTTGCTACTACTTCTTCAATAGTTTCCATTAGTACACGAAAAATAACTACGATTTGTAAGGGAAAACGCCGGATGGCTGAAAAACGCCGTTTGGCTACAACCAAGCCGAGTGGATACGCCGCGCCGGCTAGCTATACTACGCCGATCGGCTCGAAATACAAAGAAGTACGATTCCTTTGTCTAACGTATAAAATTAAAGTCGTTATAACTTCGTTAATACTGTACCAAAGTGAGCGAAATTTTGGGAGCTGACTAAGAGCCTTATGGACCACGAAATGCCGTTTGTTAAATCTCCCGGAAACGTGATAGGGGGCCGAAGGGGCCCGAACAAAGTCGGAAAATAAAACCGCTCGCAACTCAGCGAAAACGTAACGGATTTTAATAACAGTGACACCTACTTGTTCCTGGTGATTTACGCTTTCCAACGATGTATTGCGATCGAGTGTCCGATCAATAAACCTCGAAAAACGGCGATCGAAAAAATTAGCGATGTGAGCCACATACAACCAGTTTCGCGACCTTCCTTTTTTTTAGAGATATTCTATATGAAAGACTTTCAGGTTTCACAAAAAACAATACATGTGAGCAGGTAATATCAAGATTTATTCACAAAAAAAAAAAACAGTAATTCTCAGGGACACCTGCTGTTTTTTGTGAACAAGGTGTTGACTTACAAGACGGCCAACTATATTGAAAGGTATTCTGCATTGGAGTAACCTCAACATCATTTGAAGATGTCCAATTATGGAGGATGTTTGTAGCCAAGAAAGAAGAGGAAAGCGGCCAAAGTTTGTGTAATTAGCCATTCAAACCATAAAAGGGAGGAAACAAAAAACAGCGTGTCGTGATGCTTATACAGGTGATGCTTATACATCGGCTTCTGATGCCGATGTATAAGCATCACCTTTTAATTAAGTAAAAGTTGAATCTCAGATCTGCAAGGATTATAAAAATCAGTGAAGATTAAGATGCTGTTTAAATTTGTGACACATATTCTGGGTAATACAAAAGTATTCTAATTAGAAGCACAAGGAAGTGGATCAATCAGCTGATACTGATAGAGGAAATAAAGTAGAGGAAAAGTACCAGTCAGACCGTTACCCCTAAGTAGAATCCCCCTTATTTTGTGAAAGAAGTATTGCAGACTTATGATAAGTGGAGTAATTACTTCACAACCTAGTCATAAACCTGCGAAATCGTTATTACTTCAGTTCTGATTTCTTGTCTTTTCATTCTTTTTAAATTTGTTTTTTTTTCCCATTCTTGGTATCCATGAATTTGTTTAACTATAACTTTGTGGCTTCATTATTTCACTTGTAAACAGGTAAGAATTTGTTTCTCATCACTGACATGTAACAGCAAAATTAGATTAACATATTATGCGCTTTGTTAACTGTTTATGACACATAATAATTAATGATGCTATTCCCACGCGTTTCGAAGTAGTATCACCACATTTTTTAACATTATTTTGAATTAGACTAATTAGGCCTTGTGTTTATATTGAAATCAACAACATACACTAGAAGAAGAAAAGAGAATAAACTAATTAATCATGGCCACAGAATCCATGGATAAATCCATAAAAGCAATGAGGAATAAGATGGAATGGAAAAAGCAGTAAAATAATTTGAGTGTCAAAAACCACTTTATTGGAGTTATTACACTAAAAATGATGCAGTCTGCGTATTTTGTGACAGAAAGTGATCACCAGATTCTCACGGTAAACTGTGAATGAGATGTGTACAATGCACAGATTTAGGTCCTTGTAGAATGTTCAGAAGTAGAGGCAGGTGAATATATTTTCAATTTTTGCAAATAAATATTTTCATTCCATATAATTGTACTGTTTATTTTCATCATAAAGTTCCATTTATATATGGGGGGGTCCAGATTTGTTACACTTTTTCCAAACCGTCATTTTTCACACGAATTCCGAATTTCAAAAATGCTCTTTACAAAAAGTTTATAATCGCTTCTTACGAAGGAAGTTCTTGAATCATTATCAAAGAATGTTTGGCGTTAAAACAATTTTAGCTTTAATATTATTAAAGTTATATTGGTAAGTTGGGAGTGTACTTCCTCGATCCAATGATAAAATAATTAATATCACAATAATACTGCTCTAGGAAAGAGCACCAATTAAAAATATTATCCTTCGGCTTATCAAAATAGTCTTCAATCTATAAGACACGTTCTCAATTCCTGTCAAACAAAATTTTCTTTTTATTACTAATAATAATACATTTTAAAGGAATTATCTAAATTATTATCGAAATCTTCATTAACGGATTTATCTTTTGAAACTTTTAATATTATTTCTATGCCAAGTTTTAATAAATATAACTCAGAATTTTGCATGACCATTCGATTGTTATGTACAGTACTATATTTCATAACTCATCTCCAATATATGAATATTTAAATATATAAAATTGAGTTTTTTTATCTTTAAATATAGAACCGAATAGCCAAATAGTATTTTCTCGAAGTTGACTGAATATAAAAATTGTTGTAAGAATAATAATTTTGTATTCTTATGGATAGGAAATGGAGAATCGAATTTAATTGAGGAAAGAGATCGGCAGATAACAAAGGTCGGAAACTTCTAATTATACTATTCCTGAATGGCATTTCGTAACTTGAAACAGTAGGAAGGCAGTGATCTCGAATCTTAAGAGAATTAATTATATATTAAATTTGATTTGTAAATATTAAGTGGATTATTCAAACGGCCTGGAAAGTAGTTGTCTGTCAAGTATTCCAAATAAGTTTATTTCCCAATAAGATCTGTATTTACATTTCTCGGGGCCTTTGCTAAGTACTTGCGAAATCCCTTTTATAGACCTATTTTTAGATGAAACAATGGCACGCTGCTCTCTGTATATTATGTCATTACGCGTGATAAGCGACTTCTACCATGGCCTCAATCTACAATTGTGTTTAGGCTGCTTATTCAAGGAAAGCACTGTTATTCAGGCGTATTTTGGAAATAAGATTAGACACTGTATGCCTCTAGTCTTGTTAAGTCTCACCTAACAACAAGGTCTTGTTGAATAAAACACTTATAATTGTTACAAACTTCACAAATTACAAAAAAGTGTTAAATGAAAAGCCGTAAAAAATTTTGATTGCATAAAGTTACTTAAAATCATTAATAAACTGCACAATACTTGCTAGTATTATAAGACTTGTACTTTGTAATCAATAGCTTGTAATTTGTAATTTTTATGCCACAGAGCCAAGGGGAGGTTAAAATTGTAACAGCAGAAAGCATTCGAATTTTAAGAAATTTAAAAATGTTAAGGAACCAGATGAACACGATAAGTAGGCTTGCAATACCTAAGACATCACAACGACGGGAGAATGAAAACACTGCGTACGTAGTATCTTACGATCTTTAAAAGGAAGGCTGAGAGAAATTATCTCGAAGAGTGTACAACAGGTAGACTTACAGCAGCGTTAGTAGCAAAGGCTCTTGATAAAAGTATACAGGTTAACTTAAGCGCGTATCAAAGTAACTTCTAGAAAGGACAGCGAAAGAGCCAGCCATCTCTACCTCTGCATGCAAGAACTTCATAAATAAACGAAATAAAGAATTCTGGATTTGGATAATGTAAGAAGCAAAGAGCTTTAAAAGCAATAATAGAAAACACGGCACAAGAGTAAAGAAAAGAGTTTCGAAATTCTTCGTTCTCCATTCATTGGATACAGGCAATATCCGGAAACGTTCATCAAAATATTTAAACTGCCCTCTAAAAAACTAATATAACAACAATTTTTACTTGTAATTTTTGAATTATAAAATAAGATAAATGACACTTTCTTAATTATAATTTACAATAAGCAGAATGTTTTTCATCGTCATAAATAGAAAAGTATTGTTTAGATTAATATTTTTAAACTTATATCTAATAAAAAGTATATAAATTCTCCAATGCAAAACATATTTCTTTTCTGTACACGTCTATTCATCGTGCTTCATTTAAAATATAATAGCTGTCATTTCACTTATTTTCAAGTTTATGAAGTTTTATTTCGAACTTTGTGTGTGCAGAATTTAAAACTAAAATAAAATAAAGAATAAGTCTGAATATAATTCTTTTTAATTCTCTTTAAATCTTACGTTAAAAAAACATTCTCTCTTTTTTTCCTGTTATTATCTTTAATTACAATCAAGTCTCGACTACCTATATGAATACAGTACTTATTTGTTTTCTATTTCCCTGTTCACTAATGATTATATTAATAAATATGTTTAACATTACTTAATTATTCATCACATATCTGTTTCAATACGTATTAAAAATGATTAATTCATGCATTTAAGACGTAATTTATTGATATAAACAGTAGAAAATATTGATGTAAATCAATGGAAAATATAATTTTGTAGTCGTTTAAAAGTACAACCGATTAATCATTGTTTCATTTTAAAATTACTAAAAACGTTAATTAAAGTGCTTATCAATGAGATAGTTATTGTACCTAAATGAAAATGTACAGTACTTTTTCTAATTATTCTTATCTAAAACAAAGAAAAATATTCAAATGATATTGATTTAGTAAAATCAATAATTTGAATTTTTTAATATGAATTCATTCTTATCTTTCACTGATAGAATATTTAAACGAGAGAGACTTCGTTGATGGTCTCGACGGGGCTATTTAAAATAATATCGCAGCTGTGGCATCTGTAAATACAATAAAAGTATAGGCCTATATTTCCGTTTATTTCTTTTTATTCCATCACAAGATATTCGTTATATTTATAAGACATTTTTTTTAAACTTATCTCGTTAGTCTTTAGGGATGATAAACAAATATCTCTTTTATAAATTTTACCATATTTAAGAACTTTATTTTGGAATAAAGGCTTAAAATTCGACTAATATTATTGATGATAATGTAAAATTAGAAGATAGAAGCAATTTTTCTAATTATCATTGATACACAATTGCATTTTCTTTACTCTTGTGCAGTGTTTTCTTACAGGAGTATACTACATTGTGATATTTTAGATGATACATTGTCACACTTAGAGCCATCTAGCTTCTGAATATGATTAAAAACGTTAAATTACAGTTTCTTTTCATAAGTGATAAAAAAATTAAATTATTTTATTGACTTTCTTCATTTATCTTGCCTTTGTAGATAATTGAGGCTTTACGTTTGTAAAAAATGTAGATACAATCTCACTGTTGTAAGAACTTGTATACTATAAAATGTAAATATATATAATTAATATATTTATATTTTATAGCACATAGAAGTTGAGAGTAGTGAAAGAAGCCAGGATCATTCATAAATATGAGACTTAAGACATCTCCAAAAGACTAAAAGTTGTGTAGCCATGCGTGTTTCTGTCTTCGTGAAATATTTAATATAGCTTTTTAGTATTTTACACAATAGAAAATATGAATTTCCTTTCAATTTGAATATTCTAATGCTGAAAATAAATTCTTTAAAACTAATATAGAAACTCAAAACATATTCAAATACTGAAACTTTAAATATTCATATGTTTAACTAGTGGAGAAATGCTTCTATTATAAGTCATAAAGAGAGAACGTATTGAATATGGAAGAGATAAAGACAACTAAGTTTTTCTGAAAAGTAATCGATCGAGAATTTAAAAGAACTAGATAAGAACTTCTATAATAGTTAGAAACTTCTACACTTTAGCAAACAATTCAAAGTTAACTTTTTAATTTTTCTTTTAAAATTAATCGATTATGAAAGTAGTCTGTTTTAAAATAAAAATCTCTTATGGGTTCTTGTTGAAATAAATGGACTAACTCGAGTAAAACTGTAGTCAGAACGAGTTATGAGCGGAGTGAATATATATATATACAGCAAACAAATGCATTGTATTAAAAATGGAGACAGTATATTAATAATAAACGAATAGCTACAAATCGAATATTATTGAATCTGTATGTTCTTCGATGATGGTGATACTTTATAGAAGCTCACAAATATAATATGACAGAATCTTCAATATTCGATAATTCTTTGACGATAACATTATGACTTCTCGAATTTCAATCTTTTATAACCTTATCGTAATACACCTTAAGTTTTTTTGAAATTTTTATGAAGATTTCGAATATTTTCAGGGAAAAAAATGAAAAAATATTGTTGTAAATATGAGAAACCGTATATATATATATATATGTCTATATGTGTGTGGTTTGTTCAATAACCATTCTCCAGCTCTTTCTACGTTGGAATCCATTTTGAAATAAGTACAATCAATATTTCAATATATGAATATAATCATGTTTTGTCCATCTATTCTCGCAATAAATAAATAATATTATTATTTTTAGTACTTTGTAATGATCTACACATAACATAAATTACATAGTATGGTAACTAATACATTACTAAACATAATTTTGAATTATAATAAAGCACAAAAACTTTCAAGGTAAAAATCTATCTAATTTAATGTTATAAAATTAAGTAAATAATGTTAGAATTTTAAAAAATGCTTAGTAAGTAATTAATTTTTTAAATTTTGTAAGGATTTCAATATATAAATTTCTTTAAATCTTTATATCTACTTTATTCTTTCTGTCTTTACATTTGTTTTTTTAACTGAAAATGGACAAAAAGAATTTTTTTAAAACTAATTTAGCTTTAATTTGAATAACAAACAGTAATCATACTTTATTTTAAAAAAATATTAATACTTTAATCATGGTATAAGAATCAGTCAAAGTTTCTAAAGTATTTCAAACTTTATAAAAATATTCCCTAGGAGATTTTTGACAAGAGAAAAAGAAATCTTACCAATTTTTCGGATTAAATTTGCACAAGAAATAGAATTTTCTAAGATTATTTTGTTTTTTCTTTTAACTTTCAGACGAGTTACTTTATCGATTTTCAAAGTCAACACGAAAGTTGTTTCGAATGATATAATAAGAGTAATGGTGCAGGAATGAAATCTATACATTATAGAACTACAGAAATAGTACACAATAATGCGAGGTGCCAGATTTTTCCAAAGAGACACACCTGTTTATACAATGTCGGTTATGTGCTGTAGCTAAAGATGACAGCGACGAAATTCATCTTATAAATGTCCAATTTCTTCCCCTTTGGTACTCCGATTTCAGAAATAACTATTAAGATTACAATATAATTAAAATAATCTTATTTTCGTAAACTATTTAATTATATATTTTGAAAATAACATACTATAATATTGTATATTTTTGATATAAATTAACTTCGGCTTATAGTTTAATTGCTTGTAAAATAGGCCAGTTTCTTGTAGGCACCCTCCCCTCATAGAGGAAGGTTGATGACTTTATCGTCTCAACCAACCAGATGTCTGATTTATATAACTCTGTATAACATATTATTTTGAGATGATATACTGTGTGATTAAGGGAAATAAATATTTTAATAATAATAAACTATATTGTAGAAAGGAATGAATCCCGTTACAAGAGGCGTTTAGGAAAGTGTGTAAACAAACTTGAAAATTATCAAGATGTAAGCGAAATTGCTTTTAAGATTGTTCTAAGATTATTCATTTTCTTGCCGATACAAAAAGCGTGAAAGTAGAGCTAGTTTCTGAATACATATCACAATTTTTACCTGATAGAAGAAGAATCTGCTCTTCATGATAGAACAATTTATTATTGAGTCTAATTTGAGCTAGGAAGAGTTTAAATCTGTATGGGATATGAATATAACTATTATAACATATAAGTATTTTTATAATAATTTTTGATGTGCTTTAATATATGGGTTGCATTAAAAATTGTAAATACAGTGCGCTGTATATATTAGATATTCCTTTGTATTAGTTAACTATTAGTGTTATAATTATTATGTTGGTGCATGTGTTTGTAAGCTGATGAGGGGTCGTTGTACCCGAAATGCATCCTTACCTAAATTTGAAATATGGTTATTAAAGACTAACCTTTTTGTAAAAGATCCGGTCCTTATTTCTGTCGGCCTTGGTGTGATAAGCCCTCCAAATTGTTAAAACCTATTTATTAGGTTATCTAACTCTATCTAAAAAGATACGTATTTATTACACTATCAATTCTGTATCTATTATATAGATTCTACAATTGTTTACATTATATTTTTCTTATTATTTAGAATTGTTTAAAAATCTAAATTGTAAAATAATCCAATTTTCCAAATATAAATCACAATTTGTGTTTAAAAGAATCTTTTAAGTTTTTATTAAATAAATATTTATAGAACCGATTACTTTCCGATGGATATTCCACTGTACAGGACAAAATCAAATTAGTTAATTTATAAATTTGAATGCTCTGAAACTCGAAACGAATGATTTATTTGTTACATCCTTATTTCTAAATTCAGTCTTTAAATTCTGAACGCATTAAGGGAATTGTGATACCCACGAGCAAAGTATAATATGTTTCGTTTCAATTCTCTCTAGACTTAAGTTGTATCTAAGTTCGATAATATATTGAACAGAATTAATATTTATAATCATTCTATATATTTTAGTTATGAGACGGGAATGAAAATAACTGTTTTGTATAAATTTTCAAAGTATTAAAGAATCTATCAGTATATTTTATTAGTAGGCTGTATTAGGAGGGTCTGCTCAGCCCTTTTTATAAAAATCTACGTAAACTAGCATTATGCAATACTTCCTTATTCATTAAGTCTAGGATCCTAGATAACTTAATACTAGACTCATACTACTGGACTAAGAAATACTATATTTTATCTATATATTCTGTGCACATCTAAAATCCCTAAAAACACGAGGTAATAGGGAAAGCCTAAGTTGAGTCTCTTATATGAAGTCGATCCCATCAGAACAGCGAGAAATTTGTATAGGTTAGATAATCGAAAATTTGGTAACTTGTATTGATATAAGGTATTCGAGAAGGTTAAACCGAACTTTGAACTGCGAAAATATGTCAGTTATCGGTCTACGTTGATTGTATCGAAACAATAAACGTAATCGGAACAATAAAAGGATCGATCTCCGGATGACAATTGCAGAATTCATTCGAAATGAAAGGTGAATCTACTGTCCGCCAACAATGGCTAGCGGGCGGTATCTGGGGAGGATTTTTAAGAAATCTTGAAAAGAAGTGGAAAAATTTGTTTCTATGCTTGCGGAACTCTTGTTCATTACTGAAAGAATATTTAATAATAATAATAATAATACTGTAATAAATTAAATAATGAATAAATAAAAGCAGTGATGTTTGTAACGGTTTTGGATCTAATAAACTTTATTGATCTTTACAATTCGCACGTTTTAACAAAGCATACATTATTTAGTATTCAATAAGAAAAAAATTGCAAAAACCGATAACATTTACTTCTCTTGCTGGCAAGAGAACAGTCGACTTTAATTACTCTGTGTTTTTCACAAGCATCTCAACATGTAACAATCCTAGATATAGCCTACTATTTATATATTATTTTTTAAATGTTTATACAGTAGTTTGCAGTTTACTATTACTATTATTCCAAACACATAAACTTCCAAATATTTCTATAAAATTAGGGTATCAAAATATATTCAATTTTGTTTTGAACAAACGATTACTTTTCCATTCGGATAAAATAAATTTAAAACTATGTAAACTCTAAATATAACGAGAAGTTTATGTACAAATAAATTGAATCACTTAACTCTAAACACAGAAGAATTTTGCATTATCATTTAATATTCCTTTAACTTTCATTGTAGAAAACTTTTGAACAATTTTATCGGTTGAAATGACAGAGAATTTGTCTAGACGTCTTGTATTATGTCTGCAACTACATTGAATTCACTTAACTGATTAATTTATTTCAGAATATTCTATATATTTATAAGGGGAGGCAGCGAATTAAGAATGCCAAAATGCAAACTTTGAAAATGTCATCTCCTGGTATTTCAGTTAATATATTCCAACATCGAAATAAATTTCGTAAACAATTATTTATTTATTTCATTCCTAATTTATAAGCAAATATTTGTGAAAGAATTTCAAATTTATATTTGATTAACAAGTTTGTTTTACGATAGTAGATTTTGTATTTCGACGAATTAAGTTCTTAAAGGGTAAGTTGCTGACATTTCTAGAAATTTTTCTCATTTCAAAGTAAACCGTTTCGATTTATTTGACGATACTCTTTGCCTCCATCTTTCTGGAAATATCTGCTATGAACATTCATCTGAAAAATCCTTCGACCGTACTGCAAATGTCACGTTTCTACAAGATTTTTTTTCGATTTCGGTTATTGTAAAATGTTGAAATAGGAAATTTCTATAAAAATTCTTCTCGAAATTTATTTTTTAAGCATATTTAAGTAGAAGCACGAATATAAAAAAAAATTTAACTATGGTAGTAATTTAATTATCTTTGCTGCGATTTTTTAGTTTCATTTTACACGTTCTATCGCAATTTATATGAAATTTCGTCTAGGATTTACTTCAATTAATCTAATTTTTTTCACTTCTTACATTACTTTACAGAGATAATTAAATATGTAAATGAATAGTGGATCTCTTATATGGTAATTAGGCTGATTTATTTTTCAACATCTCAGATTTCACTTCAAGACTCTCGGATACAATTTCTATGTAATGAAGCATTATAATTATAGGCCTACGTAGATAATAGTATCTACCTTTACATAGAATAGTACTGAATAAACTTGGATAAAACTATCAAAATCATATTTTTATCCAATAACCAATATAACGTCTACGTAATGAAGCATCTTCTCCAAATCCAAATAGATATTATGTCTCAGCATCCTAGAATCGATATCTTTCTAATTTAATCATTTAATTTGATAGGACATAAAAATACAGTATAAATAAGTAAAAATATTTTAAAATTTCCTTTTTGATCCCAATAAAATTTGACGTAAATTATATTACATTTTTCGAGATATTTTAAATACAATAACTATTTTATCGTTGATTAAACTTAAATTTAATAACAGTAATTAATCAAAATTTATCTTAACTTATGTACGTTATTCAAAATATTAATTAGACACCCAAATCTTTATTTTCCTAGCCCATTAGCTAATTATCTATTAAAAACTTTATTACTATTGATCGAATAATATATCATTAAGTCAAGCATTGAACCCTGAAAACTTGTCAACGCCAGATAAAGGGTTCCCACCTATTTCTAAACTGTTTTAATGCTAATAACCGTGTCTCGTTATCCATAACGAAACGGATAAGGAAGAAAGATAAAGTAAAATTATATTGATTCCTTCAACGTCAACTGCGTTCAAATGATAACGATGATCGTTTATCTATATCCCTACAGACGTATTATACATGAATAATATTTTAAATGTAGTTTCATTAACACTTTAAACATTGCTTCATTATATTTTTAATTGTATTTGTCTTTCAGTTTTAGTAAATCTACCACACTTAAAATCTATATAAATCAATATAGAATTTTCTAATTTTATTTGTAAAGTTTTAAAAAAAATTTACATTTAATACTTTATTAAAAATAGTATTAAATTAACTGTATGACCTTACTGAGCGTTGATGAGGAGTAAAGACGTTGTCTCTCTCTCTCACTGACTTTTTCTTTGCTTCGTTAGCTGCAAACAACCAATTTCTTTCTATCTCGACAATTTTATCCTTAACAGCTACACATTCAGTAACAAGCTTGGTGTGTAAAAGAAAAAAAATTTGTATTTGTTACTTGAAAAAAAAACAAGAAAAATATAAAATTAATCAAAGTGAAACGGAGTAAAATCCTTTGCTTAACGCCTTTTAAACATATACAAATAGAGTTTTTATAGTTTCTAAATTAATTTTGTTTTAAGTAGTTTCTGTAAAGTTAAATTATCAATACGAGCGAGTTAAATATACATAATAATCAATAAGATAATGTTCTATCTTTTCAATTTACTAAAAGTATAATGAATATGATTCTAAATACCTTTAACATTAATTTAATAAAAAGTGAATAAAATATATAAGAGACGTTGATGCAAATAAAATATTTTATAATACATTAAATGAATTTCTATTCTCTGTAATCTAGACAGCATATTTTTCAAATTATCGCACTCCCTGCAGCCATCTGTTGAGAAGAAGTATAAATATATTTAACAAATATTTATAAAATATATATTTTTATTTTAAAAATTTCCTTCTTTTTTTAATTAAAAATTAAAATAGATTATTCTATTATCGATAAACAAATGTGATAAAATGTTTTTCTATATGATGAAATACTGTATTAGCATTCGCATAAATGGTAGGAAAACAGTAGAAAAATAGTAACAGATATTTTATAATAAATGTTATCTATTTATAAACTATAATATAGAAAGGAATCGGTAAATTAAATCGAAGTCCAGAAAGGAGTCGACAATCATTTAAAGAAAGTTGTGCTTCGAAATGTAATGTTTTAACAATAATTTGTAGAATAAATTACCGTTAAATAGAAAAAATTTTAAGAAATATAAAAGTATCTTTATTATATTATAATATATTTATTGCTTTTCTTAGTTGTTTGTAGTATCACTTCAAATTTAAGACACATTTTTTCAATTTTCCACTTTAAATTAATGTAAATCTTAAATTCGAAATATTATTTGTCATCCTTCAAAAGTCCATATGTAATAAAGATTTTATATATATAAATAAATAACTAAAAGTATTATAATATTTATATATAATATACACTTTATTTTCAATATATTATTAACGACTCACACCTTAATCTCGGTCATCCGGCCGGTTCTGTAATGTATAATACTAGAAAATTCCGGTATGACTTACAATTTTTATATAAATATTTTTGATAAAAGTTGAAATATTTATTTTAAATAACTTATATTTAATAATAATATTTTTATTTTTATTTAAAATATCTTTTACTTTAAAAAAAAAGCAATTTATTTTGCTTGGGTTTCATAAAAACAGATTTTGCTGAATAGCAAAGGATAGAATTTTCAAATTTTCTTTAAAAATATTTAAAGTGGGATATAGGGAAAGTGTTTTTATTTTTAATATTTAGAATATATTCTGGTAATTTATAAACAAATTAATTTTTAATGGAATTTGTATTATTTTTTTAAAAAAAAAAAGAAACATAACTTAGTATATAGAATATCTTTCGATTTTCACGCTTCTAGTAGAAGAATGTAACCTTACTGTATTACTGACATTGTTGAATTTGCTAGATCAACAGTTTTCTATCCTTTTTTTTCTTTTCTCGTCTGAAAAAGCTGACATCTGATATTGTATTTATGATCTGAATAAATGTTTTTATTTTATATAGAATGTTAACATGACTGGATTTAATATAAAGAAAAAACAAGTAAATAAGTAAATGCCAACACGTAATAATATATAAAATGAATATATTACTTTCTATAATATATAAATTTATTTAAATAATAAATTTAAGTTTGTAAAAAATATGAAAAATAATTAACTGTAATAAATTTTTATGGTATTTCGATTTTATCACCGACTATCTAGGCGATAAATATATTATAACTTTCGCTTTTATTGAATGATACGCTTTTTAAGGAAAATATTTGTTAAGCAACGTAATTTAGGTTAAATTCCTATCTTATAATGGACCAATTTTAACAACTCTATTACTTTTTTGACATTTTGTAAAGAACAGCTGCTATTGCTTTCCAATGTCGATCGTTCTTTATGAAATGGTCGAAATAGTTTTATAACTAGTTCTTGGTATTGTTAGAAAAACTATTCGGATAATAACAGTCGAGTTTTCTAGTAATTTCCCGAAAATTCTTTTTTTCAAACTATCTTTTATTTGATCAAAAGTCATGTATTTGTCAAATAGGATGCCAATAATAACGTCGATTGATTGATTTCTTAACGCCAGATTCTAGCTCATTTAGGTTATACGGGTGGCTATTTAGTCTCGATAAGATTAATTGATCCGAGAATATAATCTTAATAAGCCTTAATTGACCTACAATAAGTCAGTCAGCATGGATGAAGATGGAAAATGACACCGTGATCCGTACTTCCATCGATAAGTTATGGAAGTCTCAATTCATTCTAATCTGGATTCTTCACAACTGAGTGACGAATAACATCTAATTCGTGTTATATTAAAATTCGTGTTTTGAATTCATGCTGCTTAAATTATATTATTTTGGTTTACATAAACTTCTTTGAAAGTATTAAGATATCAATGGATCGGAGTCAGAAGTTTTCGAAACGATGATTTTTCTAAAGAAAAATTAAAAGGAATTCGTCCGTACTTCCTTTTCTTCTCGTTAATTCAAGTTTATATGTCTTAAAAATGAAAGAAAAAGTTATTGGGCTTCAATTTGAAAACGTTACACACCTATAAATTCCCACTGTCTGTAGCAAAAATACCATAGGACGTATAATAATATGTACCGATACCTTCACTTAAAAAGATATACACACTTTTTAAAATATATACGTGGTACATTGATTTGCAATGCAAGCGTACATATTGTATTATTAAATATAAAAACTTTCTAAAAGAAAATTAAAATATTGAACATCTAAAATTCACTATAAACAATAATACAGAACAATATCAGTACTCATTTAAATACTTATTTTAAAACGTATTTAAAGTCTTGCTTTTTCTTACGATTGCCTAGCTTCTCACTATTAATTAAAACGAATCTCACAACACAGCTTCGATACTTTTGTCATATCCGTGCAAACACTTAATTTTTTTTTGGTCGTTGTTTTTTATTTTCCTGGCTGTTTATGTATAACAGACAGCGATCGACCAAAATATGACCCTCCCCTCAGATTATTACATGACTTTGAATGGTCGAGAAATGACAAAAGGTGTTTTTCTTTGTATATATGAATGATTGTATGTGTGTGTCCAGGTAGCGTGTTAAGACTGGAATTAAGCAGGTTTAGATTGAGTGCTACCTTAATAAAGAGATACATGAAATTTTTATTTAAAATAAGAGACGCTCGAAATCTTTCAACTGTATTATTATACCAATTGTATCGAAAATCTTTGATTAAGGTACAAAGCAAAAACTGGGTGTCACAAATTGCACAAATTTTAAAGCGCTTTGGATATTCTATTCAAATATTCCTAGATTTACCTGAAATAAGTGAACAACATTTCCAAATTTTTATACAAAATGTGCTCGAAATCTCTTTATCACAAGACATAGAAGACATATTCACAAGAGAGAAAACTGATTGGTATAACATAATTCTTGAGTATCCATTTATTAATAACTACATGTTAACTAACCTGGCTTTTAATGTTAAAAGATTTTTCATACAACTCAGAATAAACAAAGAATTAATATTAATTAATAATAATTTCATTGAGTTTTCTAAGAGTATCTGCCCAAGATGCCAAAAAATAATTTCAAAATTTCATATGTTTTGTGGATGTAAAGATGCAAAGGAACTGGCACACAATCTTGACTTGCATATGTTAACTAGGTGCACTAATGAAAGAGCAATGTATGAAATATTCCATACAGCCAAGATAGACATAATTTATAGACTATATAAATATGCCCACAAATTTTTAATGTAACAAATTCATTGAATACATAAATAACATAAATTAATGGTATTGTATGTTATAGAACCATGTGTATGAAGAAAGTTACCAGTTGCAGTATAGGTTGAAATGACTTTAAATTGATGTTATTAAAATAATTATAATTGGTAACTAAATGTGGAATATAATGCTTGGTTTGACTTGTGTTGCTAGTGTATTTTTTAACATTAATAACAAGCGATTGTTGTCAAAAACATCCTCTGTAACTGGCTATCGCCTTATTACGAATAAATTTTGAATTGAATTGAATTGAATTGTATGTGTGTGTGGGAGGATGGTATGATTTTCATCCCTCAATTTGAAGTTTAAAAACTCCTGTGCCATTTGTCGAAATGTTCTGAAATTTTGCAGGGAGGTGTGTATATTACAGAAATTGATGTTATTAAATTTTGTGGTTAAAGATCGAGAGGTGATGAGATAGAGAAGGATCGTGTGATGTCAAACTTAATGAAGATTTTACTCGTTATTAGCTCGTTTCTTCTCTGAAAATTAGGCTTTTTGCCATTTTATAATTATTTTACCTTTTATACTATTAATTATCTCATAACAGACGGCGCAATACACAATTTTAAAGTTTGACCGGGAAAGTTATGCAACTCGTTGCTAGATTTTTTTTTTCAAAATACTTCTTATCTTCTCTGTAGTGCTGCTAAGTTACTTGTTAATTTAGATGTAGTAAAGTTGTTATAGTTTTGCGTGGATAGTTTAATTTTATCTGCTTGAATTAAAATTGTTTTTAATGTTGATTGTACTAACCTCAACGATTCTCCTAAAGTTTCTCCGACTTCTATTCGCTTTATAATTTTCATTTTAATATCTAAAAATATTAATTTACGTTTTAAATTCATGCTGCTTAAATTATATTATTTTGGTTTACAAGAAATATAAAAGAACCACGCGTTAAATATCACTAAACAATTACATATAATAATCTTGTGTCATACTATACACGCTTTATCAATGACAGATAACGGTTCTTCGTATACCGGGTCGCATAATGGTTGCCAAACGGGGCCTTAGAAATCGTTTGTAAGGAATTTAAACTGTGACATACAATTCCCGACTACTAAATAGTGATGATCAGGTATTTCTACCCCCACTTTAGAAACTCTGCAGTACAAGATCTTATTTATTAATCAAGTTTCGTATTTCTAAACGAATTTAACTTCTGTTTCGAATAAAATATAGTAATAAGACTCGAGACTCTTAAGAGTATTATTTAATTTCGCAAGAAGTGCTTATTTGTTCGATAAAATAGTAACATCCAGGTATTTTATTGAATAGACGTCACTCGGCGCAAAAATCGATGATTTTGTTTTCTACATGATACATCATCTTATAAAAGATTCTGTCACATTTTCTTTGTCTTAGTTAGAATTTAAGGAAATAGTTTTAAATTCTGTATTTAAATGAAAGTTATGTGATAGTTTTTCTACTCGTTTCACAACGAATCAAATAAAATAATCTCGAAATATATTAAATTAAAAGTAAGACACCGTCAATTGATATAGTGATCAATAAATAGTTCATCTAATAGGATCTTATTGTCAAGCAAACAAAAACGAAAAGAGCTCTTTTAAGCTGGCAGGCAAAAGTTAGCAGAATTAATTGAAATCTACTTCAAAATTGAGTGCTAATTAAATGCTGTTTAAATGCTCAATTTAAAAATTTAAATATTATTTCACTGCTCTATCTAAAAATCGAGTTATTTACGTTTTTAAATCTGTATATATGCTTTATCACAGTTCAAAGTCATTCCAACTGTTATTATTAAATTTGCAATTGTTTGATGACGATTTTATCGTAAAATATACTTATCGGTTAAAATCGAGTCGTTACTTTATGACTTCTGTTCTATAGTAATTGTCCATATTGTTTTATTGTTATTGGCATTCATCTTGAGGTGAAATGTCGCCGAACGATGAGGTTTGTATTGACGTATCCTCATTTTTAAACAACTCTTTAGAATAACTTTTTTAAAAATGCACATTTTGTCATTGTTCTTCCAATTTCTGTGAAACGTCACGTTCCAAATTAACAAAACCAGGGGTTGTTTTTTTTTTTCTAATTTTTCAAACGAGGAAAATATGGCCTTGAAGTAGCTTACAATTCATTCTGCTAACTTTTGTCTGCCAGCTTAAAAGAGGGTACGAAAAGAGATATTAAATATGAAGAACTCACGTCGTATTATCAATATAAAAAATTGAAAAATGTTGCTAAATAACAAATAAAGCTTCTATGTTTAAATATTTCTTTAGTAAATCATCCATACTCAATAATGATCCAAGAAAGGTAGAGAGGATATCAAGCTAAAACAGGAAAAAGGGAATAAAATATTAAAGAAACTGCACTATGTCCCTACTTTCCATACGAAGATAGACAAGATTTTCTGCACATTTTTCTGTTCGCATTTAAATTACAATCCATATTCAAGAAATGAGCTTTCTTTTAGTTTTTATTTCATGAATCTAAGATTAGATACAGATCTTTAAACATTTTTCTTGATTAATGTTTATTTTATGTCATAGTGAATTTAAATTTCTATTTTATTTATTTTTTCAACTCTTTTATATTAAATTAATTTAAAGAATAATAAAGTTTTATTATATTTTTTTCCAAAATTTTAGTCAAAATCGATTCTATTTATTTGAATCTTTTAGAGAATATAAATTCGATAGTTCACGTAACGTTATTGGAATCTTTTAGTTATTAACAAAAAACTACATTTATAATTTCGTAAAATATTATAGTATAGAATAATTATCAATGATTGCTTTAAATAAAAATGTTTAATCATATTTTTAATTTATTTGATTTAAAATATATGCTCTCGACCTTAGTAGTGTCTCTCCCCTGTACAACATACTTTCCCTGATAACAAATACATTGTTTTGGAGAAAAGTTTTGAATTGAAACCATGTGACTTCCATTGCAGACCAGATCGGTGCCTCCTTTTATTAGTTTTTTCATGCCTGGTCTCGTCTTTTATCTGTCTAACTCCGTTCACAAGATTAAGGAAGGACAGACAGACAACAGACACCAGTTAGAATTTATAGGTCATGAATTTTTTGTGGGTGATTCGTTCTGGTATATCAGCCACCCCATTATGGGCCTGGTCGAACCCATAATGGGATAGCCTCTTAAAAAGTCCCTCTTAATATCTACAGGGCAGAGTTTTAAAAAATCATGATGTACGATAATTTTTTTCTAAAATACAATTCAATCTTCATAAGTCACCGAAAAGAATACATTCATTAAGTAGTTTGCTAATTGGGCTGCAATTTTCGTATTACAAACCTATACATTCCCACACTTGTCTATTTTCCTTCGTTAATGTCGAAAACAGAGTTAGATAGATGAAAATCGAGACCAGATAAGGAAGGTTATGGGCCGGATGCCCGATTAACTACGTACAAACTTCCGGTCTTAAGTGGAAGTTACGTAATTTCAATTCAAAATTTTTTCCTTATTATACGGAGCGATAAATTTCATATAGAATTGATCCTTACGATAAACTGAGATCAGTAATATATTACTAGATCCTCTAAGGTGTACATATTCACGTGATCACATATTTTCTACAATAAAAGTCTTGTGAAAAATTATATTATCATAAAGAAAAAGTAATCGCAGTTTTAGATTCAGCGTAAAAAGTTATATTTATTTAAATTAAAATATGATTAAAAATTGCAGTCCGGTATTGTAACGATGTCACAATAAGTAATTCTTGTGTTATTTATTATAATTTATTCTACTTCTGTATGTTGTATGTTGTTAAAAGCTAATTGTTTTATAAAACACCATTTGTAAAATTAAACACAATTAATATAAAATTGATATTATATACAATTTTAATTTAATTTAACTTTTTATTTCATTGTAGTAAATATTTAAATTCTGTTACAGAAAGCAGAAAATGTTATTCAAGTGAAACAATCGTAAGTAAAATCATAAAAATAAGAACTGTAACACGATAGTTTAGAAAACTTAAACGAGCAATTATTTATTGTGACATCGTCACGATGCCGGGCTGCAATTTGTAATCATATTTTAAATTTATTTAACTTAAAATATATGCTCTCCATCTCAAATTAGAAATGGTTTGCCCCTGTACATCATACTTTTCCTTTAACAATAGAGTCGTGCAAATCATCTATCGAACACCTTTCAGGAGGGGGGAATTTTTGAATTGAAATAACGTGACTTCCGGTTTAAACCGGAAGTTCGTATCGGGGCCTTCTGCCCATTAGGTTTCCATATCCGGTCTCAACTTTGATCTATATAACTCCGTTCTCGAGATTAAGGCGAGACAAGCATACGGACAACAATGGGAATTTATAGGTCTACAATTTTTAAAAATTGCAGCCTAATAAGAACGTATTAAATGAAAAAGAATAATAATGCATTAAACGTTAATTGTTTACTTAACATACATTGAGAAATCGTTAAAGAATTTAAATAACACAGATTTAAAGATATTAATTAACAATATGCAAAGGTTATTTTCATATTTACTTGATAATAAATAAAAACTAGTAACTGTAAGCGAACAAATTCTCTTACAGCTACTAATTTTTTGACAAAATTTGCGAAAAAGAATAGATTATTTATATTTCTTTACAGTAAGCATTTTCTGTTCAAACGAATTTGAACATAGCAATAACACCTCTGCGAATTATACCGTTAATAGCTTCCTCAGTAATTTGACTCAAGTGTATTAAAGTCTGTTTGACCAGCTTTGTCTCAAGAATTGTGGAAATTATGGAAATTGGCCATTATTTTGGACTTTTGTATTTCCGTGCTACTTCGAAGGAGTTGTAATTTTTGGTTAAAAGACAAATATTACTAGAAAACTCATTTTATTGGGAGCATAACCAGGTTTATCACCTTCAATCCTGAATAGGTGTCTCGTAAATAAATTTTAGAAAAGCAAATATCTACCCATTAATTTTAGGACCATACTAGAGAAGCATGCAAGATATCATTTAAAATTTATTGAATTAATTGGTTAAAACACTGTTCAAATAGTACACATTTTAATTATCACTGCTCTACAGGCCCCTTTTTAGAAGAAAAGCGCCTATATTGGACTACTCGTAAACTGGACCACTGTATTTGCGATAAAACAACGAAGAGCAAGTGAGATCTGCTAGTTTCAATGTGAAATTTGCGCATCCGAGAGTACATAGAATCAAAATGGAAGCAGTATAGTACACTTTGTGTTTGTGATCAGCTTGAGTCTGCAATATAAGTTCTAGTTTATGACTGCAAATACGTTGCTGTGTCACTGTAAATAGGCGTTGTTATCTGATAAACTAAGATAATAGGCATGGACTAAAACTTATTTTCGAGGTATGCGATATGTTCAAGATAATGACGAATATTAAATTGGACCAATAGATATTCCCTATTAGGACAACATTTAGATTCGATATATATTCTGTTGGACAACACTATTTCTGACAGAATACATATCGAATATCAAAATACCGAGGTACAAAAGTGCAAAATTTAGCCGAATTTTGGATTATTCAAAAAATAGATTCCTGAAGTATTAAATTTCGATGATGATGAAGAGATTAAAAAAGAGGTCGAAGATGATGCAGAGATTAAATGAGGGATTCTGGTTTTGTAAACTGTATGATGAAGATAAATAGAAAGCTTTGCTACAATGTAGGCGTTGTCAGGATTGGGTTCATTAAGTTTGTGCAAAGGTGAGAACATCGCACAAAGATGATCATCTGCGCTGATTGCGAAGACACAAGCTCCTGCGACCAAGAGAAGGAAGAACAAGTAATAAGTGGAATTAGAGAAATTATTTTCCACTACAGTGAATTATAGAGAGATCTAAATTGCCAGTTTTGGAAACAGAAACCAATCGATTCAGTTGGATTAACGTGATTTTAAAAGCCCATATGTTTGTAGAAATTAACACTTAAGATTTTTAAATTTTACAATAAAGGTCCGATTTTACTAGAAGCCAAGAAATATTGTTTTATCTCCAAAAACTACGATGTCAAGTCACATTTTCCTTAGGAATGTAATATAGGCGTCTTTCTCCTATCAGATTAGCTATTAAACCATTCGCCTTTTTCTTATTATGAGCATAATTTCGTAATTAAGTGTTCTAATAAATTCTATATAAGACAGAAACAATGTCATAATGAAAATTATTATATTGATTTTGTATAATCTAGATCATAAAATAAATTTTATTAAAATGTAGATTTAAAAATTGTATTTGACATATCTTTCTTTTGAAATGCATGTTATATCTCTGCAAATTAATAATTAAAAATTTTTTAAATTAATCGATAGCATATTAATCAATAAACGTAAAATGATTTTAAACGTTTCCTTCTATTTTGTCCAATTATTCATTTGAATTTTATAAAAATTTGATTAAAAATCAAAATAGCCATTTGAACTAATACGTATTAGAAATTCTTTCGGTCCTCATTTACCAAAACAAATTAAAATTTTAAATAAACAATTAATTACAGTATATGTTATTAAAGTATATTTTTACGAATTTTTTTATTATTTTTATTTTTATAATAACTGTTATACAGGGCTATGCCCTCTGGCAACGACCACCGAGTACATATATATTAGCACAAGCGAAAAAAATGAATAATAGAGTGTGAGGAGCAAAACTCAGCATCACGCTCTTAAAAGATCCATCCATTGTATTTCTCCACAATTAATCATTTTCGAAGAATAAACGTTCTTAAAAAACATTATTTATCGTTGAACTATTATTTTATAACACAATAAATTCAATAATAAATTATATATTTTTATACATATATGATAATTTAAATAGCATCAAGGATAACTGATTTGTACAGGTTTCTTAGAGAAAAACATTTCGAATTAAAACGTTAATTTCTCTTAGAGGGTTAATCTATATACAGGTACTGTACAATGTAATGTACAGTGCAGGGCAAAAGTTTGTTCTGATTAATTATTTCAAAAATAAGTAGGGTAATCATTGTAATAGATCCATACTGTATCGGCATATGTAATAAATGAAGACACGAATGTACGATCCATCCAGTACTTCTGTGGGAGAGAGCTATTGTAAACTTAGCTCCTAATGAAAATAGGTCAACATTGTAGCAAATTTACCTTTAGCACATTCCGAAGTACAAAGTGAGATTCCCTATTAAATATGACAGTTAAATGTTTCACTGCATAACACTCCACGGGTAGTAGCGCAACACTGCATAACACAAATGCAATGCGGGAGTGATTAAATATGCATTTAGATTTAGTAGTGATATGGTAATTAGGTTTGCGCTGTTTTATTTGACAGCTTTTAATATTTTCTGTAAATTCGAATCATCTGTATATCTATATCACTTTTATCATAGGTTTAAAAAATGAGAAATTTAAAAATACTGTATAATGAAATCGTGTAATAAGTCCAATAAATTACGTATAATACCGATTATAAATAAAAAGAATAGAATAATTTGGCACTTGCTCCTCCAAGTAAAGTCCTATCATTTTGTTTTTTGTATACAAAAAAAGCAAAAAATGAAAATAATAAATATCTTTACTGGTACGATAAAAAAATTGCTTTATTAATTTTATATATTCGATTTAATTATAATATAAAATGCTTATTTTTACAAATTTAAAGTTAAACAAACCTACATAATTTGTAATTATTTCAAGTATTTTTTATCAAAGAAAAGTTACATTTTTACACACTAGATGGCAATACGCTACCAAAAAAGTTAATACCTTATATTTTTATTTATTATTAGGAATTAATTTAATAAATACGAAAAACTTTCTCCATAAGTACTAAAGTATACTTAACGTTGCAATGAAATAAATACAGTTAATCTACGATTTAGCATTTGCAAAATGACACATAGTAATTCCATTAGATCCATTCATAAGGCACTTTAGGAGGGGTGTTACTAACTGGGAAAGAGTTATATAGAGGATAATTAATGGCAAATTTTAAATAATTTTATCAAATTTCTAAATTCATAGGAAACCTGTTAAATTAATTTTATAACGGAATGTATTTTATACCATTATTATCCGCTTGGTTATTCGCCAAAATTCACCCTTGTTCTCTCTCTCTTTTTTCTTTTACTGTATGCCATGAATGCGTTATTTTTTTCGTTAAAAGTTTATTAGGAAATTTTTCCTGTATCATTAATCACAAAACTCGTATCATCAATCATTAAATATAATTATTTAACGATTGCTCGTCTGTAATTTTTCAACGCTAATTATTCTTCATAAAACCACCACTATATTATAATTATGCGTAGTTAAAATATATATTTATTCGTTTAAAAAAGTCGAAATTAGTTATTTGATGTCAAGTTTTTGTTGTAAATTTTCATTCCAAAGTCACGCCAAAACATTTAAATCGTTAAATTGGAAACAGAACTGAACAATGAACAAGTAAATTACAAACTCAAGGACAAACAATGAACCTGTTGATTGCTATTTTCATTCATTTCTTGAATGAAAAATAGTTTTCTTCTTCTTGTTTATTCTTTAAATAAGAAATTTGGAATGTGTAGTACACTACTATTTTTTGCAATTTCTGAAATTAATTCAATTAGAATATACTAATAAACGAATAAAATGGATACATTAACGATTTAATTTTAAATTATTTAAACAATTAAATTTATTGTTATAAAGAATTATTCCGTAGTGTAAAAAATTAAAAGAAAATCTTATTAACAATTTTATCAGAATTTGCAGGATGAAAGTTCATTATACTGAATCAAAAGCTCAGAGGAAGAGAGGAAGTGAACCAGTCATAAATGTATTTAATCCCTATTTCCAAAATTTATAAATATTTATGAGTAAAATAATATAAAAAATGAATTTTTACATCACTTATTAAAAAAATCTTCAATTTTTTTTTTTTTTTTTTAATAATAGACTAAATTTTGGGGTCCTCTCTGTATTTAAGAATCACATAGAACCCCTTTATCTGGCTTGGGTTTGATTTATATTTAACATTAATGTCCATCATCAATTTCTCAAAAATAGATGAAGTTTAAATTGTTTTAAAATTTTAATAATTATTATAGAATCATTAAATTTGATTTATAATTTCTATGTAGAAAACTTTTAATACTTTTTTTCCCCCCATTAAAACTGGCAAATTTCAAGTAAAAATATTATTAATAAAATTCAAATTTAATATTCCGTTAAAAGAATTTCTAATTATCTTAAGAAAATTAAATTAATCACTTGATAAAACGAGTAATTTATGCTTTTTTTTTATTATTTCGTTAAACAAATTGCTATATTTTGACACTAAAACTGAATTAGTTAAAGTTTATTAAACAGCACTACATTCAAGAATAGATTTAGTTTTGACCTAATTTCGAAATCAATTTAAATGATGAGAAATATGCCATAACAAAGATAATTTAAGGTTATATTATTATTATTATTATTTATACAGTTTAAAAGAATCTTTTCAATACAGAAAGTTCTAAATATATATATTGGGTGACCTAAAAATCATTGTTTTGTGTGCTTGTTCTACCCTTGTGAATATGAACCTTAAACCTTTTATAAAATTGATAGTTTTTGTTTTACTTGTTACGAGTTTATTAGTCTAATAAAGCATTTGAGTTGGTCTTTACAGTGATTAACTGACTTTTGAGCCCTCATTTGTTTAAATTATTTTATAATTAGAATGTATACACGTCTCTAAGTCTAATAGATATTGGTTTTAACAATCTTCTCGAAATAACACACAATACTTTAACAATAGTGAATAGTTTAGTGACATATATTTTTATTATAATTATGTGTATATAAACTTAATTAAAGAATGTTTTGCTTTGTTAAATGTTAGGTCTTCTTTATATTGTTAATTTGGTTATTATCCAAATGTCTTTTGTTTTTTCTTCTGTTAAGAAACTTTTATATAATTAAACTTATTGTATACAATTAGAATTTTAGTCATATAAAAATTTACTACAAAACACAATTTGAAGCATTATTTTTAATTTTTTTTTTACGATTTTATTGCAAGTCTGTCCTGTAAGTCTGTCTGTTTTATTGTAAGTCTTCAAATACTTCATCGTTAATGGTGTTTCTATGTCAAAATTTGTATTTTAGGAGGGATAAATAACAATATTTTAAGTAATATTCTATTGAAAAATATCAAAAGTCAAGAAAAAATTCCTTACTTAATCCTTATTCTTTAATTATATGATAAATATGTAACTTTTATCGTTTTTGAAATTGATTTTAACAGAATTATTTGTTATATCTCAGTTCAAGTCTTGTGATAACATGAATTTTATTATTGTATGAATTAAATTTTGTTAAATGCTTATTATATTTGTTATTAAATTAATTTATATTCCTATATTTATTTATGTATTACCCATTCTTTAAGCAAGGGAAAAATTAATTAGAAAAATTTTGGATATTTTTATTTATTTTTCTTTTATCACTTGTTTTATCATTTTTACACAAAATTACACATGATCAATTTATATAAAATAATTACTTTATAATAATAAAATTACTTATGAATCAAAAACTAGACAAAATCTTTCAATTTTAGAAACTTTAGAGACTATAAAAGTAAGGACACATCCTGAGAGACGTAATGTAGAACTTTCTAATCACAAATGTGGTGCCCCACTTCCCCTCAAAACCGTAAAAATATGTTAATAAAATCATCAAAACAAATAACTTTTCATCACTTATCAAAAAATCCAGCAACGAGTTGCTTAACTTTCCCGGCAAAGCATTTAAATTGTGTGTAGCACCAACTGTTATGATATCTCATTTAAAAACTTTTTATATTATTAATTTTTATAAAATGGGGAAAAAAAGCTTAATATTGAGGGTAGGGATGGGTTTTATAAAAAAAATTGTAAATGCTAATAACGAGTAAAATTGTCATTAAATCCGACCACAATCGAGATATGATACATGACCACCTCTATCTCCCCACTCCCACGACCTTTAACCTCCAAAATTTAAGTACATCAATCACCTTAATAAACAAACCACTTTGCAAAATTTCAGAAACTTTCCACAAAAAGCTCAGGAGTTATTAAGCTTCAAATATGGTGAAGAAAATCGTGCCCTCGCGAACACACACGAACATCCATACATACAGGAAAAAAAAAACCCGAATTTTTTTGTATTTCTCGACATTTCAAGGTTCCCCGAGTCCAAAAATGTAAAAATCTGAGAATTATTTTTTGACCAATCGCCACACTAGTATAAATTTTAGGACCATCTGTGTCCGGGACTCCACAGAATGACCCGTTTGTCACCTCTTCTAGCTGGGACTCAAAAACACTACTTATTATTTAGAAAATTTGAATTTGCATTTCGTTTCAAGAAGTTAATAGTAATTTTTAATTAATTTAGAAACTATTAATTAATTTACTAAATTTTGTATTAAAGGTATCAATTTCGGGAAGAAATGTAGATGTAATGTAAATATTTCTATTTTCAGAAATACGAATGACCTTTAAAGATATAAAATAATACTTAATAATCGTGGTTAAATTCAAAATTTTAAAATAAAAGTTAACTAGAAAGTAGGCTACTTGGATTTTATCTTTATCGCTACTTGAATTCTATTAAAGCTTTCCGGTTTGTTCTTTATTACCAAAGCAAAAGGTTTTGTTTATATTTATTGATATTTAACTCCAGCGCATTTAAATATCAGATTGGTTATAGGTTGTCAAAAAGGAGGGATTATAAGAAGACCCACAAAAATATTATAAATTTCATAATTTTTAGTAAGTGTTTTTCTTTTACCACTGATGAAAGGGATTTCATCAATTTATCATTTTAGTTTCTTAAATTTAATAAAAGAAATTATTTTCCCAGAACGTATTTTTTATATAATTCTGCACTGTTTCCAAATAAGTAAACAAACCATAAATCAATTCGTGCTTTTTTAAGTTTTAAAACGGGGTTCCTCTTCTGTTTTCTCCGTAATCTTCGTAATGGTAATGCGAAAAGTATTCAAAATATCTTATTTTATTTGGAAGATATTATGACTTACGAAATTAGCTTTACTTTCATCTAAAATTACCTGCAATTAATATAAAATAACCTAGTTTCTGACTATGTTTCCTATTACAAACAAAGATATAAAGATATGAATAATAAAGAAGGGAAATGTTTGGTAGATATATAATAACTGTACAATAATAAAAGATGAAAAAACAAATGAGCTTAACCTCATGAGATTTTGTCTTCATGCATTTTTGTGCATTACAATTTTGCTTTGTGCTTTTGTGATATAATCTTTTAACACTTGACTTTCTATCTGACTACGAGAGAAAAATCTCTTATAGTCAGATTAAATATACTGATAATAGAATCTATTTGTAGTACTGTACTTATTCATCCACATCTATAAATAGCTTAATATTTACGGAAGCGTGTTTGGGTTTCGCCATTCATATTTAACATTATTAACTAAAATTCCAGATAAAGTCTTGACATTGAAGTTATTTTTTTATTAATATAGCTTATGTTATTATTGTGCCAACGTTTGTTATGTTATATTAATATAAATGGTAAAACAATGTAATTAGATAAGTAATAAGTGAATTATTCTGCCAAAATTTAACGTAAACTATTTTTTATTCTTCTTCGTTTATTAGATCAATCTTAATTATAGTCTTAAAAACAGTACATTTTTTTTCTTGTAAAAAATATTAATGACTGACGTAAATATTTTTTAAAAATATTCTTAATTGTTCTGACGTTAGTTTTTATTATTATTATTTAAGTATACTCACCTATTGACAGAAGTAATTATAAATTTCTCTCCACTCAGCTTAAAAATATCAGCATATTTTATATAGTTTACCTTATTTAGTAGTGTTTCACTCCTTTATTTTTATATTTGTAAAGAGAAGGTCAACTACCTAATGTCAAGTAAATTTAGAAGTCTCTCCCTAAATAACAATTACAAACCAAACTTCACCAGCGGTTCCGTCATATGTTCCACGAAAGATGATAATGTGCTTACAAAGTTAATATTTTCGTACACTCGAAGGGTCTAAATATACAATAGTCTCCTTTGATCTTACGCTTAATTATTATTCTAATAAGAAATAACTTTACACATAGCCACTGATCGCAGTTCAAAAATTATGTTGTATATCTTTTGCAGGGTGTGTTTTTTTTTAAGAATTTAAAATGCAAAAGTTGGCAAAGTGGTGTCTTCCGAATTTCGAAGGAAAGCAAAAATAGATTCACAAAGAATAGCTAACACTTTACTTTCACAAACTGTAAAACGTATCTGAACCCACGACTATTGAAAGAAGAAAATTCATCTTCACTTTGATATATATTTTAATACAATAAATTTTCTCTTTATTAAACGGATAAATTGTTTTAATTAAAATATCGATATAAATTTAATATTTATGTATATTTATAATTACATTTAATTAATTTTTTTTTAATATAGATAATCTGTAGGAAGAATGCACGTCTATTTGAAGCTATATTCTGGTTATATGTCGTGCTAGTGTGACATGGAAGTTACTTTAAAAACTTAAGAAAATTCAAAAAATGAAAAACAAAAATGGAAGCGTATTACTCAGAATAAAACATCTAAAAATATCTTACAACATGTCAGAATTATCACTTACTTCATTCTTTTAAAATGGATTTTATTTTATTTTTTAATGCTGTAATTTAAGACTTTACAGTTTGACATATTCTTATCTTTAAAAAAAAAAAATGTATATTATTTTATTTTATAATTTATTTAATGTTTATATTTTAACGAAAATTAATATCATTTTCGTATTTATAATTAAAAATTAATAGATTATTAAATAATAATTAAAAACATTTAAAAAAAATAAATCTATATGTGACATACTTATTATGTTTGCTAATATGATAAGTTTTATCTTTAATAGAACGGACCAAAATAAAATGACTCTAAAAATATCTTAGTAATGATGTTTTTTAGATATATTTCAAGCAAAAAAATTCCTGTTTTTTTTCTTTCTGTGGATACAAATATTCTTATCAAGTAATTTAACTTATTGTATTTTTCTTTATTAAAGCTACTAAACTTAAAATTATTGTTTACATTACAATGTATTTAACATAAATAATTTTTACGGCTTCTTTCTTTAAGATTTATATATATATTTCCTCACTTGAGAGTTATTTTTGGTACCATCTTTTCGATAAATTTTATAGATCTTATATTTCCAACGACATTTAATTTAGTGTAAAGATCAATAACGCCTAAACTTCCGTATATAAACCCAAATTTAAATCAATGTTAAGTTTAAAATTTTTACTTTATTTTCAAAGATAAACTACATCTGACCTAATTTTGGGATGTCATCAGCTGATGGTAAAAATGTGTCACTAGTAAGGAGAATCCATAGTCAAGGTCGTCTGTCTTCGTTGGACCGACAGTAAAAAAAAACTGTTAATATTTTTAATATGTGAAGATTATATTAATAATAATTAAAAATGAATTCTTACGGGTTGTCTATTCAAAATTAATAATAGAAGTGTATTAAGTTATCCTTAAAATAACGCAGTATAGAATACTTTAATGTAGAAAAGTTTCAGTCTTTAATTTAAAATGAAACAAGTGGTGGAATAAAAACTCAAAACTCATTTCTTTCTTTCTTTTTTTTTTGGTTGAGGAAACATTTCCGGATGATTTTGGAGAAGAAAATGTCACAGATTAGTTCCATCGTAAAAGGTGGAGTTGTGCCAGAGTTTCTCAACGCAGAGATGCAGAAAGCATTTCGAATACATATCTCTTGGCAAACATTAGGAGTAAACAAAGAGGAACCTTTGGTTTCCACGTGATTTTTCAGTTTCACTCAGGGTTATGATGTTCTATGCTTCATTGTGAAAATCACTTATAGAAAAACATGTGTAAAACGGTCATTTTATTACTCTGTTTATCTTCTGTTTCTAGTGAAATCGTTAATATAGGTAAGTAACGTCACATAATCTTACTCCATATTTTTCGTATATAACTTCTTACGCTGTCAATTAACCAAAACAATTAATTAATAATGAATTTATTATAGTTAAATGGCCTTTTTAATAGCTTTAAATTGTGTATTTGATTTTGCAAACTTTCATGAACCTTATTAAATGCCGAAAATATTTACAAGGTTATGTTGACATATATATATTATATATATATTATTTTTTTCAATTTTTAAGATTATATTTCTTGTTAGTAAGTCATAAATAATTTTTAAGAAAAGACTTATTATATAAGCATTTAAAATATTTATTATATTATTTAGATATAGAATAATTGCTTAAAAAATAATTAATTACGTTTAATTTCTTTGGTTTATAAATTTAAAAATATTTTATTTAAAGAGAATTTTATTGATGCTAACTTTTCCAAATGTCGTCAGCTGTTCTTGGAATCGAACATTTGATGAGAGGGGGTTTAAGCAGAAAAGTATTGAATTTATTTATATTAAAATAATATTATTTTATTAACAATAAATTTAATAACACTTATAATTATAACTAGATATAATGTATGAGAATATAATACTTATAAGTTAGGTAAATATGATTTGAAAGGGCCAAGTAAACAAAAACACTAAATGAAAATAGTGAATCAAACCTGAGAACTTTAAAACAGTCTGTCAAATTTATCTCAAGGTCTGCTTTATAAATATTACTTCTCTCATCAATCAACAAATACTGAGCAAATATATCACATATTAGAAGAATAGAATCATTCTGTTTCTTCCTCAAACTGACTTTATGACCATTAAACTAATGATGTAATTTAAATGCATACATTCAAATTATTAAATATTTGAATCATTCCTTTAATTCCTTAAAAGGAATTTTTAACATATCTAATTGCCTATTGTTTATACTTCTTTTCTAACTTAAGGTTTTATTATATCGTAAATAGTAAAATTGTTATTGTATTTTAAATTTAATATCTGATATTTAGTTCACAACATATCAAGTAACTAAGTAAATATATTCGTAACTTTTAGAATTAATTTAGCTATTAAAACTTGATTCCTTTTATATACATTTTTAGTGCAATAATTAAATAAAAAAATATAATAATAGTAATAATAATAATAATAAAAGTTTTATTGCGAATAAAAGTAAGTAATTTGTGACGAGTACAGTACAAAATACAATACTGTAATTGGAATAATATACAATTTTGACGAATTATTATCATAAATCTCAATATATTATTGAAAATTTTGGCATTTATTGTTTAAATTTGTTAATGGAATAAGCATTTATGAATTCAACTAATCTATTTTCAGTAAAGTAAAAGAGAAAATCCCGAATAATTCATTAAAACTGACAGTGGATAACAGAACTGACAGTAGAGAGTATCACCTAAATCGCGGATTTGACATCTTGAAACGACTTAACTGAATTGCAGCATAAACAATTTTTAATTACACAATCATCATGTTTCGCCATAAATTATTTTTAAATGCACATCTATATCATTCCGATAAATAAATTTATGTTTAAAATATCGATAATTATAAAAACAAAGCATTTATTATTACTATTATTATAGTGAAAATTGTATTTAAAGTTTAATTCTTGTTAATGACTTAGATAAGGATACCTTGAAGAACTTTTTAAATTTAATAATTAATTATTTTATTACTAATTATATATCTATTTTCAATGTAATCTATCATAGGATATAGAAGAAACTATTAATTTTAATATATATTTTTTTATATTTAACGTAAATTGTTTTAGTTTCCTATAAAGAAAGAAATTTCTGAAGACTTTTCACGCTGATTTAATTCTGTATTCCTAATTATAATATAAATAACAAGGCAACTAACTTGTATTAATATATTACTTTATTACTATAATTAATTTTCATACTGTAAAATTTCTGCTTTATTTTATTAGTAACCAGAAATTCTACCGTATAAAAATAAGATTTAATTAATCTTATAGAATTTCTTTTAAAAAAATATACTTTTTTTATATATTGAAAACATGTTTCTGGCACAGTTTTTTTGGAAAAGTTTAATATTAATTTTTAATAATTTCTGTATTAAATATAGGTTTATTAGATATATAAAAGGAAATAAAAGTTAATCATATACTTAAGCTTTTTATATTATAATTAACTTTTTGCGTGTAATTGTTTATCCTTTTTTAAATTAAAATTTGTTAATTGGATGTTAAAATAACGGGACAGGCATTCAAATTCCGAAAACTGTACACCATTAAGTTTACAAATGTAATGCTATCATTTTTTAAATAACCTTAACAAATCTTATCTGTCAGTATGAAGCAGAATAGATTTTCGCTTCTTATGTATGGATATTTACCATTTATTGTACAAACAGGTTAATTATAATATAATAATTTACTTAATTTATATACAATTATTCCAAATATTGAAGCCAACTGCAAGAACGGAATTAAATTCCCACTCGTGTTTATGTGTGCTTATGTAAACTCGTGTTTATGTGGGCTTATGTAAAAATGATATATAACACACAAAAACATATATTTATAAATATAGGAGATTTATTTAACAATAATATCAATCATTTTCATTTATTTAGGAGCCTATTTACATAACACGTCATCTGCCATTATTTCGAACCAAGTATGTTGACTTTTTCGTGTTTGAGTGTTTAAATATATATATATATATATATATATATATATCCTGAATTTTGTTTTATTTATTTATTTATTCTTCGAATGTTACAGTAAAGCCTTATTAATAACAAAAGGCTTCTTAATATATCTATATAATATATACGGTATTTATTTATATATTTATTGATTCATTGACTCAAAGTTATGAAAAAAGAAAAGTTATTTTTTTGTCCTAATTTAGATTATATTAAAACTATTTTTATTAGGCATACATATATAATACAGAAATGCATACTAAGAAGCGCTGGGGAAGAAGAAAAAGTTTTCTCGAACACCAACAGATGGCAGCAAGCTAAACCAACCCATCGCTACTACATACTTTATTGTCTGAGATTAAATATATCATAATCATAATTTAAAAAATAATTATAATAAAAATTGCTTGTAAAAAACTACCCGAAAAATTCTATCAAATTCTCGTTGTTTTAATAAATTACGTAATAAATCAATCAAATGTATAAAAACTCCTAGGTATCAACTGTTTTAATGTGTTGATTAAGTATTGTTGTATAAATATTAAACCTTAGTGTATTATCTTCATATTTGAATTGTAAATAGTCAAAGTCTAAGAGACTATGCCCCAGATTACTTCTAATCATTGACTATAGAATTACGAAACTAGTTTAATCCAAGTTTAAAGAATCGATTAATCTTGAGTTTTGTTTAATTTTCTTTCTATTCATAAATAGAAATGGTGGTTACGTACCAATTATAAATACTGTATTAAGTATTCTGGATATAGGAAAAACCATCTGTCTACTAAAATTGATAATTGCAGTTTTTATACCTGGTTCTATGTAATTTTTATTTAAAAACAAATCACGTTGAAAATTTATGTATGGTTGTAAACATTATATAGTTACAAAAATATCTAACTCTTAAGAAACATTCTTAAACCTTTAATCTCCTTAATAACAGCAGATACTTCAAAGAATTATGTGAACACATTTATCTTCCTTCTTAAAATTCCCATCAACTGTCTTACAAATCCATACTACCGTTACAAGGAATTTTAACTCGCCCGAATCTAATTTTTGTATTGTTGCCAATAAATCTGTACTAAATATTTTATTTCTTGAATTTTTCCGAATAACTATTTTTCAATAAAATTGTATATTAGATGGAAAACAATCCTTTCTATAGGATTTGTTATGAAATACTGCGGTTTTCCCAGAAATTTTGATGAGAAATTTCCTGGGAAATAGACAAACATTTCTTTCTTGTAATAGAAAACACGAGATTCGACAATTATTATATTGCAGCAATGTCCATTTTGTTAAGAAATAAATTTTTCATATGAATTTTTAACGCAAAAAATTCAATATAAAATCTAATATAGATAGATACAAAATGTAAATTTTTATTTAATTGTGATATATATTGGCACTATATCAGTATTATTGTGCAAAGATCATATAGGTCACACCTGTATTAACCTGTATGATTCTTTAATTAATGAATAAATATAATATGAAATATAATAAGCTAGGTCTGTCGATATGGACCGGACATCTCTCTCTGCTCGCCCACAGACTTAACATTGTGAATTTTCACATTATATATCTGGTTATATTTTGGAGGAATTAAAATAGGCGTTACCATATTTAGTTTAGTCTTTTTGCTCTATAGCTATAGTTTCTAGAACAAAAATATTTTTATAAGTAAATAGATATTTTGAATATGTTTTAATAAAAGATGTTATTACGCATAATATTTAACAACTAGAATAGTGACAATTGAAGTAAACATGGAACCTCGGCGGTTCAAAGGAATGCGGTACTTTATGTATATATAAAGTCAAATCTCTGAGAAGTGGATACCGACAGAAAAAAGATGGCTGTTGTTTGGAAATTATTTTCCATGCATTTCAAAAAGAAACGTCTCTGAAAAGTGGCCGCCATTTACAAATGGCAGGAAGTGGCCGTTATAGGGGGTTCGACTGTATAAATAAAAGTGCTTAAATCCATAATACTGTTTAACGCCATGACCATTTGATATTTTTCCTACTTCTAATAGTAAGATGCTAATTAAATATATAAATATCTCAACGTTTTAACTTTAGTAATAAGTTAGTAAAAGTATTCAATAATGTGTACTGAACAAACAATACACAGTATATTGAAAAAATTCAGTATTTTTTTAAGATTAAGATCTTTTAAATCGATTGTTAGTCGATGTAAAACTTATGATGGATCCAGTTGACAAATCTCTGGATCAATTTTAATTCCTTTCTAAGCGAATTGATCCTTTATTTAGGTTAGATATGAACATAGTCGTGTAGCGATAATAAATTGTTTGATAGAGTTCATTTAAATCTATAAACATGAGCTTTGCATTTGTAGAGATTCGTTGAAGAATGGTTGATCATAAATGATCAATCAAGATCAATTAATAAATGCAACATTTTATAGACAAAGCAAATAACGAGATAAAATACTAAATTTCACATATTATTTTTAACTATTTATATGATGTGTAATAATAATTATTATATTAATATGTATATAATATATAATATATTATATGAATTATATTATTATATTAACATATATAAATTGAATAAACAAAATAATATTTAAAAATAATTATTATATTCAGTCAATATTATAAAATATATATAGCTTTATATAAATAAAAATTGTTCAATAATAATCATGAAAAATACAGATCTATAAATAATCGAAATATTAAAATAATCGCTTCAGATTATATTTGTTTAGGGAACTTACATCATTTCTTCACTTAACAGAACGTAAACAATATCAAGTTAAACTTACCGACACCTTAAACTTAAGTTAAATCAACATCATTACATAATTTCCGTTCATCTTCTTTAAAAACTTGGTGGAAAAAAGAAAGAAAAAATTAGACACGAGTAAAAGTACTATTTTGGTTAATGACTTTCAACTAAGCTTAAAAGATGCTTTCAACTTTCTACTAACAACATTCCACTTAACTAATGAATATCGTTAGTAATAAAAATGTTTTTATATAAGTTTAAATTAATTACGTATTTAACATAAGTTTATTCTATTATGAAATATTATTTTAAATTGACTTCGTAATTGGACTGCAAGTTTCAAATTGCAGACTTATACATTTCTACCGACGTCGATCCGTTTGTCTGTCCGTTTATCCCTCGTTAATCTCGTAGTTAGATAGATGAAATGAGGCTCAAATTAACTATATACGAATTTCTGGTCTGGACCGGAAGTCACGTGAATTTTTAAATTAAAATATGATTAAATATTTCAATCTAGTATTGTGATGATGTCACAAAAATATACATTGGATTGTTGTTGTTATTATTATAACTTAAAAATTGAAGTAATTAATTTTAAATATTTTAAATTAATAGTGATTTATAATGTAATTTATTTATTGGATAATAGTATTTTATTTTAAAATAAAAGTAATTTTTTATTCTAAAACTGTTTTCACGTGATTTAAAAAGAGGAGGGGGAAAATGCATTCTTCAGTCCAGACTGTCAAGGAGTTATTAATGAAATAACTTTCATTTTGATAATAGAACTTGAAGAAAAAACGTGTGTATTTTTAGACGAAGAGAAACAATGACTGTGATGAGTCATTTCATCATTTATATAAATCGTCTTAAATATGTACCAAAATTATTATTATCTTGAGGTTATTCCAGGTTAATTGCAAAGAAAAATCCAAACAAATTCAAAATTATAATGATATTTTAATAACGTTAAAATTAAGATTTTATAATATCAAAGTTGATTACATTAAAAATAAATTCTATTTATTAATAATTAAAATAATGAAATAACTTTTTCAAATTTCATTCTAAACAATTCAGAAAAAATAAATAAAATTTTCCTTTAACAACTGTTTAAACTCGTATATATTATAATTATAAATTAATCTACTGTAACGAAAAGAAATATATAGGGCCTATACATACGTGTAAACTAGTTATTGGACTATATGTTTTAAATCTAGATATATAAATAATTATTTTTTATTAATTAAATATCTTAAATGAATACTTGTCAAAGAGAAAATCAAAGAGTTATATTCGTTGCAACGTTCTTTAAAACATAAAAGAAAAAGTTGGCAATGCTTGCTTCTTTTTTGTTACGAGAGTTAAGTATAAATAGGTACAGTACACAGAGAATAAAGAGTTATATCGCTGTCATTTACTGAAGACGTTTTAAATATGAAATTATTAAATTAAAATCACAAATTAGCATTTAGTAATTACTGAAACTACACTACGAAGCAATTCTAATGTAAGATTTATAATCATTCTTGTGTATAGGTAACATCTAACTTTCGTGCGAAATCTTCACATTAGTATTTATCAATTAATAATTACGAAAATTTGCTTTATTCAATCAGGTGCAATATTCGAAGAGCATTACGAATACCTACAATGGGCTTTCAGGTTAGCCGTGGACCAAGTTAACATAAATCAAAGTATCCTTCGTAATATGAAATTGCGAACTACCATCAGTATAGTAAAGAAAAATGATGGATTTTTCTCCGCTAAAAGAGGTGTGCTAAAATAATTATTGTAGAAAATGTATATCTTACCTGTATTATAATTATTTTCTTCGTACTTTCAGCTTGTGAAATGGTAAATGAAGGAGTAGCGGCAATTTTTGGGCCACAGTCTGTTCGAAGTGTTGCAGCTGTGCAAGAAGTAACGGAATCTGTAGGAATTCCACTTATTATAAATCGTTGGGAATACAGAACAAAGCCCAATAATACTACAGTGTTTTTACATCCTCACGCAGATGTTAAAGGCTACGCATTTAGGGATTTCATTGAATCCAAGAGATGGAAGTCATTTGCTATTATATATCAGGATCCTAAAGGTTAGTTTTAGAGAAATAGTTCTGTAATTATAATCGTAAGATTAATTTAAATTATTAAGAACCTGAAATACGGATGTTTTTCAGGCAATATATATCAAAGTTTAACTATATATACCGCTAATATTAAGAAATCCTTCGTTTAGTTCAGAGATTCTGAAACTTTTTGGTGACAAAATTGGCCAACTCTTATTTACATATTTTACAGTCCTTTTATTTGTTTCCAGAAAAGTACATTTTTTTTCTCTTGCATTATTTAATTTAATTTATTTTAAAGTATTTAAATGATCATTTTCTTATTTTAGCATTAATTCGTCTAAGCGCAGTTCTATCGGGAGTGAGGAAGATGGAGATTGATAATAATCTTAATATCACGATAAAACAATTAGAGCATCCTCAACAGCTAAGAAAAATATTTAAAGAAACAAAGAAGATGAATATTAGAAATTATATAATCGATATTGGTACTCAGGATGTAATTTGGGTTTTAGAACAGGTAATCTTTGACAGTTTTCGATATTTTAAATGATTAACGATTATTTATAATTATTTTAATTATTGCATTTAAAGGCAAAAGAGATGAATATGATAGACTTTTATCACAATTTTTTCTTCACTTCTTTGGTGAGAAAAATTTTGAACTTTTTAATATGAATTTTCTTCATCGTTGCTGATTTTTCTTTCTTCCTACAGGATGTTCACACACAAGATTTTAAACAGTTTCAAGGAATTTATTGCAATATTACTATGTTTCAAATTGTAAATACCAATCATTATCAATATAAAACAATTAGAAAAGAAATGGAGACGGGAATTTTTTATATTGGTGTAAAAGAAAAAATCAAGCCTTATTTGAATACCGTAAATATATGAACAGTTTTCATTTATTGATTTTACATATTATTATTTAATAAATATAAATATTTCAGCAAAATTTCATTTCCAGAATTTCATTACTAATTCTTACAAATCTGTTTTACGTAACACTTTTTAAGTATAATTAATTATGTAGTTTTATATTTATTGTTTTTATAACTTTGTTATTTCTAATTTATTTTGAATTTTCTGTATTAATTTAATAGACACAGTTTGCACTTATGTACGATGCAGTATTTTATTTTGCAACGGCTCTGACGAAACTTGGATCTTATCTTCAACCAACTACCGTGTCTCTTTCGTGTAACTCAACAAATAAATGGGCACAAGGAAAAATTATAATCGATGCAATGAAATCAGTAAATTAACCTTACTGTAGTTATTTGCTTTGTTAATTCGCCAATAATGCAGTTAAAATAATTATAGAATTATTTTTTTTATTTTTCAGATTAATTATAAAGGATTAACTGGTGTTGTTAATGTAGATGAGAATGGTTTCAGAACGAATTTTAACTTATTAGAGACTCGATTACTGTGGGGAAAATTAAATGTGGTATGTAACTATTATAAATAATAATTTTGTGTCTGTATATATAAAACTATAATATATTAATTTAAGCAAACTGTATTAAATAATACAGGTAGTCCTCGGTATAAACTTGAACTTTCTTTGTATCTTCTTATCTTTTTTCAATTCTCAGGACGATAAGTCGCAAGATATACACGATTCATAAGGACATGTTTAGGATAACTATCCTATTAGTGCATTCTTCGAAATGCATTATACTATAAAATGATTTGGCTTGGTAGGATACACAAACAACACAACATAGACGATCTGCTAAGGGATGCTTCCCGAGAGAACTTTTATGAAAAACTGTTCCTTATTTAGACACACGAAGAAAACAAAGAAAATACGTGGATAGACAACCCATTTGTCAGAAGCGAACTCGCGATTACTACCAATGTTCAAGTGATATTTGCCACTAGAATGTCGGTGGGGAATCAAAAATGGCGGGTAGTACATAAACTGTCTATAATTTAACATTGCGCTGAAACCCGAAGACGAATTAGCTGGAAATACAGTACGTTAACCCAGGACTCCTGTATTAAACAAATAAGGATATTAAACCGTACTCTTAATTGTTTTCCTAAATTCTTGTAAAGATTCTAAACATACTTTATTCGAAAGTTGAAAGACTAGAAACATTAAAAAACAACTTTTTTCAGGAAGGTAATTGGAATAGAACTCACAAATTTACGGTAATTAAAAGTAAAGAAGAAGATTTAAAAGAATCCAAAGAAATTTTGTCTACATTAGTTCTTAGAGTATCCGCTATTGAAGTATGGAAATTAAATTTTTTTTATATTGATAAATATTTATTATTACGGTGTAAAAGTTGAAAAAATTTGGTTTTTTACAAGAGTGAGCCATATTTCAAGAAAGTTGAAAATTCGTCAAGTGACGAACCAATTTTCCAAGGCCATTCCATTGATTTAGTAGAAGAATTAGCAAAAATAGCAAATTTCAGCTTTAAATTTCAATCTGTAGCTGACGGGCAATATGGTACTTTTGAAAATGGTGAATGGAATGGGATGATTGGGGAATTAATTAGAAATGTAAGTAATGATATCAGAAATTTACAACCTTTGGAGAGAATCAGAGCTTTTAATCTCTTTTCATATATAGTAATTAGTAATATTAGTTATAATATAGGAGAAAGTATATTGTATTACAAATAATGATTATTAATTTTTTGTAGGAAGCTGATATGGTCGTAGCGGATTTATCAGTAACCCAAGACAGACAAAGTGCAGTAGACTTTACAGCTCCGTATATGAATCTAGGCGTAGGAATTCTTTTTAAGAAACCAAGTAAAAAGGCCGATAATTTATTTTCTTTTCTGTCGCCATTTTCTGTACAAGTTTGGTTTTATATGGCTACTGCTATTCTCGGTGTAACCATTGTAATGTATGTTATGGGCAGATTCACTCCCTATGAATGGGAGAATCCGCATCCTTGCGATCAGAATCCAGAAGAGTTAGATAATCAATTTACCCTACAAGAAACAGCTTGGTTAGTGGTCGGATGTGTAATGCAAGGAGGTGGGGATATTGATCCTAAGTAAGCATCATTTCTTTTACAAAAACTTTAAATTATTATAGAATTTAAACATTAATATATATTATTAGTTGGATGTTAGAAAGATTACCGTATAATTTTATTCATTATTAGATTAGATTTAGAATATAGTCAGAATTCTAATTATGAAGTACAATATGACTGATTCTTAATCACCTTCGGTTTTGTAATAGACTGGCATTATAAAGATTCCATAAGATACATTTGTGAAATTAATTTACTGAATTAACATGCCCACTAGTGGCCGGGTGGATAAAATCCACGTTCAATGGCACCTGACCAACGGGTTGGCCCTCCGGAGTTTTCCAGATTTTCGTCAAATGTATAACATATCTCATAGAAAAGACTTTCTATGGTAAATGGGACCTATTTAGATGCATCTTCTGGAAGACACCTCGGCATATCGTTTTCGTGTTGCGTTATTCTACAAATATGACCCGAATATTAATTCAAGTTCTGGTCAGAACCAGAACCTGTATATTTGAATAATTTTTTAATGTTATGTTCTTTTAAATTTCATAAACATTATAAATTCCATTTTTCAATTCTTTACGTCTTGGATATTTTGTTCACCAGTGGCCAAATGGATAAAAGTTTGGTAGTTTGCGTAGGTTCCTACCGCGCAAACGGGCTGGCTACGTGAAGTCTTCCGGGTTTTCTTCACGTTTGTAACACCTAAATAGCGATCAGTTTTCTTTAGAAATTCCTCCCGAGAGTCGTCCCCCTCGGCAGATTGCCCACGTGTCGCAGTGCTGTAAACAAATAGATCAGACTTGGATATCTTATTTGAATTTACTCTATTTTGTTTGTTTACAATGATTTCCTACAATGCAAGCAAATCATGAGTGATTATTAAGAATAAAGAATTAGTGCTCGATATTCGCTGATTTACGTAATTGATATATTCTTAAGGATTACAAAGATTTTTGAATTATTTTGCATTCCTTTTTACCTTCTACTTTCGTCGAAGATATTTTAGTTTTTTCTGTATTATTTTTTCTACTGAATTCTATTTGAATATATAAAATTCCCTTACTCTTAAGTCTTCAATTCTTACAACGTTACATTCATTAAATTATATTAAAATTTTGTTAATTCATTGGCCAGTCTGTGTATTGTATCCTTTTTTACTTTCCTGTTTTATACTATTTCATTATTGATTTAGTATTTTAACACGTAAAATTTCTTAAATTCAGCTTTTCAAACAGCAAATCTTAAAGATTTTTCTATTTTTCACGTATAATTCATTTTTTATTTCGAATTCGGATTCAGACATAGGATCTAAGGCTAACGATCTAAGGATCCTTTAATTCTACGTCTGAATCCGGGTTATAATTTTACTTTTAGCATATAAATATAATAGTATAACTATTTGTATGTATAATATATATATTATGTGTATATATATATATATATATAATTATAAATAAGTTATTCGTAAGACAAATGTTTAATTTTTTTTCAGAGCGACGTCTACCAGAATGGCAATTGGTTATTGGTGGTTTTTTACATTGATTATGGTATCATCTTATACTGCAAATTTAGCAGCTTTTCTTACAGCTGGACGAATGGAAACAGCAATAAAAAACGCAGAAGATCTTGTAAATCAACAGAAAATACAATATGGTTGCGTTAAAGGAGGATCTACAGAAAAATTTTTTAAAGTATTCTTTCTTTTTTTAATTTTTTAAAAAACATATATAGAATAAATAAATTTGTATTGCATTTCGTATTCATAAAAATTTTATTATAAATTCGATTTAAAACAATTAAATATATATTATATATAATATATATATATATATTTTAAGTTTTAATTTTACATTACTAATCATAATAAATATTTAAAATTTTTTAGTATTCTGACCATCCTACCTACAGTAGAATGTGGACAACAATGGAATCTGCAGAACCGAAGGTTTTTGTCTCCAGTAATGACAAAGGTAAAGAAAGGGTAAAAAAAGGGAATTATGCATTCTTTATGGAATCTACTTCAATAGATTATGCAATCGTTTCCGATTGCGGCCTAATGAAAATTGGCGATTCCTTAGATGAAAAAAGTTACGCCATTGCAACACCAAAAGGTAAAGATAGAAGTCAAATTAATTAGTTAATATTTTAATGATTTAACTTAACTTACCATAATATAAATTTATAAATATAATTACAAGTGATTTTGTTTTAATTATTTATTTTACTATCATTAAGGTTCTCCTATTAGAGAAAGTCTTTCTCACGCATTATTAAAGCTTCAAGAACAAGGAATTACTAAACTTTTGAAACGTAAATGGTGGAAAAGTAAACAAGACTGTCCATCTGTACCACCCCCATCCGATACACTGGGAGTGGAAAATATTGGTGGTGTGTTTTTAATTTTAACTATTGGACTTCCTCTTGCCAGTATTGTTGTCTTAGTAGAATTCTATTGGGAGAAAAGAAAAATACCCCAAGAAGAAAGGGTAGGAAAAAAATTGAATTGCTCTGTCAATTTTTAATAAATATATCTAATTCTAATTTAATTATTAAATGTTTTATCTGTTTAAGAAACCAATTTGTATAGAATTATGCAAAGAATTAAAAGCGACCGTAATGGGAAAAAATACAGTAAAGACTGCACCTATAGAACCCGAAGACGAAGAGAAGATAATTTCATCAAAACCCACTAGCAGTTCATTAACATCAACTACAACAGACAAATCAACTGTAGTAAAGAGAGCATCATTATCCAAATAACAATTTTATTTTTATCTTTCATAATTGTTATAAAATCCATTTATTTCAGAATGAAAATGGAAACATTAATCAGCGCAATTGTTTAGAATTATGTATTTCTAGCAATTTAATTTATTAGCTATTTTCTGGCCAATTTCAGATGGAATTTATACTCTTAAAAGTCAAATACTCATACAGAAATGAAATTAAAAATATGTTTAAATAAATAAAGTTTTAATACTGACGTTTTGTATTTGTATAACGTTAATGCGATTTTAACTTTATCAAATTACAGAATATTTTATTTATTATATAAATTATATCACATAATTTCATCTTTTTCAAATTCAGAGTCTGTTTACTTAAAGTATTGAACACATCACGTGCTATAAATATACTGTAGAAGTTATACAGGGGTTAAAGCTGCAGGGGGATCCGGGATGCAATCCACACTGATCGAGAAACCCCATGAAGTTTTCTGGAAGTGGTCCTTCCGGATATGTCGGGTCCCGTTCCTCACCACTCTTACGCCCTATTGTGAGCCTGGCCGAACCCATAATGGGTTTGCTAAAAAGACCCTCTTAGATGGAGAGAGTTTAAAAAATTTTAAAGTAATAATAACAGAATAATAAAATAATGTGAAAATCGTTTATTACATTATTCGAAATCGAAATTTATAATTTAGGTTTTCAAAATGTTCAAAATTTAATTTAATTTTGAACATTTTGGTTCTCATGATGAACTTGAATTTTCTTCTGTCGTTTCTTTCAACTAGAGTTTTACTTTTAAAAATATAAAACACGTTTACGTGAAAAGCTATACTTCTGTGATGAAGATATATTGATATAACTATCTGAGAGAACAGAACTGTTGAAATAATACTAAGAAAAATAATTAATTGCAAAAAATCTCAAAGGTCATTTTGTTTCAATTTCTAATTTACAAGTTTCTCTGCCGAATTCTGTAGGAGATTTGGTTATAATCGAATTTCTATTAATCATTTTACAAGTATATAATATCCAAACAAAACCATTGTTTCCATTCAATTTTATCCCCATAAGCATAAAATTAAGCCATAAAACTGAAATAGTTCGTGAACTTTGACTTATCGACTCGGAAGTTTCGCCAGCACCTCACTGATAACCAGGAAGGCTTAAGTTTAAAATTTGAGCTTTCTAGAGCCAGTAATTTTTTTTTCTCTATGAACGTCTGCAGTTCCGGATGATGGAAAAATGAAGAAGAAGAAAACACAGACACAGCTTTTTTTACGAACTTTTGCACTTTTCAATTGTTTATATTTCGATAACCGCTTTATAGAAATTCTTGAAATTTTCCACTCTACCTAAGAAAACAATTATCTTTAAAACAATTATCAAGGGAAATTATTCCGTGATACATTTGATACAGTTACAACTAAAATAAACGCTGTGAAGTTTAGTACATTCACTTTTAATGTTCTGTCATCGAAAGTTTTAAATTACAAAAACAAGACAAATGACTTGGTAATAGTTTTTTATTTTCATTTTTTGTGTTTCTTTCCATATTTCTATATTGTTTACCTGTAATATGTGGGTAAAATAAACTCTATAACAAACCGGAAACTACACGAGTATTTAATTAATTAATTAATTAATAATCTAAGGAATAAAATAAAATTTAATTATGTATGTTTTGTGATTTTATTTAATAGAGAAATAACTCCAGTCAAACCTCCAATAACGGTTACCTCCTAACCAAGGACACTTCTAAAAGGCAGCCATTTTTCCAGGAACTTTATTTTTCAGATAAAAATGCATACAAAGCATCCATAAACGGTCACTCTCAACAGCAGCCCCGGTCCACTAAACACTCTATTTTTAACCTCTCAACAATGACTACTGTTCTTAAAATGACAAGAAGAAAATAATGCACTGTACAAAATTAGTCCATATCGATAATTCGGTTACTGGGTTTTTACTTTGTAAACAATAACTTTGTAAACAATTGCACAAAGGCCTTTTGTACGAAAATAGTTTTTTATGACTTCCTACATTAAAAATTTAATTTGCTCGGGGTTTGTCTGTATACTGACTGAAGAGTTTTATTGATGAGCAACACGTTCAGTTCAAGCAATTAAAGCACTGGCCGGAGTTACTGGGACCAAGTTATTGATACTTGTCCAATTTAAACTAGGCCTGAAGGTAATAAAGGGTAATAAATTTTAATTAAAATTTGTTTAAAAAGTAATATATTTATAAGTAGTATCTTTTATTCTTAATTACTAAATTCATGATTCTATTTGAATAATATGATATTTTCAATTCTTTCAATTATTAATTTTAGTACTTGAAAAAATGGTTAATGTAACCCTTGGTGCCAAGATGGCGGCGCTTCCGGTAATCTCCAATCCGGGTAATAGCGATAGAGGGAGCTATCGTGTAATTTACTGACGTAATACGTAATGACGTTTAACGTGAAGTAAAAAAAGAATGTGAAAGATTATGCAAATTTGTACAATATGACGTGGTAGAAGGTAGTTTTTCGTGGAAATATGCAAATTAGCCAGTGCAGACGATACTGACAGTGTTGCGTTGTATCTATAGTGGAATTTTTTATTTTTATTTTTTCAATAGTTTTTCCAAAAAAAGTTAAAAAGGTAAATATATTGTTCTTAAACGATAGTATTTGTGAATTTGATATAAATAACAACAAAAATGTTAATTTTTCAATTTTTATTTATTTTTATTTATTTATTTATTTTTTTGCTAAATTTGTGTCTAGTAGGTTATGCAGAAATTAGGTCCGGTGAATTTTTGTTAGGTCGAACTCTTTGTAAATTCTAATAGAGAGATGAAAATGAATATTTGAAATCAGCGTGGGACAATGATATTAATAATGGCTTTAAATTTGCTTTAAAATTAGGACTACAACAAACTTATGCAAGGTGCAACTCGCGCGCTAAAACATGTAAATTATACTATAGAAACGACTTAAAATCATGCGTTTTAAGATTTGTAAGAGTGGTAATAAGTATTCAGCATACGAAGGAAACATTCAAAAGCATATTTGGCAATGTCCATTTTGGTCGTATTTTGTCTTTCGGTTCGCCCTCAAATTGTTTGAAATGTACGGCAAAATGGAATTACAGCATTCGGCACTGTCCGAAGCATATATCTGATTGAATAAGTATAAAAAAAACCTGGAAACAGTTTCCAATTTTTCGCAAAACAATTGGTTGCGATGTGTCCAGAGACTAGGAAAACTCCAAAATGGTTTGATCTACAATATGTTCCATCCGCACTACTTCCGAACTTTAATAAGAAGCAAACACTGAAAATAGAGAAGGAATAGGAGAAGACAACGGCAAATGTGAATAAAAAGACAGCCAAACACTCTTCTAAGGTTGTAGCAGAAACGACAACATTAGGGAAGAAAGGACTTGCAAAAAATGAAATTAAAATCTACCAAGCTAGGGGAAAAAAGTAGGATCGAATATAAAAAAGGAATAGTTAACGTGAGTATGATTTTTTTTTATTATCAATATTTTATCTTGTTAGATGATTATGATTTCGGAGACACGTGATCTCCGATCAAAATAGCGCTAAACGCGCAGTCTCCAAGCCAATCCAAGATGGCGACCGAAAGCGCCGCCATCTTAGCACCAAGGGTTACATTAACTGAAAAAATAATAAAATCTTATATAAAAATAAGAGTTTAATAAATTAGTGAAAAATCATGAAGTTTATGTATTAAAATATTAAAGTTGAATAGATTTATCTTTAAATGTTTCTCGAGAAAATGTATAAATATTATTATATTATGTTTTAAATGTCCCATTAATTTATTTTTATAAATGGAGATTGAAATAAATATGCAAATAACTTGTACAGTATATTGTTGAGAATTATATTCATGAAGGACTTCATTTTGCGTTCATGATATAGCCTATATCATCAACAATTACCACAAGTTAGTATTTCTTTAATGGATCTGGATCCATCCAGTAATGAAAAGTAGAGCAAAAGCGCACGGTTTTGCTGTAATGTTATTTTATACAAAAAACAATAATTTTGTATATCTACTGTATATAAACTACGTGTGACTTGAAAATCTTGAAGATATATTATTTAAAAAGTAATCTTGATAACATTGCTGCATAATTTTATTTTTTAACACTTGCAGCACCTACCAATCTACCATTCTGGACAAATGGGGGATCAAATCCAAGTTGCAACGGCCCGAATATGTCATGGACACCAAGTCCCATCTATCTTCACGAAGCCGCTCGGGAGGTATTTTTGAAACATTAATATCTGTTTTAATTTTAAGCTAGAAAACGTTGTTTTTCTTTTTACTTTTGAAACTTAAAATCAAATAACTTCTTAGAAAACGAACTGATATATAGCTAGACCTTCATGCTTTTCTTATGTAATTGTGTATATATATCTATAAATGTACTTATGAACAGTGGTGATATTCGAAATATTTAACAAAGGGTTCGCCAGCAGAAAATTTTTCCCTAACAATCACCGACAAACAAAATGGAAGTTTTGGTTAGAAATAAATACAATACCTTTTCTTGCGATATATCTAATAATCAGTGGCCCTGGGTAAAGACCAGGTAAAAATAGTATATTAGTGCTGTCGACTTTTTTTTTGCAGAGAAATTTTTCACCCCGAATGGCACTGCTGATAATAGACAGATGTCATCGTCTCTCGAAATACAATATCCTTTTTATTTCGCTGTCCATAGCCCGACACGTGTTCCACGGCCATCTTGTATTATCTCGCGCGCGTGAGATTGTGGGATCTCTCATATGACTGGATCTAGTTTCAAGAACTCTTTTGAATCGATCGCGATTAAACCTCGTTTCAATCTCGATTGAAACGGTCGAGAGAGATCGCACCAAGGCATAGTCCCCGACCTTGCTCACAATCTAGATTGAAATGCTCGGTGCGAACAGGGTATAAGGCTCTAGTTTAGTAGTGTTAAGAGTATAATACGTATATTTTAATATATTTTTTAAAAGAAACAAAACCACTGAGAAATGTTACGTGTGTTTAACAAGGTTCGGCCGAACCCGCTGAATATCACCACCGCTTATGAACATACAGTATTTACATGACCAAAGTACTGAAATCGATAATAAAAACATATATGAGTATTTAACACCTAAATATGGGCCAGTTTCCCGTAGAAAGTCTTCACGGGAGGCATCCCCCTCAGCAGATGGCCATGTGTTCATTACCATATTCCATATAACCAAACCAAACCAATTTTCAAGTATAGCCACTTCAATGGCGGATTTTGGTGTTCGGAGATTAAAAGTAATTGTGAACCTATCATGTAGGATGAGTAATGTTTAGTACAGAAGTATACAAATTGAATAAAATTATAAATAAAGATTTAAAAATATTACAATAATTAAGGCAGCAATATAACAAAAAAATAAATCGAATTCTTTTTCTTCTCTTAGGCTACAGCTTTATTTACTTCTATTAATTCTCGAAACTCAGTATAATATATAACACCTTATTTATCAAAGACAATAATATTTTGCAGTTACACCAACCATCAAATAAGGACAATTATATTGATATTAAGGATAAATCAAACATTTCGTAAAAAAAAAATTAGAAAAATAAATCAAATAAGCTTTTATTAATAAGGCATTAAATAAATATTAGTACAAGAATCTCCTCCAATATCTTTTTTAATGTCAATATTTGTAAGGAAATTCTTGATAATTCGCTATTTTCACTTGGTGAAAGAAGAGCTAATCTCTTGGAAGAAGACCAATTGGTAAAAAACACGTGAAAAAATTTCGATGTTTTACTCGTTTTTTGCAAATTTAATTTCTTGTATGAATAATCAACACTTTGTAAAACTTGAATAGAATGGTAGAATTTCGTCGCTGCATTTTTCAATTATTTAAAATTTAATTTTCTTTTTTACATTGTAAAATCTCGAAATAAAATATAGGCTGAATAAATAGTTTTTGGAAAATAATAAGAATTAAACTATACAACAAGTAAATTGGGTTTAAAATAGCGATAGCATCTTAGGAACTGTATTGAAATGTCAATACTTACTAGAAAACATAAGTTTATAACCTGCTTATGCATTATAAGCAAATAATGTATAAACTGATTGATAATAGATTAGGCACGTTGGCAATAAAAGCTTTCAATATATCTTAATAAATGTTAACGAAAATTGCCTTTTACACTTAAACTTAACACTGTATTAATCTTAAACTAAATAATTAAGTATAGAGCGAAAATATCTTAAAAACTTAACGCTCTCTTTCATTGTGTTTTTATAGAAAATAAACACATCAAGTGTTTAGTTTGAAATGTAATATTCACTCTGTAGTTGACTGTTTAATTTTAGAATAATATTACGTTAAAATGCTAAAAAAATTGCTTTTGTTAGCATAATGTAAAAACAAATTAAGTATTTAATTTAAAAATATTTTCCTTCTTATTATATACTTGGCATGATATTCTACTTTAATTATGCTCCATGCCAATATTTCTGCATAAATCTCGTAATAGGCTTTTTATCGTTCGTAAGATTTTAGAGTCGGAGCAGATTTACCTCAGTTATTCTTCATATTTTTAAGAAAAATTAAAATATACCATTCTTTGGGAAAGTATGTGTTTGGGTACATTTGATTTAAACAATTGCTTTTCAGTAAAAGTATTCAAGTTAACGTGATAAAAAGTTGCTAATAAGTTAAATTTTTACCTTTTTTCTTCGCCATTATATTATTTTTATGACTTACTATATTTCATTTTTTTTTAAATTTATTTTTATCAGTTGTTATTATCTACTTGAGAAAGTAATTTCATCTTTAGACTGTGTATACAATAGTATAATATACACATAGAACAAGAAAAAATACATTTGTTTCTAATGTTTATACAAGTTATATAGGTTAAGTTGACATCTGTGTTTTTACAGATATTCAAGGTTTTATTTATATTTTGGCTAAACGTACTTTTTCACACGCTTTCAGAAGAATTTCTCATTTCATTTTTAATATCTTTTATTTCATTTCTAAGCTAAAAAACGCTTTGCCCCTCTTTTTTCTTTTGAAATTTAAAATCAAATAATTCCTTAGAAATGAAGTATTTTTCTAGATTTAATATTGATATTGATAATTCATTAATATACTTTTAATCGAGACTCATTAAGATGACTACTGCTCAATTATTATGAATTTTCTGTCTGTGATTAGATAAAAAACACAACTTTTCTGTTAATATAAAAACCCAAATGTGCTCATTACCATTCCAAATTTAGTATATCTATCTTACAATGAACATCTAAGAATAAGTTTGCATGCTAAAATAAATTATAAAAAGGCCCATTTAACTGGCAAAGAATCAAAAATTTGATATATAATTTCATCTTTACCTTAACCTAATAATACTTATTTAATTTTGTAATCGGATAGTGTTTTATACGAATACAAAAACAATTAATGGAATAAAACTCTTTAATTGTTTTTAGCTTGGTGATCATTTCCGAATAGTTTAGTGGAAGGATGTACTGGATTTGAATAGGTGGATCCGTGCCAGCATTTCGTTTTTTTTTTTCTGAGATGAAATCATCCCGACTACAAGTATAGAGGGTATAAACAAAGAAAAATCTTTGGTACTAAGTGATTTTAAAACAGCATTTCGATGGTTAAGTTGTGCTTTAATATTCTCTATTAAAAATTATGCGGATATTCTTATACTTATTACTTCTCACTTCAGTTTCTGGTGAAGTCGTTAAAATTGGTAAGTTAGGTTAAAAATTTATTAATTTAAATGCTATTTTATTAAAATTAAAGTTAATTTTCTTCTAAACTAAAATCTTACAACACATTTTGCGTCATTAACTATGTTAATTGATAAGATATACCGATGATACTTTTGTAAATTAATATGCCAAATAATGATGCTTATCTAAAATGTAATCTTGTAATTGTATCTACATTATACGATGGTGAAATGTGTCGATCGTCGTAAATATTCGTTAATGTAATCTGGTTAAAATTTTATTTTAGAAAATTAAACTTTATACAGAACTTCGTACGAATATTATACACAAGCTGTTCTTGGAATGCGACTAATTAAAGTTGAAATTTAAGTAAATAGCTTTATTGATTACGATTATTTTATTAATTATTTAAAAATTAAATACACAAATTATGCATATTAGAACAAGGGGAATAGAACAGAACAAAGGGATTTTTTTATTTCTTTAAATTTTAACTTAAAAATATCTAAATAATAATTGCATTTTTTAAAAATTTTTACCAGTTGAAACTTTGAAAAAAATTATAATAAAATATTACACACATTAAAATGGTTTCCATTTTCAAGTTAAATCTTCAGGAAGTTGTGTGTCAAACAGTATTACGAAAAAGTGCTTTTGAAGCACACCTGCTAAGATTAACTTATGTCGTGTTCAATACTGTAATATTACTTATAAATTTAAATTAAGAAGCTCATTTCGTAGATGAAAAAATATTTTTTGATTTAATAATAAAAAAATAATAAATAGTAGCGATAGTCTTTATCCTTGTTTAAGAATCTTACTTTAATTTTCGTATAACTTTATATCATTTAGTCATAAAACAACAATAGAATTTCTATTATTTTGTCACACACACACGCTCAAGTTAGATAGTAGAAAGTTTGCTCATTGTCGTTTTCTTTTATGCTTATAAATATCATAGATAGCCCTAAATACTCATACTTATAATTAAAAACGAAATTGTTAGCGATGTATTGATGTAATCATTCTCGATTACTCTCTATTGTCTTAACATAATCCTATTCTATGAATCTCCTTACTCGATCGAGCGTATAGTACAGTACGTTCCTTTGATAATCTTAAAATTTGAATCTAATAATTCTAATATATATCAGCTTCTATCGCCTTCATTATCATATTTAAAGCAATTTTTGTTTTTACATTAGTATATCTTGATATAACTACATAATGCACATTCCTCCATAATTCGTTCTCATCGTTTGAAGTCGATCTTCGCAAGTACTGTAAAACCTGTGTAAACCGGAATCGGACGGTACTTCTATATAGGCAGGTTTTGTTTAATGTATTATTAAAAGATTCGTGAATTGTTCGAAGTTTTTTAGCGTTAGAAAATCGGAATTCATTCTTCTTAGTCGCCATATTTGATAAAGTAACTTTAACGTTTTGCTAGATCTTTTTGGCTCCGTTATAGGTAAACTATTACTCCGACCGGCTACCGTAACACCCTTATTTTATAATGTAAGCTTTTAAAGAAAGACTGGGTTGTGAATAGTCATAACGTTATAAGCGTAAGGTTATACTTTTTAACGAAGCATTTTATAGCTGAAGCCCTTATGCTTTGTCCCTTCGGCCATCAGCTTACATAGCTTAATTTGAATAAGAAATTATTTGGTATCAATATAAATTATTTTAATATTTAAAAACAATCATAATATTGATACATTTTCAAGAGATGCTAATATATCCAGTCTCTCAGAGGTGAGAAAGATATAGCCAAATGATTTTTTGCTCGGTAGATTTTTACTTTCCCGGCTGATATATATAATAGAGAGTAAGTATGGCGATCGGTCAAAAAAATGACCCCGAGATTTTTTTCATTTTCAGACTCGGAGGACCTTGAAAGGTCGAGAAATGACAAAAATTCGGGTTTTTTCCCCCTGTATGTATGGATGTTAGTGTGTGTGAAGAGAGGACATTTTCTTCACTCTCTTTGAAGTTTAATAACTTCTGTGCCTCTTGTCGAAAATTTCTGAAATTTTGCTTGTTAAGAGGATTGATGCTGTTAAATTTTAATGAGTAAGGGTCGCGGGGTGGGGATAAACGGAATCGTACGTATTTCCAGTAGGATAAGATTTAACGACGATTTTACTCGTTATTAGCATTTTAAATTTTTTATAAAGCTCATCCCTACCCTCAAAATTAAGCATTTTGCCATTTTATAATAGTTAAAAATATAAAATGTTTTTAATAAGATATGATAACGAATGTCGCCAGGAATGTTAAGCAACTCGTTGCTGAAGTTTTTATAAAAGTATTCCTGCTCTGTTAGCACCAAGAGAGTCTTTCTATCAAGTCCATTGTGGGTTTGGTCAGGCGCACAATGGGATGGTCGAGTGATGAGAAACGGAGACTGCCATATAAAAACACACGATTTTCTTCTTAATAGACAAGAAATAAAATGAATAATTTGCAACAAATGTTTTCGAAGTTCTTTAAAAGATCGACGACTTTTTGTCTTAATGAAAAAATTCAAAGGAATATCAGTCTTTTGATTTCTTACAATTTCATAACGTGTTTCAACATTTGCCCTTACCAGATGCATGAAGATATTTTAACATTTCCTTAAATATCCCAATTCATCAGATGAGAACAAATGCCGAAACGTGTTATGAATATTCCTGGATATTTCTTTCAATTTATTCATTGTTTTTGAGGCCTCGAAAATATGAAAACCAAGCGAATATCCCCGCTGTTCCTTTCTGTAATAGGATCTGAGGAAACTTATATTTAAAATTGTCCAGAACGTTCATTGTACAATTATTCCTATACTGAATTTTTCAATTTGATATCTTCAATGGAGTTCCCGAGTAAACCTATTATTCGAAAAACTAAAATTATTTCCAGTTTTGGTAGTATTTAAGTTTAATTTATTAGTATGGAATCTGGCTTTTCATTTATTCCAGTCGAAACTAATCATATCTCATCTGACATAGTCAAAAACATTAAAAAATCGAAGCAACCCGATAAAAATTTAAAAATATTTTCAATAAAATCTATAAATAGTTATTTAATTCTATTATTCTTACAATTATTCGGAAGAATTGAATTCCTTATTGAAATTTTAATACGAATTATTATAAAGAATCTACGAGAGAGTGATATGATTAATCTACAAACTTTAATTGAAAACACTTCGCATTTCATTCTAGTTCTTATGCGAGTCGTCAACACTTTCAGGGGGAAGATTCCAGTATTCAAATAATCTAGAGAAATAAAACTAAATAAATTAATGATGATAATAATAAAAGTATCATAAATTAACTGTTTGGCTCTACATTAATTAAATTTTATTATAAAAATAATTGAAGTCGCTGAGACGTCATTTGGCAACTTTACCGCTATTCAATAATACCAGAAAGCACATTTAGTAGCTTTTGGATTTCTAATTTATACTTTATTCTTTTTGTTTGTTCGCATTCCATTCCAAAGCTAATGCCAAAATTTTGCGTAGTGTTTGAATGTGTTATAGCGCTTTATTTCGTAATTAACACTGGAAGTACACGCGATATATAAATACTAACATAGAGAAAAGCAGTCAACCTGTATAATACTTTAATTTAAAATAGTACAGATGGAGATTCGTAGGAATTAGAATCATCGGAAATGCTTTGATTTTATCATCCAGAAGTATTGAAGATTAATTATATTACTCGATTATTCTTAGAAGAAAAGGCTCAGTATTTAGAAAAATAAGATACAGACAGGCTTATGAAATCCCATTCGGGAAAGCCGAAAACATGGAAAAATTTAATAAACAATAAATTTAAACTCTTTAATTCGTTCAAATTACACTTAAGGAGTTTATTTGGACAATAAACTAGCAATAAAAGTCTTTGGAGAAATGCCGACTACTAATTTTAATGCAACATTACGTTTCATTATGTAACAAATAATATAAAACTAATAAATAAAACTATCGTAAACATTTGAGTTCTTTTTCTCATTATCTCATTTCACGATCTATTTAAATTAAAAAATGCATATATTAATTTTTATTTACAACATTTTTCATTCCTTGTCGTTATTGTAGAAGTAAATTATTTAAATTATATATTTCTCAAATAATAAAAATGATCCCTTTTAGGAATATTATATTTTAAAAATAATTATTATTTCTTTGCTTTTCTTATTATATTTTGCTCTTACGCCAAGCCTAAGCTTTTAAATTAAATATAATCTGAAAAGAAATAAAAATTTTTATTATATGGAAAATTAATTTTTCAACGTCGTGCACTTTTTGAATTTTTTTAATCTTTTCTGTTTAGCATTCTTATTATAGCGACAACGACACTTTCGTAATTATTTGGTGAAGAACCCGATAGAAACAAAAGAGTTATTTGTTTTCACTTTTTTTTTACACGAATCTAAAAGGAAAAATTTGGCAAAGTCTCCTGTCCAATTAAAGATGAAAGCAAAAATAAACGTGCAAAATACTGCCAATAATTTACCTTTAACAAATAGAAAACGATTCATAGAATGTTATTGTTCTTTCGCATCCGGCATTGAATAAAACATACAGTTACAATGTTTTTAATAAATATTTAATTATTACATATACAAACTTCCGATGCAAATTTAAAGTCACATTACTTCAATTCAAAACTTTTCCCCGAAAGCAGTTAATAGATGACCGGGACGACTCTATTGTTAAAGGAAAAGTATGATGTATTATGAAATATACGCTCTCCACCTCAAATTAGCAGGGGCAAGCCACTACTAATTTGAGGTGGAGAGCGTATATTTTAAATTAAATAAATTAAAAGTATGATTAAAAATTCCAACCCGGCATAGTGACGATGTCACAATAAATAATTGCTCGAAAGTAATGTGTATAAAAGAAAATGGTTTAAACACCCGAAAATTATGAAAATAAAATCAGAAAAAAAAGAATAAACGACAATATTACATAGGCTTAAAAACGCACGATTTATGGTACCCCTTTGTCGCCAATTGAAGGAGCAATTAAGCAGAATTACAGTTAATGTAAGTGAGTGTTAAATCAATAGAAAGTGAGGAAAATTACAGAGATCGTTAAAGAACTAAGCATCGTAACAGCTCAGATAAATGAGAATTGTTAAGAGAGAAATAATATATTTTTTAAAGTTTTGTGTTTTTTAGAATATACATGTAAAGAAGGAACCTGTATTTTAGTAATAAAAGATGATAAGATCAATAGATTGTAAAAAGAAGAATGTGCGTAGACCCTAAAACGATAAATTATTAACAAATGTGTTTAGAATATACCATAGTTTATATATATATGCGTAGGAAAGATCTCGGAAAAATAAAATCAATAAAAATAATGTATACTTCGTGTATAATCCTCACCTAATATGACTATAGTTTTATACAAGGTAGCAAAATAAAAAAGTTTGTTTATATAGATGTAGTATAATTATGATTTTTTTTTCTTTTTTAAAAATAGTGCGGTTGTAATTCGAAAAGTATCTACTTTAAAACTGAAGAGGGACAGACATGTCCGAAATGCATATTTAATAAAGTATAACAGCTAAAACAGTTTCTTGGTGTCCAATTGAAAGCATTCCCCAAGAGGCGTGATAAGACCTCAGATTGGAAACAAATATAAGTTTAATAACATTAAACTTCAACAGGACAAGAAGCAAATTTCAGAACAAAAACCATCTCGCACCATAACTGAGCTACCACCTTGTTGTCGTTCAGACTATAGTTCTTGTCTTCTTTTTCGAATCATGCCAGTCCAACCGTCTGGACCACCAATGTTGAATTATTTTCTCGTCACTCCGAATGATTTGTTTTCACGTGTCTATCCAGCTTAAATTTTCTTTGGCCTATAGTAAACGTTTCTCCTTGTGAGTAGGCTTTAGCGACGGGGGTGGTTTTCTTGACTTATACACAAAATGCCGGCACGTCTGCACAACTTTTCCAGTAGTTGATTGACAAAGATTGCACTCGGGAGTTGCTGCTAACTTCCGAGATGATGTTTGCTTAAATGTATGCTTTAAATATCTGTAAATTGGTGCGTAATTTAAAAATTGCGGTACAGATAATCAATGACTGATATGCATCAAGTCACGCGTTGATTCATTTCTTCCCAGAACAAATAAAAAATAATAATATAGGGTCTAATAGACAGCGTGACTCTCTACAGTCGCAATTTAATTATTAATTTATAATAAAATAAGAATTTTATAACATATCGACATAATATAAATCATTATTATTGTTTTCGTTTCGATATTTCAATATACGTGCTTGCGGTTTATTAATCCTCTCTATGTTCAAATTTTTAGCCGTAAAGTAGTGTTATAGATGATATGAAAATAATCCCGTTTTTTCCCGGACAAGCTGAGAGAGATGCTCGAATTAGTTCCACATTCTCTTTTCAACAAAGTTATCTGTTGCAGACAAAAACATTTCCTTGCGTATTTTCTACACGTGAATTGGCCTCTAACCAATAAGTTATATGTATAGACAAAGGTGCTTGCTCTGAACACATGTTTTAAACATTACCATATTCTTCTGTATAATATTAACGATATTTCCAATTAAAAGTGTATTAATTTATTGAATTCGAGTTATTTTATGTCTTTTAAATTCATTTTTTATTGGTAAGCATTTATCATTATTTAATATTGAATTTCTTTTGTAAATAACTCGTGTTAGTTTTCGTATCCAATTTAAAAAAATACAGCAACGAGTTATGTAACTTTCTGGGTCAAAGTTTAAAATTGTGTGGGGCACCATCTGTTAGGATTTTATTTTAAAAACTTATATATATATATATATATAATTTGAAGGGGTCGCGCGGTTGCTAGCGGCGGCCCTGGTCACTGGTAGCCAAATTTAATTATTGAATGTATTTCTAAATATATTTAAATAACAGTTGTAAAGATACAAATAAATGTAGTGATATTTTTAGATTTGGATTATTATTAATTTATTGATTGTTTTTACTTTAATTAGGTGCCATATTCGAGGAACATTATGAATATCTGCGATGGGCTTTTAGATTAGCCGTCGATCAAATAAATAGCAATGAAAGTATTATTATGAACATGAATAATATGAAATTGAGGCCGTCCATTGAGATTGTTAAAAAGAACGATGGATTTTTCTCAGCTAAGAAAGGTACTGTAAAAGAAACTAATACACTAGTTAAGTAACAGATAAAATTATTTAATCATTTTCAATCTTTTTATATATATATTATTTAGCTTGCGAAATGATAAGTGATGGAGTAGTGGCCATTTTTGGTCCTCAGTCCGTGCGTGCTACATCATCCGTTCAATCTGTAACGGAGTCTGCAGGCATACCCCTACTTATAAACCGTTGGGAATATCGCACTAAACCCAGTGATACTACTGTATTTTTGCATCCTCATGCCGATACGAAAGGATTTGCATTTAGAGATTTTATTGAGACCAAACAATGGAAAACGTTTGCCATTATATATCAAGATCCGAAAGGTTCGTTATTTCTTTTCTTTAACGATGATTTAACGCATAAAGATATGATTAAATTAAATTATACAAAAATATTGACAGGTTGACGATTTTAACTTTTATTGTAAGATAAACTGTAGTATTAGGTAGCCTATATATATTATTGAGTTCGGCTGCGCTTGTGTGACACAGCTAGCCTGCAACTGTAATAGCCAAGGTTGTGAAATTCAAAAAATACATTAAAAATAATTATAATGGAGTCTAATGCATTTAAAAGGGAAATTCTTGAATATTTTGAAATAAGAAAATTAAATTCAGAAATAAAAACTAGCAGTAATGATAGTATGCAATTACACTTCTCTTCGTATCAATTTCTAGCCAGCAAGGGATCTTCAATAATGTTTAGTACCCTGTAAAAGTGAGGTAAAAGTTCTTCATTTGTGTTTTATTTATATTTTAAATGTGCGCTTATCTATGTTATATGTCTTGTTGATTTTAATAATGTATTTGAAGATTTGAAAGCCAAATGTTTATTTAATAATTTGGTTTGTACACCAAATGTAAGTTTGGTTAATGTTACCTATGGTTCAAAAATGGCGGCTCGTCTCCGATTCCAGCGAATAGAAGAAAGTAAACAGTGGGGACGCAAGTTCTAACCTAACCTAACCTATTCTAATAATTTTGTTGGTAATAACTTTGGTAATTTATTAGAATAGGTTAGGTTAGAACGTGCTTTCTTCTATTTGCTGGAATCGGAGACGAGCCACCATTTTGGAACCATAGGTAACGTTAACCGTAAGTTTATCTTATTGTTTTTATATTTTAATAATTTTGTTGTTAAAATCGGGAATTTATTGTACCTTTGTTTTGTACAGTTTAGTATGTAACAATTGAAGAGGGACGATATGAGTCCGAAATGCATTTTGTTAAAAGGTACTTAAAAAGAGTACAACATACAGAAGTCGTTGGGGAAAGACAGCGCTATTGGGTTGCCGAAGAAATAATTTCATATTTGGACAATTTTGTTCGGTTAATCTAACAGTGAATAGGTTAGGGGGCCACTTTGGTTAACTTTTATAGCCGTGGAATGGAAATGCTTTTGCCCTTTATCAAGCGTATATGAAAAATTTAGAGGACAATCCTTAAAGTTATTACGGATAATTCTTAACAGTGCATGTTTTTTCATCTCGCATTCATGCTGGTTGATCACATTGTGGATGAACTCCATCCGTAATGACAAAATTTGAGGCCAAAGTACATCGATGCTTGGGTTAATATATTCTATAGCAGAGGAAAATTAGTACAAGCATTTGTGCATAATCGAATGATAAGGAAAAGTTCCGATGTAAAGCTCCATTGTTATGACAATTTTAATTAATGTTTTGTTTTTCATTCAGAAATTAAGAATTACAGAGGATAGGACCATAATTCAAGTAACGAGATATAAAAATCGCAAATTCACATCAAAATTTGTTCAAAGTTTGAGCTTTTGATTTAAGAAATGCCTTACAATTAAGCTTTAAGTGCAGTTTTATTCTAACATCGCATTAAATATTAACCACATCAAATGAGATTCAATAATTTTGAGGATATAAATAAATAAATTACGTCACATTAGGCTGACAAGCAGAGACTTTGTTATTGCCGGTTATTGTTTAATTTTCTTCACAGTAATAAGAACACTTTTATGTTTTTGCCATTTTAATGATTCAAACATAACACATCAGTAATTTTTTTCTACTATACGAATATACTTATACGAGGACAGTTTTTTTCCAAGCTCCGATGGTCCATAAAACAAAGAAGTATAAATAACAAAATGAATTTATTCCCAAAAGTTAGGAACAAACATGGTTACTTTTCGACGTAATCACTGTAAAGATTGAGGAATTTATCATATCTATGGAAGAGCTTTTCCATCCCCTTGTCATAGAATGTTGCCGCCAATGACTCGAGATGGGCCCTAACTTTTTTCAAGATTGTCATTAGTTCATTAGTCTCAAATCTCTGTCTGCCCTGCTAGCCACGTTTTCAGTTCAGAAAAGAGGTGGAAGTCTTCACACATTAAAAAGTTTTAAGCTGGGTGGAAGTCTTCACCACCTTTAAACACCCAGCGTATAGCCCCGATTTAGCGCCGAGCCACTCCTGAACAGGAAAAGTGGCTAGGAGGGCAGAGGTTCGAAACTAATGACAATCTTCAAAAAAACGTTAGGGCCCATCTCGAGTCATTGGCGGCAACATTCTACGACAAGGGGATGGAAAAGCTCGTCCACAAATACGACAAATGACTCAATTTTCACGGTGATTATGTCGAAAAGTAACCACGTTTGTACCTAACTTTTGGGAATAAATTCATTTTGTTATTTACACTTGTCTTTTTTTATGCACCATCGGAGCTTGAAAAAAAAAACGCCTACGTATGTTGGAAACTGTATTAGATGGAATCTTGAAACTTTAAGAATAATTTATAATAATTCTCGTTCTAAGTTTAATAATGAGATTTTGCAATATTCTTAGAAAATTCAACAACAATAATAATAATAATAAACTTTGTGGTTGAATAAACCTATATTTTTATGACACGGCTTTTTGGCACGGTTGACACAAACACTGTGTTTATACATGATTTTGAGTTTCATAAGTATAGTGTTATAGGTGTAGTTTAACCACAAAATAATGTGTGACAATTCGTTTATAATTAGCGATTATGGCATTCGTGGAAATTTGCCCACTCGCTCCGCTCGGGTGCTTCCGTTCATGCCATAATCGCCTATATTATAAATTAATTGCACAATGTGATAATTGTTGATATTTATACCAAATTAGAGTATGAACCCATAAACATAATAAAATGTATTATTAAAAATTTTAAATATTTATTTTTTTATATTTGATTAAAAATCCAACTTTTATAAGTTAATTTTCTCTTGATGTGACTTAAATTTGGCTAATTTGGGGAAGAGCGCTGTTTGACGCTCGTGGCTGTTGGCATGAACATTTTTGCTTTCTTCTTGAAAGATGTTAGTTTCAGACTCAAAAAAGGAAAACTTTTTCGCCACTACCCCAAGACGGATCACCGCGAAATGTAAGAAAACGAATGGGAAGCGAGGAAAATGTCTCAGGTGAGTCGACGGAACAGAACTTTGATTTTGTCTTGTATAAGTGCCGAAAAGGAGATTAATGTTGAAGAAGGAATTCGACTCTTGTTAAAATTACAAGTTTTTTCAAATAGTAAACTATAAGTACTTTTAGATAAAATGCAAGCGTGGATTGAGAATATAGATACAGCGGTTAGTGTTACCTTAGGTGCCAAGATGGCGGCTCGTCTCTGATTCCAGCAAGGAAACAGTGGGACACACGTTCTAACCTAACCTAACCTATTATAATAATTTGGTTGCTAATAATTATGGTAATTTATCAGAATAGGTTAGGTTAGAACGTGCGTCCCACTGTTTCCTTGCTGAAATCAAGACGAGCCGCCATCTTGGCACCTAAGGTAACATTAACCTGTCAGGTTAAAGGATAAAATGTATTTATTAATGACGATTATTCGAGGAATAGCAGAGTTATCAGAAACAAATTAAGGCTGTACGGTAAAGAAATGCGTTTAAGAGGAACCAAGATTGTTAAATTATTGATACGATATAACAGATTATTGATAGATTATAAGATAATTTGCATGTAATTACAATGGTGGAATCTTCCAGACAGACAGAGAACAATGTTTTTTAGGTTTTGTTTGTTGTTATAATGTAGGTTTACATAATTAATATTGTTTCCCTAACTTCTGGAACCTTATATAATATTCTTTCTGGAACCTTATATAATATTCTGTATAATATAACCGAAGATATATGCCGTTATATTATATATAACGGCATATATCTTCGGTAATTGAATCAAATTTTTTTCTGAAGATTATAAGATTTATCATCAAATATCTCATAGTTGTGAGGAACCTGGCAGACCCAGTCGAGGACTCGGATCAGATGTAGTCTCTAAGTTTAAATTGATATTTCAGACACGATTTACACTGATTTTACAACTAGACACTGGAGAGTTAACTAATATCCAGCTAATAGTGTCCTATATCCCTTCCGACAGTAATTACGACGATTTCAAAAAATACTTTGTTTATTATAAAAAATTACTGGCTACATGGAACTAACTTGATTTTATGTGCAGATTCTAATAACAGAGAGAAAATTCTCTATTCTTTTTGTGAGGATAATAGTCTTGTTTGTCTAAATGGTTAATTGCCAGAAGATAAAGAAGGTAATTTTATTTGCCATGCAACCAAGAGAGCCAGTGTAATTAATTTCGTGATAGTGTCATAAGAAAAATACTTTCGTGTTGTAAATGATTTCTGTGTCTTATCAGAAATAGGCTCAGACCACTCATCTGTTCTTCTTTTAACGATCTCGTTGTTACCGTCCAGAGATTCTAATAGTCAGTTTTTTGGTAAACGTGCAACGTGGACAGATGAATCTAAATCTTCATTTGCTGTTACATTAGATAATGTTCTATCACAAGAATATGGAGGAAATCTCACACTCTCTGATTTAGTAGAATGTATAGAAAAGCGGCAATGTCTCTAAATTTAATTTATGATGATAAATCTGTACCTTGCAAAAGGCATATAACAAACGTATGGTATGATAGCGAGTGATCTGTCACGAGAAAAAATTTATGGAAATTGTTTAAGAAGGCGAAAAACTTAAGTACGGATTAATTTTATGTTTTGTTTAAAAGCTGTTTAAAAGAATATAAAGTATTATGTCAGAAGAAAACAGTCTTACTTTTCCAACTTAAATAAAAGATTAAAGATATATATATATACTGTATATATACACACCAAAGCTACTGCGAGAATAAAGATATTAGCTGAAACGACTGATTCATTTGGTATTAACTAAGGATGCATCGATAAGCAAAATGGCCGATTACCGATTAATCGGTCACGCATTATCGGCCGATTAGTGTTAATAATTTATTGTATTAATAGGTAATTATTATCGCATGAAATTATATATTCTTAATAAAAATATAACATCTCATACGATAAAAATAATTTTCAATATAAAGATTTGTTTTTTTCTTTTTCAGATTTATGTATTAAATTAAAATGATAAATTATTATTTTGGAAAACTTTTTAATTTTAATTAATAACCAAATCCAAACCCCTCGTGGCTTCCAGTATTGCTTGGAAATTTTTTAGGAAAGATAAAAACGAAATGATTTCCAAGTTCAATTTGTACCAATTCGCGTAGCTTGTGGGAACCTTCGAAGGTTCCCACAAGCTACGCGAATCAATGAACAGATAAACATTGTTCTTGAACAGTATAAGTTGAAAAGTGGAAAGATATTCTTAGTACTAAGAGATTCTGGAGCAAATATGGTAGTTGGAATCAGGAATTACAACTTAGAGGCATTATCATGCTTTACATATACGCTGCAGCTGACACTAAACGAATGCAAATTTTCTCAACAAGATGCGAAAACTATAATCACAGTTAATAAAAATATTGTCACACATTTTAATCGTTCTGCTGTAGCAATAAGCAAATTGGAAGATTTGCAAGACAAGTTAGGTTTGCAGAAACACAAATTAATTCAAGATGCCGGAATTCTACATACTACATGTTGCAAAAAAAAACTTGGAACAGCAAAAAGTCCTTGTCACGTATGATGTAGATAATCAAATTTCCACGTTGAGCACATATTAGTGGTCTCTCGTTGAAAAAATTGTTCTACTTTTAAAACCATTCGAAGAAATTACTGTGGAAGCCAGCAACCGAGAAACCACCTCATCTTCGATAATTCACACAATAGAGAGACTGAAATTATTCCTATTATCAAAAGCAAAGGACATTAGTTCCTTTAGTGGCATTACTACCTCAATAGGACTGGAAAATTCAATAAAAAAAAAAAAAAAAGATTTTCAGCATATATAGAAAACAAGTCTTCATGTTTGTCATCTTTATTAGATTCAAGATTCAAAATAAAATTTCAAAAAAAAAAAGATACGGTAGAGGAAATAAAAAGATGGACAATCGATAGCTTAGATAATTCAAAATCTCAAGAAGAATTAAATCCTGAAGCTTCCATTTCTGGAGATGATCAAGATGGACGAGAATCTCTACATTTTTCTAATTAATTTGATAAATTAGCTGAAGAACTTTGTCCTAATTTTAGCAAAATAGCTGTGAAATATCTAAGTGCCTCAGCATCTTCCATTGAATTTTCAGCACTGGAGGTAACATTTATGAGCCGGCAAGAAATAGGCTATGCCTGAAAATGATGAAATTCTCACGTTTTTGTATCACAATTTAAGGGTTTTAAAGTTTGAGTATTAAATTTTTATTGTTTTTATATATTTAAAGTTTAAGCTTTAAATAAAAGAGAGCTTTGAATAGGTTATATTATATCTTATAATATGTGTGTTGATAAAAGAAATAATTTAACTTAAATTATTTTTAATATTCAGTTTGTTATGTAATATATAATAAATATATAACAGAAATTTATTATTTCTTATTACTAGCCTTACACGTGACATTCTAACAAAAATATTAAAATTTTACAGGCCAAAAATTATAATAAACGCAAGGCTAAAATGGCAATGGATTCAATATGGCCTATTCTTTCAAGAGTTAAAATTAATTCTGCTTATATCTATGTAAAGTTATTTAGCATTTTATATCGTATTTATAAAACTTGTGTGTGTGAGGATTATTTGTTTATGGACATAAATGTAAAACGTTCAATTGGTCAAAATTATATTTTGACACACAATAGTAGTCTGTTAATAAATCCTGAGCGATTTTGCAGTAATTGCAGTATGCAAGTGTGTGACACTTGGAAACATGACTATAAGCAGAATATTCTGACTCATATATAAAGAAAATTCGATGATCTTGCTATATATAATATGCATTTCCAACGTTAATGAAAGCGTATATTTTTTGGATCTGATCTCTGACTCCGTTTTCATCACTTGGCATACAAGATGTGATAAGTCTGGAAAAATTAGCCAAATTTAGGCCACATCAAGATATATTTATCACAGACGAGAAGCAAAAATATTTAGGAGTTAATTTGCTGTTTAAAATGAAATTTTCTTTGTTTCCTCAGCATTAATTCGTCTAAATGCGCTCTTAACTGAGAAGAAATTTAAGCAAGATGATAATATGCTTAATATATATGTAAAACAAATTGATGATCCTTCTCAATTTCAAAAGGTATTTAAGGAAACCAAAAAATTACATATTAGAAACTATTTAATTGATATTCCTACTTCTGATGTTATTGAAATACTGGACCAGGTAAACAATACAATTTCATTATAAAATTTTATTTTCTTATTGAAATATTTTTATTTTGATAAATACTTTATTTTATAGGCAGAAAAAATGCAGATGATTGACATATACCATAATTACTTCTTCACTTCTCTGGTAAGTACAATTTAAAACACTGTAAATGTGCAGAAGTCTTTTCCAATATAAATTTTCTTTGCCTGTAGGATGTGCACACGTTGAATTTTCAGAAGTTCAATAAATATTGCAATATTACTATGTTTCAAGTAGTAAATAACACTCATTCCCAATACAAAACGATCCTGGACGAACTGGATAGAGACGTTCTTGTTGGCGTGAAAGGACAAATTGAACCCTATCTGAATACTGTAAGTAAACTCTTCGTAATATCCTCACATGTTCGATAATAAAGTAAAATTTACAGTTTAATATGAAAGATGAATATAGGCCAGATGGCCGAGTAGGTTAGGCGTTGGCCTACTGTTCGGGGGACTCGGATCAAATCCAGGCGTACAGACCCAAAAATTGTTCGTGGGCGGATTATCCTGGATAAGTTAGATCCCATTCCTCATCACATCTCCTCTTCCATTGTGGGTCTGGCCAAACCTTCTGCAGATAGGAGGGAAAAGGGCGAAATAGAAAGAGACCATAGGGCGGAAATAGTCAATATGTATTTGTAGCTTTTTTATTTTTAAGAATGTTCATCTTTTAGTCTTTAACCGAGGTTACGCCTAGTCGCAACATAATCTGTGGTAGTGGGACATTAGCGACTTGTAATCGATTTTTCTAACATTGTTCTGAAACGGTTGCTGATAAGAACATGCTTAAAGATACATTAATAAGACAGATCCTTGGTGCATCACGTGCAGAAATATGGAATAGTTATTTCATACTTCAAGTTTGATTATAAAGGATTTATTAGCAAATAGTTCAAATTGTTTCACATTATGGGATAATAGCGACCTTATCTCAAAGCTGTATATAAATTATACAATAAGTTATTTAACTTAAAAACTAAACATGACTACATATCGTCTATAAATGAAGAGCTCTTTTCCAAATGGCCGTATGTTACTTTAGAGGTTTTCAAAGGAAACTGATAATGTTTGGGAAAATTGACAATAGAAATACCACTGTTATTGTTAGAATTCTACAGACTCGTATCCTTTTGCAGACTATAAGATATAAGCGTGAAAATTGTTCTCCATACTTATCTGAGACCTATAATTGAAAATTAGAACAGGAGTCCCAACTTTTTCGATATTTTGTCGATCCCTCTTCTATTAATCCACACATCATTTTCATAGAAAAGATCAACTTACAGTATGCAAATCTACAGCATCCTGAATTGTCATATACATAACCCATTGGACTAATAATTTTTAAAAAACCATCTGTTAATAAAAATAGATATTGATTAACGCATGATTTATTTTATTAAAAAAAGATATTAAAAATTGCTATTATTTTTCAGACACAGTTTGCTCTTATGTATGACGCTGTCTATTATTTTATTACGGCTTTAACGCAACTCGGTCCTTATTTTCGCCTAAATCCAACACGACAGTCTTGTCAGTCTGAACAAAGTTGGAAACAGGGAAAAGAAATTGTTGATGCTATGAAATCCGTAAGTTATTTCAATTATCTGATCATACCAAAAATTGTAACATAGTTTATCGTTAAAGGTGTATATAAATTCAGTGGTGCAATAAGAGGAGGAGTGTCCAGATTATTTCTTGTTCTCTCTTATTGTTCTTTGGATGTAAGAACAGAATTGCTTTCAAAAAACATTATTGTACTTACTTCCAAAGAACATTATAAAAACTTATTATCAAAAAGGTTTGCCCTGTGTTGTGCCACTCTATAAATTTACTTAGTTAACATTAAGTTTTATTTCATATTTCTGTGATAAATGGAGAGTTCAATCCTAACTTTACATTTTTAAAGTTATCATTGCCATGTAGTAGAAGATGGCTAAATCTATAGATTTATTTTTAAGTTATTTTTAAAAGATGTAGGACATAGTGTTTACGGGATTGACAGTTGATGATAATTTTATTTATTTATTTCTGGACATTTCTTTCTCAAAATTAAAATTGATTAAAAATTACTTACGTTCAACAATGGTGCAGGTAAGGTTGACAGATCAAGCTATAATTATTAGCGATTGAACAGAAAATTTCGACAAATATATATTTCCACGATATTATAGATGAATTTGCCAAAGAGAAGGTGCTTAGAAGTCGATTTACATAAATAATATATCTATATCTTAAATATTTATTTTCCTAGCTCTTTCTTTGGCAAACTAGTTAATAATATCACACTTATTTAAATAAATAAATCCCTTTCTACGGACAAAATACTTAAATCATTTAATTTGCCCTGTCCCAAAGATGAGCGTAAATAATTTTTTTATCACCTAAATTTATAAAAGGATAAAATAATTTAATTGGAAATTTCTTATCTCAATTTATTCACACAACAGATCAGTAAATGTTTATCAATTTCCAGTATTTAACATCAAATATTTCATTTTCAGATTAATTACGACGGATTAACCGGGACTATAAAATTGGATAAAAATGGCTTTCGGACGGATTTTAATTTAATAGAAACCCGTGTGTACTATGGAAATTTAAAAGTGGTATGCTATCCATTTATTTACATTAAATTTTAATACAAAATTATTCTCATTAAATTTATTGTTAACCACTTCACTTTTCACTTTGTAAAAGACTTTATTACAAATTGCCTCGGCACCGCAGTGCATTACCGAGGTGAGGTACAGAGAATATTTACATTTTAACATTTTTACTATATACAATATAAACACAAAGATAATAGTTTATAAAAGCTCGCGTGTAGGTTACAACTGCAGAGATGACATTGAAATTATACAAATCAGACCATATATCCCATAGATTACGGAATAAGGTTTAAAATATATACACTTTAGAAATACAAATCAACAAAGTTATTCGCTTTTGAATATAATACAGTTTAATATTTGAGAGCATATGCTTGTCCGACCAAAGTATATAAATAAACATAGCCAATATAATATTTAACAACAAAGTTGCTCACATTAAGAATATAGCATCAGAACAGAGTAATTCGCTTGGAGATTACAGTAACAAAACAACACTATCCATTATATTCCTATCTGACCATCGTTCTTTTAAAATACATATTAACAAGTTTGTTAAAAGCTTGATTTATGTTTTTATCGTTGATAAGTACATTTAAATTGCATGGCCAGTTGGTATGAGCAGGCAACATGGTAATAATGTGATGACGCATGTCCTCGAGCATGGGGCACCAAAATAGGTAGTGCTCCACACCATCAGGGACATCGCACAAAAAGCAGTTCTGGTTTGAAGACTTGTTAAATCTGTAAAGGTAGTTCTGGAACCTTCCATGCGCTGTGTAGAACTGGGTGACATTATGTTGGATGAGATGTCCAGCAGTAGTAGAAACTTTGGGAAAGAAGTTTCTTGTTATTTTATTCTGAGTGTCCCAGATCTGCTGCCACTTGATAAGCGCACTTTCTTTGAGTCGACTAATTATGAAGCTTTGAGGGATTGCAGTGTAGCTTGGATTACAATTCATATTTGAAGCACAACGAGCCAGCTCGTCCGCTCGCTCATTCCCGCAGACTCCAATGTGTCCTCTTACCCAAACGATTGCAAAACTGTTGACATTCTTTGATATTTCTTTGAGGATTTGATTTACAATTGGGTGGCGCCAATTGTAGTTACATATGGATTGCGCAGAGGAATTGGAGTCAGTAAAGAGATTAATTTTCATACCACCAAAGTTATCATTGCACCATCTTACGGCTGAGAGGATACCCCAAAGTTCCGCTTGGAACACGGAACAGAATCTTCCCAACTTATATGAGGAGTGGTGAACTTCATTATTATCCTGATAGACAACGAAGGCGCTGCCTACCTGCTCTCCATCCTTCGATCCATCCGAGAAAATGGCCAGAGTTTGGTCTGCCCAGGGGTGACTGGCAATAAAGGGCCAGTTCTCTGGTGCTTCACTATACTTGCAGTGTAGAGTTTGCTCTATATTGTTATAGTTCTCATTGTTTATGAAAACATCCAAGCCATGTCTCATTTTCCATCGTTGCGAAACCATCTCGAGTTCCTGTGCAATTGGCAGTTTGCCTGCGATGACCTGCAGGGCTGCCGTGGAGGTTGTCGAGTACGCCCTACAAATCCTAAGGAGTGCTCTCCGCTGGGCGCTCTATAGCTTCCGATGAATATGTACCTGGTTCTGACCCTCGACCCAGACCGGGGCTGCGTATGAGATCATAGGAAGGAACACAGAATCATAGATCACACTCATAATTTGGGGAGAGAGCCCCCATTTCGTTTTCGCAACCTTTGTCATTTTATTGAATAGCAGATTAGTTTTATTACAAATGTTCTTGACATGAGGAAGCCAACTAAGCTTGTGGTGTAGCGAGATTCCCAAGTATTTTAATGTTGGTACTACCTTAACACTGGTGCCGCCCATTTTAATGGTCGGTACCCTTTTGTATAGATGTCGTGCCCTTGGTCTGGTAAAAATTATCCCTTTTGTCTTGCTTGGATTAAACTCAAGCCTGTTCCTCCTTCCCCAATTGAGGACCTCCTCCAGAATTCTGTTGGCCTTGTGTTCAAGTTCGGCCCTTGAATGTGCTGTTACCAGTATCATCGCGTCGTCAGCATAGGCCCCTGTCCAGACACCTCCAAAATTTTCATTTACAAAGCCATTGAACAACAAGTTCCACAATAGCGGGCCCAGCACGGAGCCCTGCGGGCACCCACGTGTGATATGCCGAGTATGGGAACGTGAGCCCACTTGTAGTGTGACGGTACGATCATGCAAGTAGTTCCTTATCATGTTGAATATATAATTTGGACACTGGCTCTTTTTAAGACACATCAATATCATAGGCCACCAGGCCGAGTTAAATGCGCCTGCTATATCCAGACTGAGCCCCATAATGTATGGGTGGGTGTTTTGCAGGGCTTTAATTTTATTAACCAGTGAGAAAATGGCATCCGTTGTACATGTCCCAGACCTAAATCCAAATTGCTGTACGTTTAAGTATTCTTCCTTCTCCAAATGCCAAACCATTCTATTCATTATTAGCCTTTCTAATGTTTTACCCAAAATGGGAAGTAGGGAGATATTCCGGTAATCTCCCGGAGAAGTGATGTGGGCATCTTTGGTCTTGGGAATAAGTACCATCCTCGCTTTTTTCCAATCGGCAGGAAATATACAGAACTTTAGGCAGAAGTTGTATAGTGTTAGTAGGAGATTCGGACGGTTTTCCCAAATTTTCCGAACAATGACCGCAGTTATCCCATCCAGACCCGGAGCCTTACGTGTTGCCAGCCTATTGACAGCTGCCTCAATTTCCATAACGGTAAAAGAATGCGGGCTGTTATAATGCAATGGAGCACTAGTCTGCTCCCTAATGGAGTGCTGGAAAGAATCATCGTCCGATTCGTTATCGTCCGGGCATAGGGTCCCCATTATAAGATTGATCGTGTCCTCCATATTTTTCACACCACCATCAGACGAGCAGATACTAGTGAGGCAGGAGGGAGTCTTAAGTTTAGATGCGCAGCATTTGTAAACAAAACCCCATGGGTCTGTAGAAGCGGAGGAGCAGTATTCCTTCCATGATTTAACCTTAGCGTCCTTTATAGCCTCCTTATAGATGGCCTGATAGTTCTGATAACGTAACTTTAGAGAATCCCTGTCATTGTTCTTGCAGCGTTGGTAAGCCTTCCTGTTTTGGTTGTTTATTTTCCTCATGTTATCCAGATTTTTGTTCCACCAAGGTACCCCTTGTTTCCTTGGTCTATCAGTAGGGAAGCACTCATCACAGACTTGCGAGATCATTAGGATCTGGGTGTCAATGTAGTCCACAGCCTCACTCCTATTATTAATTGAGGGAGACAGATCTATCCGATCATCTAGGCATTCGAAGAAAAAGTCCCAATCCACATTGTTCGTTCTGTAGAATTTGATGTTGTTTATTGTGCTATAGTCATCTGTACAGCCAATATGGAAGTTAATGTAACTGTGGTCCGATAGACTGTCTTTAGTGCAGACCTTCCAGTTGTGCAACTTGTTAATTATACTAGTAGAGACACAGGTTATGTCTATCCAGGAATGCCCCCTGGGACCTTCGTACGTAGGAGGGGAATTAGGGTCATTAATAACAACCAAACCATTCACAGCTAGGAACTCCTCGATAGCCTCCCCCCTGGGGTCCAATTTCTTGCCCCCCCAAGTAGGCGAGTGGGCATTTAGATCACCAGCAATCACATATTGGCTATCCTTGAAGTGATTTATGATATCCTGTATTTGGTCCAGTTCATTAGTTATGTCTTCCTTGCCTGGAGCATAAACGTTGATAATAATCAGACTGAGGTCCCCAAGTGTGGTTTCGATGCAGACTATTTTGTCCGTTGTATACTTCTTATGATGGAGTATGGCCACATTGTTATTGGGCACAACAATGGCAGCCCATGGGGTATGAGTATTGTCCTGTACTACAAGATGCCTGTGTGGAAGGCAAGCCACCCTGTTGCTAATGCTATAAGGTTCTTGCAACAGTACAATATCAAAGTTAGATAAGTCCTTGCCCAGTGAAGAAATTGCGCCGATAGACCTCTGTAGGTTTATTTGCAGAAAATTTAGTCTATTGTAGTCAGTCCCCATAATTGGTCCTGGTCATTATTAAGTTCCTTATACGTTTGTAAACTGGGCAAACCCTGTCAAATGCATTATGTTTCTGGTCTTTATCTCCCTGAAGGTGGCAATTATGGCAAATAGGACTCTTATTCTTTTGCGGGCAGTCTCTATATTTATGATTGCCAGCACATTGGCTGCAGATTTCTTCTTTTTCTTCACAGTTTTTGCTTTGGTGCCCAAATCTGCAGCATTTGAAACACTGCAGTATAGAGAAGTGTTCCGTTGTCCAACAACGAGCCCATTCAATATTTAATTTCCGTACTGTGGTAAGGATTTTCAGCACATATGGAGTAACGTCAGCCACCCAGTTCACCACATTGTTTTTGCTATCTCCTCCAAAGGAATATCTCAATTCAAACCCCTCATCAAATTTTTCCCTTTCAAAGTTAGCATGAATAGTCTCATTTTGCTGGAAGATGCAGTTAACAACCTCCTCTTTTTCAAGGTGCCTTGGTACTTGCCTAATAAGAACCTTTGGTTTCCTTTTGTTCGGAACCCTTATTTTAAGATTGGGGGCCCTTTCCTTAATTTCCCTTTCGAGAATCTGGAGTTCATTTTTAGTACCAACATCTATAGCAATTCCTTTCCCTTCTATCCTACGAAAGCCTCTGATGCCAACCTTGATTTGTATTGGATTGATCTTTTCTTTTAATAGTCTTTTGGTGTCCTCAGAGTTCGCTTTACTATCAGTTGGGTAGACCAGTATGGTGTTCGGAAAATTCGTGTTTTTAGGTTTAGGCTTAGCGCCCCCCTTGAGGATGTCACTGTATAATGTTCTGTTTTCACTACCGCTTGCCATATTTTCAGATGCCCTACCTATTTCTCTTACACCAGAAAACTCTATTTCCAATCTCTTAGTGGCCTCAGTAACCTTATTTATATCCTCTGAGACTGTAGCCAAGAACTTCTCCTGTTGGGTGACCAATAGTTGCGTATGATCATTGTCAGTATTTGTTTTACTTATTTTGTCGACATCAGCTTTCAAAGCGGTGATTTCAGTCAGGGTTTTCTCTTGTTGAGTGACCAGTAATTGTATGTGGTCATTATCAGCATTAGTTTTACTTATTTTGTCAAAATCGGCTTTAAATTCATAGATTGCAGCCAAAGACTTCTCTTGTTGAGATGTCACTAATTGTATGCGGTCCTCTTCTTTAGAAATTAGTGTGGCCAGCTTTTGTCCCAGGGATTCTGGGAAGCAGTTAGCCTTAAAGAAAGTCACGGCCATTTTAATAACTTTCGTAAAATGTTCAGTTATAACACGCGTTGATTCTTTAGAACCTAATTTATTATTATGTTTATTGGCACAGTACCCTTTAAGCTCATACAGCACCTTGTTTGAGCTTGCTATGAAGTCCTCGATTGTGTTCATAGACATGTTGGAAGCAATGAAAAAGTCCAAAAAATAGTTAGAGAAAGGTGGGCAAGGTTTACTTGGTGAAGGGAGAGAAGGAGCGGGGCATGCCAACCTCCTCTAACCCAGTATGTAACAGAACCCCTTCAGTAAACCCAGGGAAAAGAACTAAAACTAAAATTACGAGAAAAAATAAATAAATAAATAACCCGACCAGTTGTTAAAAAGACCGTTACGGCCGTTGAGAAAGACGTTAGAACAGTATTAAACAGCGGGAAAGGCCGTTGGAAAAGCCGTTGGCGATTGAAAAATTGAAATTTTTTCCCATGGACATAATGAAGCAAAGTTTTAACTACCCTGTAACAGTTAATATAAGACCTACTTTATTGTTAACCATTTGTAAGTTTTAATTTGTGTGGAATATTTAAAGAAACAGTTACTGTACGATTTACCGTATTTTGGACATTAGTAATTTTCCATGCTGTATGTTATCATATGTCAATTTTGAATTCAAAAATTTCCCCGGAAAGGAGTTAGATAATAGGCACAATTCTGTTGCTAACAGGAAAAGTATGATGTACAGGGGCAAGACACTAATTTGATGTGGAGAACACACATTTTTAATTTATTTCATTTAAAATAATTAAACATTGCAGCCATGAGATGTCACAATAAAATAAAATAATTGCTAGTTTCAACTTAAGTTTAACACTTATGTTCAACATTTACTAAACTGAACTATTGTCTACAGATAATAGTTCAATTTATTTCTAAAAGAAAAATATCTTTTTAATAAACAAGCATTTTCTTAATTAAGACTAATATTATGTGTAAAGATATATTATCGGTATCTTTGTAATATAAGTATTTGTGATTGCAATTAATTTTGAAAAAGTGATATTAAAAATCATATTTTAGGCAACAGTTTATGTCTGTCTGATGTACACAAATGTATATGTTACAGTCAAAATACTGGATGTCTTTGTTAAAACCCGTTTTGTCTAGTTAAAACTAGTTTTAACTCAAATTCATTTTTGACTAGCAGTAAATTCTACTTTTAACTAGACAAAACCTGCTTTGTCTAGTTAATTTACGGCTGTACATGTTTTGATTTTAGATAAAACTAGTTTTAACTTTTAACATTAGTTAAAACTAATTTTAGCTACATAAATATGTTTGGGGGAAATAAAGTTATGTATAGTGATTTGGGGGAAGATGCCTAACATTATGCTTATGAAGGAAATTATAGCGATAATTTGGGTTTTGGAGGTCTCTAACGAAAATATCATATTCTTGAGCATGTTTTTCAAATAAAACTTTGGAGTATATGAAAAATAATTGTATATTGTGTTTGCAATGACGACTTTTTTACTGTCTGGCATTTTAGGCATCTCACCCCAAGTATCCGGATGAGATGCCAAATGCCATTAGGGTAAGATAACAAATACAATTGCATAAAATTAATTTTCGAATATCTTAACCAAATTTAATTTATTGCATATGTAGTACAAAGTACTTCATACTAAGTATAACAGCGCAGTATAAATATTGTTAAGTTCCCGCTCGTTCTAAAGTGCTCTACAGCTAGCTGAAAGCTTTTTTCAGTCCAAAAACCTTTTTGAGAAGTCCTTATATAATTTCTATGCATATCCTGCAATAAAACAAGAAAACAAAAATTTATTAAAAATAGGCATATTGGAATTCAATTAACAAAAAATAGGCATGTTACCCCAAGAAAAATGTGGCATCTTTCCCATTTGTCGGGGTAAGCTGCCTGCCTAGTGGAATACGTGTTCTAGCATGTCCGATCGAGATCGGCGGTAGCTCACAATGGAAACTTTAGAACCTTAACTCGCACATTAATTATTTTTAGCATTTTTTAATAAATTTTATTTTAACTTTTAGTTTTAAAATGATTCCAAAAACATTTTGCAACAAAAACTTCGTTCTTATCTTGCTTTTATTCTTCTCGGATCTAGAAAATGAGGTAACAGTAGCCAAGTACAGGTTTCCGCACTGAATATTGGCCCAACGATTCATCATACAAACACATGACAGTATCTGACGTCACTGTTTGAAAATATCAAAAGTAGGCATCTTCCCCTGCTTACCATCTTACCCCAAATCACTCTATATGTTGCAGTCAAAACCAGTTTTTAGTTAGAATGCGTTTTAACTAGTTGAAACTAGTTTATACTGGATGTCTTTGTTAAAACCTGTTTTGTCTAGTTAAAACTAGTTTTAACTCAAATTCATTTATGACTAGCAGTAAATTCTAGTTTTAACTAGACAAAACGGGTTTTAACAAAGACATCCAGTATCAACTAGTTTCAACTAGTTAAAACGCGTTCTAACTAAAAATGGGTTTTGACTGTAACATATATAATATCATAAGCTTGGCAGTTGTACTGAATAATTTGGTTTATAAATTATATTCAATGTTAGTATTATATTACTAATTTCACTCAATCATTGTGATATTTAGTTTAAGTGACTGTTTAACAAGTCTGTAATAAATTACAGTATTAAACATTTTAGAAATAATAATGATCTTACAATTACTTGGTAATTTTAATAGTAAAATTTACAGGATGGCAAATGGGATAAAATAAATAAATTTACACAAATTCAAACCAAAGAAGAAGAGTTAGAAGAATCTAGAGAGATTATTTCTGGAATGGTACTTAGAGTTTCATCTATTGAGGTATGCCATTATTAAAAAGATCTTTAGTTTTGAAAGAATAAATTATTATTATATTAAAGATATTTACTTTTAATTGATTATGTAGAATAAGCCGTACTTCATGAAAAGTGAAAATTATACTGATGATAATCCACAATATACAGGTCATTCTATTGCTTTAGTCCAGAAACTGTCTGAAATAGCTAATTTTACTTTTTAAATTCCATGAAGTAGAAGATAAAGAATACGGAAAGTTAAAAGGTAGTGAATGGAATGGAATGATTGGAGAACTCGTTAAAAATGTAAGTTTTGCTCTCAATTTAAATACTAAGCAGCACTTTCATTTATACAAGAACTGACAATTATAATTTATATAATAATAAAAAAATATACTGTGAGGTTAACCGCGGGTAGGAGACCGAAGATGATTATTACCTTCTCTGCCTCTTAACGGCACAAGACCTTGAGGTCCGACCTCGTTTGTCGAAAGGATGACTAGGGATCGAGCGGTCAATGTTTATTTACGGATGAGGATTGTAGGATCTCGTTCACGTCAGGAACTGACACCAATCTATCAGATTTCTTGCGGATAGATATGTGTTATTTTTGGAATCGTGGGATGCCGGATGATGATGGAGGAAGAAACGCACACTCTTCTATAGTTAAATAAAAATACCTGTTTAATTTGGGATTGATATGAAATACATTAATTAACATAATTGGAAGTATTATTTATATTATCGAATCAAATTATTGAACCACTTCTCGATTGACTGGAGAGAGAGAGTTTACAAAACATCGCGAGTAGGATAAATACCTTAGTAATCCTGAGATTGTTGATAAAGTCCGAAGAACAAGAGTTCATTAGAATATAAGAGTCAAATTGACTGAAGTTCAAATCGAAGGATTTGGATGGATGGGATGGACGGCTTCAACGGCGGGAGACAATAATCCACGGCGCACACACACTCACTCACTCGACAGTTGTCGAAACTTTTCTCCTTTGCGTCATCGTTCGTTTTCCTTTTATTTCGGGATCTCGGGTTCGAGATTTCTTGATGCACATCAAGGTTGAAAGTTCTTTTTGACCAATGGTGAATTACATGATATAATTATTTTTCAACAGTTAACTCATCTTCTACAAGGAAGTATTACCGTGGGAACAAAGGTTTATGATTAATTTTTATAAGAAAATTTGTCGGGTGTTTTTCCGTTTTTTGTTTCTGTATTTGATTTAACCCTAACTTTCGAAAATCGGTTCGCAAAAAAGTAAAGAATTTAAATCGAATCTCGTTATTCTTGTATTCGGGTCTTCGCAATACTAATCATTACTTTTAATCTATAGATGAATATCTCTGTTAATGTTTGTAGAGAGAGATATAAATAATAAATAAATATTTCAGTTCTTTTCTGTTAATGGGATGCCAGTTAAAACCTAAATCCTAAGCCAATACCGTCGTATGCGTCGCTCCACTAAGACTATCGCGTTTAACTATTTAGCCTATGCGACTATGTTGGCTTTGAGTAACCCACTTGACTGTTCTGAGGTGTGATAGTGAGCACTGACGCACGTGTCTACATGCAAAGTGTGTAGAATAGGCAGTATACTGATACATGTTAAAAACTGATCTCTGGAGGTGAATATCTCGCGAAGGGTCAACAATTCTGGGAGTGGTGTGAAATCCCTCATTTGGAATTTGAATCTTGCCCATTGCTGTACAGTACATATTGACTGCATCTAATTATCTAAATTATTGTTATATATTGTATTATTTATGCTTAACACAAACATTTTCATAAAGTATATTTAAATAATAAATACAGTAGAGCATCGATTATCCGACTTAATTAGGGACTGGGGTTGGTCAGATAACTGAAAAGTCGGATAACGGAAAAGTATGAAAAAATACATTATTAGTATAGTCTATTAGGCCTGATTTAAATACTAGCCTCCTTTTCATGGTCGAGCCAGTGCTGCCAGCTAAAACATGCAAAAATTTAACAAAAATAATATTAAAGTAGCCAAGACATAACCAAATATTGTAGCGCCACATCACTAGCGGACATTTGAATTTGCCGACTAGAACGTGGTCTGTTAACCGATAAGTCGGTTAATCGGGGGTCGGATAATCGATGCTCTACTGTATTATATGCATTGTTTGTGTAGTCAGAAATCAATATCAAATCTTGATTTTTATTTTATTTACATTTTACAGAAAGCTGATATGGTTGTAGCAGATCTAACTGTAACACAAGATAGACAAACTGCTGTAGATTTTACTGGCCCTTACATGACTTTAGGAATTGGCATTCTTTTCAAGAAACCAAGTAAAAAAGATGATAATTTATTTTCTTTCTTATCACCATTTTCTGTACAAGTATGGTTTTACATGGCTACTGCTATTCTTGGAGTAACTATTGTTATGTATGTTATGGGAAGATTTACACCATATGAATGGGAAAATCCTCATCCTTGTGATCAAAATCCTGAAGAATTAGAAAATCAGTTTACATTACAAGAAACAGCATGGTTAGTTGTTGGTGGTCTTTTGCAACAAGGTGGTGATATTAACCCACTGTAAGTAAATATATTTTTTCAATATTTTATTTAAGCTGTAGAATTGGACTTTTGTTGACAGAGTAGAATTTTGTGTATCTGAGGTAATGTGCAGATATAGCATAACCAGGAAGGATGCAGAGGCCATTGATAGTTAACTCAATAATGATTATAGTTCAGTTTGTAGGTAATCACTATCAATATCAATCACAACTCATCACCTTTACTGCAAACTTTCAATCCCATGAGCATAGTATGACTGTGATTTTTCTTTGACAAAAGTCTTGAGCATTGTTTTCTCATAGGTATTTTTATCAAACTGTATATTGGCAGTATGGTTCCACAGGACACAAAATAGATGGTAGTCAGTTGGTACCAAGTCTGGGCTGTAAGGGGGATAAGACAGAACATCCTAATTCAAACTCAAACTTCTGTATGGTCATCTTTGCTCTATGTGATGGCATCAGACTTTCTCAATTTTTTGAAATTTATAGGAACACTCAAGTTGTTGTGCTAATTCTCTGGAGGTCAACTATGGATTATTGTCTATTAGTTGCAGTAGATCATCACCACTTGGATGGGATTCATGACAAATGCCTTGCAGTAGAGATAATGAGCCTTCATTGCATTGTGGCCAGTGATAGAGCAACAGCATATAAATGTGTTCATTTGAAAGTTTCATATTGTCAGACATTGCTGATGCATTTCTTTTTAATGAAATATGTGATGAAATTCTCCCTGGTTACTCTACTCATACACCTACATTAAATATGTCTCCATTTTTTCTCCATTTGTCTAATGGAGTTTGCACTGCATTAGACAATCCAAGTGGTATAAATAATAATTTAAACAATCAAATGAGGTGATAATCATTGTCTTTGGTACATTGTTTGGATGCATTTGTATCTGATTATATTATTTACGAATTAAGATAACTCTCGAAAATATCATTTTGCCATATAGTATATCGAAAAAATCTTAAAGGTGAGAAGTGGGTACCTGTCCAAAACTGTAACACAGTTTCAGCAAACAATAATTGCCTGTTGGTAAGTAAATAGATGGTAGTCAGTTGGCCAACTGACTACCATCTAATTGAAGTTGTTTCTAAGAGCAGTTGGAACCTACAGATACCGTGATCTAACATGTTCTAAAATTCTTTCTTTGATATCCTTAGTTTGATATCCCATTGCTTCATCCTTAGCTGGATGAAGCAATGGGGTTAAGTGAAAACAGGTTGCCCTTGATCATGATATAATGGACCTTATTACTGTTTGAATATTTTTCTAAGAGTCTCTTTGCTATTAGTGTAACAGGTATGTTTTCACCTGATGCTTTCATAATTCTTGTAGATAAATTAATAGACATCATGGACTTTTCATCAACTTGAAAACCCTTGTCTCAAGAAATCAGTAAATCCATCATTGATGTTTGCTAAGATAAAACTGTTAAAATACAGTTGAAATTATTAATAAATAGAATGCCAGGCTGCAATTTTTAATTATCTTTTAATTTTTAAAAATTACATGACTCAGTCCAGACTGGAAGTTCATATATAGTTAATCAGCATCTCTGGCTCCTAAGCTTTCCATATCTGATTTGTATTTACATTTTAGTGGTGTCTTTCCCCTGTACATCATACATCTCCTGATAACAACCAGATCATGCCAGTACTCAAGGAAATTTTGAATTGGAGTTAGATAGATGAAAATCAAGACCGGAGTTAGATAGGATGAAAATCAAGACCAAAGGCATCCAGCCTTTGGTCTTGATTTTCATCTATCTAACTCCGTTCTTAAGATTAGTGATGACACAGATAGACAGATGACAGTGGGAATATAGACATGCCTCGGTTAGTGTTATTTCTGGTAACAAAGCCTCAATATTAAGGTTTCTCATTTCCCGGTCTTTTGCTTGTCCCAGGATTCCGGGATAAAAGTGAACTGTTTCCCGGGATTCCGGAAAATCCCGGGACAAAATTAATTATTTTTAACATATACAAATTATCGTGAAATCAAATGATATAATTATTTTTCATCTTTTAAAGTAATTTAAGATGCTCCGCAACCTCCAGAATCATATTAATAACGCTGTTAAGATATATATTAAAAATTTCCTTTGAACTACTAGAAATTTTCACAAATAGAAAAAATTTATTACAGTTTGCTGGAAACTGCATACAACAACAAAATGCTTTGAATTGAGTTTTAAAAAAATGAACTTGGATCAAACTTCTAACTTAGAAGGCAATTTTCGTTTTTTAAATAAAATATAAAAATTTACAATATTTTATGTTATAAGATTTTAAAAAGCAAAGACAGTCAATACTTCGATCACTCAATCTAATTCTTATTTTAGTAATGAAAGTCTTGCTACCGAAAATGCTTTTTCCGATTCAATTGATGTGATTGGAATCGTGTTTAATGCATTTAAGAGAAGACAAATATTGTGTTTTTCGCCTGTATCTTGAAAGATTTCTAGTTCATTTTCGAGATTGTAGTACTTCTTTTGTTCTCTAGTATTCTTGATTTGTCTACCTCAACTGCTTTAATTGAAACATCATAGCCCAATAATTCGGCAGTTCGTTTGTCGTTAATAATCAGGTTATGAAGAAAAACTTCATACTTGCAGACTTTGTTCGTATCCTGGCCCAATTTGCACAACTCGATGTTACACAGTTATTGAAGCTACTGGGCATGGTTAAAAATTAAAACAACATAAGCACAATTATTACAGATATTACAGGTAAATAATTTTGAGAGTCCTGCCACAAATAAGCAACGTATTGATTATTGACCATTTGTGAAGTGCCATAACGAGTAAAAATTAAAAAAAAAACTAATAAGTAGGTTTAAAATTAATAAATACAAATGTATTCTGACAGTTTATGAGTTAATTATACTTTCTATTTGCAAAATTTTCCCAACATTAACACAAAATAAGAAAAAAGTGAATTTTTAAGAAATTTGCGGGATTTCCTGGAATAAGAAAAATTTTCCGGGATATTTCCCGGGTTAAAAAAACAACCAGGATCCCGTGATCCCGTTTGAGAAACCCTACTCAATATAATGAAGTTCACAATTTCAAACTCCATTTAATGTAAAAATATTAAAATTACAATTTTAATGACATACTCTAAGTTTTAGGTGTGCCTGTTTTAACAGTTTCATGCATCATTGGAGTAATTTAGTCATTGTTTACACTTTGTAAGATGTATTTCAATGTGATGTACTGCAATATATGAGGTATGAAGAAAAGAAGTTGTACTGTTAAGAATTAATAAAAAGAACATTTAGCAAAAATAAAAGACTATAAGAACGAATAAAAATTACATTGCCATCACCAAGCTGAACAACAATAACTACCACATATGGAAATACAAGGTGGTATACTAAAATATAATAATTTAGAAAATTCTGAAAGAAAAGAATCGATCCTGACTGGACTCAAACCTGTAACTCCTGCATACTGTGCAGATGCATTGCCAGTTATACTACCTGGACCTCTGTCCAATCTTTGCCTCCAGAACTATCAATAATTTAGATATATTATAGCCTGATATGATCCAGCAGATCATTTGGCTCTACTTAACCTATCCAAAAATTGATGTGGGATATTAGTTATGAAGGTGTTTCCTTCTGTATAGATTCATCTTGGTTAATAAAGGATGAAGGCTTGTGCCATAATAGGCCTTCTGATGGAAGATAGTCAACTGCCATTGATAAGAAAGAAAACTACAATCAAAGGTACCAAAGGTCAAATGTAAGGAAAATTTTCAAAGAAGAATGATAGAATAATGAGAAGAGATATAGATTGCTAGTCTAAGATTCATCCAAGATAACTTCAAATAAGATTCAAAGCTTTCAATTTGTTCCGTTACAAGATGTACAGCACAAATTCAGAGTAAACATTAATGATATGGACCAAATATTAGTCTAATGGACTTAAAATTTTCTACATTTTTTTTAAAAGAATAATATGGGATATGTAGAAAATGTTTGCTTATTTGTCAAGCAAAATCTTTTAGCAAAATATAAGGTCACAATAATCATTATCAAATAATAATTATTAAAATATAGCATATAACTATTTTTAAAAAATGTTGACTCGAGATTGTTATATGTTCAGGGCGACATCTACTAGGATGGCTATTGGCTATTGGTGGTTCTTTACTTTGATCATGGTGTCGTCTTATACTGCAAATTTGGCAGCTTTCCTTACTGCAGGAAGAATGGAAGCTGCAATCAAAAGTGCAGAAGATCTCGTAAATCAGCAAAAAATACAATACGGCTGTGTTGCGGGCGGCTCGACGGAAAAATTTTTCAAAGTAAGCGATTTAAACTATTCATTTTAAAATGATGGATCTGTAATGTGCTCATTAATTTTACCAGTTAATTTTCAGAGATTCAAAGAATAAATATAAAGTATATTTAATTCATCTTTTAAAACAATTTTTACATTTTCACAAAAAATCAATGATAAAATTATTATTTTATCATTGATTTTTAGGAATTAGGATATTTGGAATTAGTAGGCATTAATTCAAAGGAGCTATTTTATTTTTTGAGTTTCTTAATACAAGAATATACACAAATGAATATAAAAGTATTCATTCCTGTGTATGTTTGATATGAATTAATAAATTTTAAAAAATATTGTATAAAATGTTAAGACAAATAAATTAATTATATAAAATTATTTTAATGGAAATATAAGTAAATTACAAAGAAACATTAAATATTTTATTTTAGAGTTCTGATCATCCCTTATATAGCAGAATGTGGACGACAATGGAATCTGCAGAACCAAAAGTTTTTGTAAAAAATAATGATAAAGGAAAGGAAAGAGTAAAAATGGGAAATTATGCATTTTTCATGGAATCCACAACAATTGATTATGCAACAGTTAGTGACTGTGATTTTATGCAAATTGGTGATACATTAGATGAGAAAAATTATGCTATTGCTACACCAAAAGGTAAATTTTAAATTAATTTTTATAAATTACAGTAATAGCACAGTATTTTATAAGCTGTCTTAATAAATTATACTAAAGCTTAAATCACTTTACTAAAATTTGTTTATAATATATCTTGATTAAAAATTTTAAGAAACATCTCAATTTCTCACAAATTTACACATCAAGAATATATGAACTTCTGTTGCCAGAGAAATGCTTGATCCTGAAACCAAAACAAAGTTTGAGTAGAATACTTCAAATAGTTTTATTGATTTTTTTTAATAGCACATTTATCAAGAATACAGCCATTTTTGTCTTCATAAAAAATTAAATAACAGACACTATATTGGTATTTAAATAATGATTACATTTATCTTCTAATTTATTTTCATAAAAATTTTTAAAAAATTAAAAAAATGATTCACTATTTCTGAATTAGGATAAGCCAATTCAGAATTAATTAGAAGATCACAACCCATTTTAGAGGGATCTCATACAACTCACAATAGAAAGTGTACTCTTATAAGCATATACAGAGGAATCATAATTAGAGAGTTGGTGTTCAGAACTTTTTTGTCCAATAGTTCTTTTTGCAATCTCAACTAAATTTGGTAAACATACTATCCAGCATATCTGATTTTGATTTTTGGAAAATACTTCAAAATTCAGCTGCTATAGCAAAATTTAGTGATTCTGTCCCCTTAGTTTGCTTTTAAGCCTAAAATTTGTTATAAAATATACATAATATCAGTTTTAAAACTTCTTCACAATTCTTCAACAAGTGAAGGATCCTTGCGCTGATCTTGCATTACTTGTTAAACTGTCCTATCAACAGAACAGCATTGCTAGCTCAGTACTTAAGGGATTTTGGCACCCAGAGCACTTGTTCATAAACCTTTTGACTATTCTGAATCTTAAGAAACTGATTTTGCATTTTCAGGAGACTGGAATTTTGCTGTGAAACCAGGACAGGATTTCAAACCAATTGGACATTGTTACTGCAGTAATGGATTGTGGAATAGAAAATTATTATGACAACAGTAATGCATATGAAATATGTAGGTCATGTCTAATTACCATGATAAGTGTGGAAAGTTCTGCAAAATACTTGCATTTTTATCCATACAAAATATTATAACCAGAAATCAATTTTTGACTGTGTATGAATAAGTGAAAAACATTTGCCAAGATGGTTGATGATGCATGGCTCTAGCAAATTATATGGAGCAATGATATTTGTTTTCATTTGCATGATGAATCCTCATCTGTTGTATTTGGTCTTGTAAAAATCCACATGTTTACCAACAAATTCCATTGAACTCAGCAAAGGTAATATCCATCCCAGGATATTAAGCATTAATTAAAGAAATTAGAAAGGTATGTGGTAAATCTGATCATTATAACAAGGCCAGCAGGCTCATATGATTATTTACTACTATGGCATTTAATAGATTAACAGACTAAAAGCTTATATCAAATCTTTCAGCTAAGTTACTCCTTTACTTTTCACATGATTCACCAAATATTTACTTCAGAAATGAAATGTTTTATACATTTGAAAAAAATTCCTTGAATTCATATCATGGCATGAACTAAGTTCCTGATTTACAGTTTTGTTATATTTCACATTTTTGAGAGGTAACAGATTTTTTACTTTAAAAAATGCATCAACATTCAAGTCCTCAAATGACTGGCATGTCTTCTTTTTTACAAATTCTATGAACTAAAAGAAAAACTAGGTCATTTAGCTGAAAGTAGAGATGTATCAAAGATCTCTCTTTTTGAAAGTTTGTTAAGAAAGGCTGAAATGACTTGATACTTAAAATAACAAATACAGGATGAATTGTGTAAGGTGCTGATTGTAAGTACTTGACAGTTTTAGGTCTATATTTGGGAACAAATTTCAGAAAGTACGCTTCAACAGCAGCATACTGTTTGAGAAGCCTTTCCAAAGCTCAGAGTAAAGTCAACCATCTATAGCTGAACTTTCATTTTTTTTTTATACATTCTCATATTCTTCCTTCAAAGACCAACCATCAAAAAAAATCATGGATGGAAGAAACAATATGACACATCTTCCCCAAATTCTTCAAGTCTCTTGGCAAATGTATTGTGAACAACACAGAGATTAAAATGTAATCACTCTCTTCTTGGCACATGCAGTCTTATTTTATCACTTAGTAAACTGCATTGTTTAAATCGGTCCATCACATCCCAGCATAAGAATTTGGTTCAAATGATCTGCATTTGACATTGCTTCATTCAATTTTGTCAAAACCTGATCAGCTGTAGCACTTCCCATAAATAAACCTCTCCGAATGATGAACAGCTGTTCAATTGATTTGAAAATAAGATTTAATGGTCCAAAAAATTTTTAGTCAAAGACTTTTCTGGATTCCTTGATATTAACTTCTAGTAATTTATTTATTTTGTTAATTAAAATGGAGTTGTGTTTGAAAAGAAGCAAAACAGATCATAAAGGAAAGTCCTAAGAGTAAAGATCTAGAAAGTTATGGATCTAAGTGGTCGTCCATTTGCAGTGAATGACACTGGGTGATGGACTTTACTAAGAAATAAACAACTTACAGTGACTTATTTGTATTCATTGATGTAAGGATATGTAATGTGCAAAAATAGTCCATTGACTTTTCAGTACAATTTCTCCAAAACAAAAACTTTTGTCAAAAAATGGCTTTTAGTGACATTTCTAAAAATGGTGACCAAATAGTAGCTTTTTTCAAAATAAATGACTTTAGTGACTAATTACTATGCATGCATATGCAATATACACATTAAGAGGACAGTAGTGCTAAGTTTTACCATAGTGAGTGAATTTTGACGTAAATTTTTTTTCCCAAAAGTAGAAACCACATCCAATCATCAGCCTAATTAATCAGGCAGAATTTTCCTACAAATATTGAATAGAACAACTACAGGTAGATGTTAGGCATCATCTCTTAATTAAATTATAGTTACTACTTTTGTTTTCTTCCAGATTATTCTAAATTTCAAAAGAATCTGCCCAGAGTGGGAGTTGAATCCACAACCTCTACCTGACATGCAGTGTGCTAATCAGTTACATCACCCAGATCTCGAAATGTGTCTGGAAGGCAAGATCAATATGCCATTAAGCCAACATCATAGTGTGTACTTAGACAAATCTTTATTGTATTATGTCTACTACTCATATATTTAATGATTGTGTTAGGTATAGCTACTCCTCAGTCACAAAAAGTATAATACAGCTTATGTTAATGATTAAAAAAAATGGAAAGTGACAATTGGTGTGCAGTTCACGACATATATATGTGTACAAACAGTATGTAAGCTTTAATATTAAAAAATAAAATTATAACTATCTTAAAACTAGGGAAGAAGGAAGGTAATAGGTATAGAGAAAAAATACATAAAAATGGGATTAGCAAAAAGTTGGATACCTGGGATTGTAGTAATTCACAACTTGGGTGGGATGCCAATTTTAGTTTCCTTGGAAAGAAAAATGGTTTCTCCTTGTCAATTTTACTTTGGTGTCTTGTATGGGCTTTTGCTTCTATCATAACCATGATAGATTTACTCTTTGGTTTTTCAGATCCTCTCCTCGTTTCAAGTCGTTGCCAATCCACAACCTAAAGCATGACCTTCCCTGTCATTCCCTGTTGACCAAGCCAAGATTGACTGTTTCTCCACTCCTTAGCCCTTAGGACCTCTTTCCTTTCTTTTTGTTCTAAGAATTGGTCATCACCACTCAAGGGGGAAGTTAAAGAAAAGAAAATTCTAGAAGAAATATAACAATAGAACAGAGAAGAAAACTACAACTAAACTTAAATTAATATATACAAAATATGGCATACAGCAACTATATATATATACATACATACATATACACACTTATTTGCACCTATTAGGTATTGATTAGATATATAACTACAAATTTTCAGCTTTGTTGTAATCTTATGGAACCTTTGCTATTAAACAGCACATATGATAGACTACACATACCTTTTCAACTTAATATCTGACAAAGAAGTTTTGAAGTTTATAGCCCATAATACATAATAAAGATATAACATTTTTTTTTATATATAACTTACTGAAACTTGAGGATTCATTATAATGTAAAAAAAAAAAATGAAATAAATTGCTATTCTTCAATAGAATAATGGAGAAATATCATAATTATATACAAGTATATACAGTGCCGGATCCAATAGGTGCGAGGCCAGATTGAATTTTTTTTTGCGGGGCCCCTCAAACTTTAAATAACAAAATTAATTAACTGTTAATTTACATATTAAAATATGTTGTTTTATTTTTAATAATAATATACCTAGATATTTATTTTTGTAACATGTACTATTTTTAAATATATAAATTTTGACGTGATGCGGGTCCCATTCAAGCGCGGGGCCCGATTGGCACCAATCGCTCCAATCGCCTAAAATCCGGCCCTGAGTATATAGTGACAGAGGCCCACCAGTGGTTCTGTCATTAAACACGAAGTTCGGTCGCAGGTTTACACCACACTTGGATGGGCTGGCCACATGGAGTTTTCTGGGTTTTCTCCACGTTTGTAACACCTGAATAGGGGCCAGTTTCCCTTACAAGACCTCCCGGAAGGCATTTCCCCTCGCGTAACATCGCGCACCAGAGAAGGTAACGGGGAACCACTCTGGTTGTAACTTCCCCCAGGATAACCTTGGTGCCTTACTAACCACTTATTAACCTGTGCCAGGTTTTCACTGACGTCAGGATTTCTGATATGGCACACAGAGAGAGAGAGAGAGGGACAGAGAATTGTATCAGATGACCAGTGTATAGAATTTTCAGTTCTTGGTTCTAGTAAACTGTACAGTTTGTTTTCCTTTGAATTTAGTTAGAAACATCATTTAAAACAGTGGTTCTCAAAGTGTGATCTGCAAACATGTCCTAGGTAGTTTGTAGACTGACCTAGTCATTTTTCCAAAATGTAATTTTATGCTGTTTAACCAGAGGAAAGAACATTTCCATGCATTGCATATTTTCTTATATTAGGTTAACAAATAGGCAAAATATTATGGCACATGTCTAAGGTGATTAGATTATAAGATAAAATGTGGTTGGAGATGTAGATGGTCTGCTGATCAAATAACTGAGAACCACTGGTATAAAGTATAATGTAATTCAAGATTTTATATTTATTGATTAAATTTTACCAATATTTAACTTTTTGTTTTCTGTATATTATCAATTTTATATTTATATACATGTTTTTTTAGGTTCTCCTATCAGAGAGAGTCTATCTCATTCTCTCCTAAAACTTCAAGAATTAGGAATCTTAAGAATTTTAAAAGATGAATGGTGGAAAAGTGATGTGGTATGCCCAAAAGAAGAACCACCATCAGATACACTTGGTTTAGAAAACATTGGTGGTGTATTTTTAATTTTAACCATCGGTTTACCACTTGCCCTCGTTGCTGTATTAGTTGAATTCTATTTGGAGAAAAGAAAGCTACCACGTGAAGAAAGAGTAATTATTAGCGTATTTGTATGCATGTAAGCATGTATAAGCAGTCCTTGACTTTTTGACTCACTTGTATATAATATTGTTTATATGTCCACCATCATAATTCCACTTTCATATATTTTTAGCTGACAATCAATCAATTCCGAGCTATTGCATGATGGCGGCACTCTGTGCCATTTTGGTTTTCATCATCTGTGAATGTTCATTTTTATTATTTATTTTATGCATTGAAATATATTCCCTGTAAAAAATTAAATTATAATACTAGCTTAATAAGAAATTTTATAGAAATTCTTTTACAGTATGCAATGCTATTATTTGACATTCCTACACATATGAAAGCTGAGGACTGCTTCTATATATAACTTTTTGTCATTACAAAATTTTTCTTGGAATTAATATTGAGTTTAAAATGGAGTTATTAATGCAATGAAAATGTATTAAAAAATCTATTTTCTAATTAAAAAGAAAATTATTTAATTTAATTAAAAATAAATTTAGTAATAATCAAAACTATTAGTTTGTATTAAATATAGCCAATTATTAATAATTTGTATCTAATTATAATTATAATTTACATTAGTCTAGGGGTTGCAACCCTTGGCAAAACCAATGAATTTTTCCAACACAAAACTCAGGACTCATCTTAAATGTTTATGTATTTTAATTTTATCAGCTGTTTTAGAAATAATAAGTAATTAGAAAATGAAACAAACATCCTCTTTCCAAGACATCTGTCTTTGTATTAAACTGATTCACAGGCAAAGTTGCCAATTTAATGGAAAATCTGCTAAATCTAGCTTTTCTGTAACATTATCTAGCCAGTAGATGAAATAATAATATTCTTCCAAAAATTTCAGTTGGCATGTGAGAAAATTTTGCTTCAGAATTTGATGATTTTGGGATGTCCACTCCTGGTCCACATAATCATCATATTTAAAACAGACCTAGTGCAAATTAAAAAGGAATAAGATCCCTTTATCTAAGTTTAATAAAATTTTTATTATTATAGAACCCTCTATATAAGTTAATAATTAGTTTTACATCCAGAAAAATAGTTTTATTAAAGACATAGAAATTTCTTTGTCTGGGAATTACATTTTGTTTTATGGAGAACAAAAGATTATTCAACAATTGTACATGAGATATATACATGAAGATGAGGATTTAATATATAAACAGGGTATCAATGCTTGCATGACAATACTTCCACCCATGGAGTATCACTAATTATAGTCAATATTTGTAATAGATTATTAATTCTTTCAAATTATAGTTCAAATATATAAAATGTTCACACGAATATCATCAGTTATACCTGAGACATATCTCCAAATTAAAATTCAACCTACTGAAATGTCTTTCTGGTTAATCTTTACCATCACCTATCAATGTAACTATCTTCTGGCATCTTTTGTTTCATCTTCCTTCTTCCTTCACTCTTGTGATTATACACCTGTGATCAAAAAGTATTAGGAATAATTCACAAGACTTCAATTTATTCATCAAAATTTGTTTTGTCCCTCCTACTGCAATGCACTTATGCCAACATTTTTTACAATCCACAAAACATATAATACTTTAAAGTCATTTTCATGAAACCCATTTAGGACTTGCAGCAAATTTTTATGGCATCAGTCAACTGAAAACAGTGACCACAAAATGGAAATTTGAGCCAAGGAAATGGAAAAAGTCACATGGTGACATACCAGGTGAATACAGAGCTTGCAGAACCATATTTGTTGAACTTTTTGCCAAAATTTCACAAACACAATTTTGCACCACTGTAATGCACCTGCTTACAATGCTCTTGTTGTATTGTAAGCAGATACATTACAGTGGTGCAAAATTCATAAGTTTTCTTGCCACAAATCAAGTTGTTTTCTATGAATTGCTTCATACAAACAACATAAAATGCTCAAATAATAATCTTTGTTGACAGTTTGGCCAGTCAGAAGAAATTCATGATGCACAATACCATAACAATCAACACAACTTTAAAAAGACACATCAAAGTCAGTCAAAATCAGTCTTGTGAATGCCATTCACTTGATTGTTGAGCTGTTTTGATGTTAAAAGCATACATTCGTGTTTCATTACCTGTAATGATAAGTTTTAAGGATTATTCACCTTGAGAAAGCACTTTGAATTTCTTCCAAAAACAATGTATTCATGTTTCAGAATGACTTGAGAAGCAACGTACCACAAGCCTTAATGATCTTTTTAAAATTGCTCAACAAGATCCAAATGATACTGAAACACATTCAATAATGGCCCTAATTGTTAAACAGTGATCATTTAACAGTAAATCTCTGACTTGAGCAGTGAATGGTCTACCAGAGTGTGGTTCATCTTTGACAATCTCTGCCTTCCTTGAACATCTTGTACCATTCAAACTCTGGTGACATTAGTCTATCAAAAACAAAAGGCTTTTTGCAACATTTCTGTAGCAATAGTTCCATTGCAAAAACAAAATTTAATGCACATTCTTCACTCAATTAAACTCAATTATAAAATCTGTGAACTAGTCCAATGATTTTTCAAATCTCCAAAATATCTATTTTACAGGAGGCATAAAAAACTGGTTTTTGAGAGTACTGCATTTGTGGCAATAAATTTTTATCTCTCTAAAATCAAACATGTAGAAGTGAGAAATTGGAGAAATGAGGTTTGTGAACTAGGCTGATGAAATGTGTTTATTATAATCATAAAGATAATTTTGTATTGGCTGAGTAGAATTTTGATTCATATATGTGTAAAATCATATGCAGTTTTCAATTTAAAGTAATATACAATCTTGTGAATCCTTCTAATTAGTACATATTTAATAGTTAAAACAAAAATTAGTTCTATATTTAAATAAACAGAAATACCATTATACAACTTATAACTACTTTTTTTTTTTTTTAAGAAACCTCTATGCATTGAATTATGCCAAGAATTGAAAGCAACTGTGATGGGAAAGAATACAGTAAAAGCTGCACCTGTAGAAGCTGAAGATGAAGAAAAAATAATATCATCAAAGCCATCCAGCAGTACATCATCATCATCTACTGGAAAATCAACTGCAACAAAAGAAGCATCCTCTTCATCATCATCCAAATAAAACTTTTTCTACATAGCTAACAGATTTAAAATTCCACCTGTATAAACTTGAGTCTCGAGACACACCTTCGGACATTGTAAGAAAGTATTCTTTAATGAAAATAGTACACTTATTCTCTGTAGAGAATAGCAAACATATATTTAAAAAATTTATGATTGATAGTGTTATTGAAAGACTTAATTAACTATTTGTCCTGGGATCTAAAACAGAAATAACACTTATACTACTGTTACGTATTTTTCTAGTTTTTGTTATGCAGTATTTATGTATGCCACATAAATAAAATTTAAATTCTGTATTTTCTTACGAAAAGTGAATGGAGTCAATGCATATAAGTTAATCATTTTATTGATTATATATTAGCAACTTTTTATTACATAATTTATCAAAATCTTAATATTTATCTTTTCCATCTGTAGTTTTTTGACGTGAGAAAGGAATGACTCCACCATCTCCGGCTAAAGAAGAATATCCCATTAAATCATGGTCAATTTCTCTAGCAGCTTGACGTCCTTCTGCTATAGCAGTGACAACTAATGACTGACCTCTACGGCAGTCTGCAAGTTTAATTTTATTAATATTTTTCAAAGCTTTAAATTATTATTATTATTATATCAATAAGAGTTACCTCCAGCAGCATAAACAGTTGGTACAGAAGTTCGATATTTACCATCTTCAGTACAAATATTTGCCCTAATATCCTGATCAAGACCTACTTCTTCCAATAAATATTTCTCAGGGCCCATAAAACCAAGTGCTAATAAAACTAAGTCAGCCTATATTGCATTAAAATTTTCAGATTACAAATCTACATGTATTTCCAGGCAAAAAGCACAAAGCAATTGTATTTTGCATACTTACTTTAAATACACGAGTAGTTTTTGGAATCTCATTCATGAACCATCGGCCTGTGACATCTTTCTGCCATTTTATACTGACAGTTTTAATTCCAGCAACATGCCCCTGCCCATCATCTAAAAATTCCTAGATATTTTTGTTTTAGTTAGACATAAATAATTCTTAAATCTATAATATGCTATTTAAATAATGAACTTTAACCAAAATGTAAACTCAAAATAATACCAACAATGCTAACTTCATTACATATCTTTATTTCTAACAGTGTCTAGAATCTTGATATATTTTATTAAGTATTTATACTGAAATTTAAATTTTATTAAATCCAAAATTTTTTTTAAAGATGAGGGAAAATACCCTCAATCTGTCCCTGGCTTTAAATGTGTTATACACCTCTAAAGTCAGGACAGATTAAAAAAAAAGAGGATAAACCCTTAAACGTATGTATAATATGCTTAAAATTATGAATGTTGTAATAATTAACAAAAAATTCAATTGCAATCAAACAAATTACAAAATATATTACTCTTATTCATATGTAAGTTTTTTCTGATGTAGGGTGACTGAAAAGTTGGCACATATTGTAAAAAATTTTAGGTCAAGATTTATAGAAAAATATATTTTATCAAGAACCATTTCATTGAATAGAATGTATATGCAAGAACAGTCATTGCATATACATTCCAAGCAATAGAAATCAGACATATGCATTTTTAAAAAGACTCTAGTTCCATATTTTGTTAACTTCATTTAAAATGAAGATGACAAACAAATGTTTTCAAATGTCTAATTAAACTTTATATACACACACAAAACAAAAATATACTATTCCATCTGTTTTCAAGTTATGATTGAAAACCAATGGATTATTTGATATATGTATTTAAGAATTTTAAAATGTCTTTTATAAAGGATGTTAAAATTACCTTGCTTAATATACTAAAATGTCTAGGATCTTCTCTGTATTTCATCTGAACTTCTTCTTGACCATATTCCAGTCTCATTATACGAGGCCATTGTGGCCAGACATTAGTAAATGATCTTGAAGATGGAGGACATGATAATATTTCAAAAGACACTACACTTCTGGCACCCTAATTTTTACAAACAAATTAGTGACAAGTAATATAGATAAAATGTTAAATATTTTGGAATAATATACAGTATACTTTCTACTATAAATAAATAATTTAAACAAATCTATTTCAGATCCATCCTGAATGCATTGAGAAAATGTCCTATTTTAAACTGATAGAGAATATGAAAATTTTATTGCACTTTTCTACTATGATCTTACTTTTGTTTTTATTTATTAGCTCTTTCTCTCCTAAAGACAAACTCACAAAAAACATAACAATATGTTTGATATTCAATCAACACATGTCATTCCACTTCTGACATATTAATCTAGAACAGCTCCAATGTTCGTGGCCAAAGAAAAATACAAACAACATAGGCTGACTCTTTTTTGTTTTGTCATTCTACAGAGGATGGACAAGGGTCACACAGATATAGTAACAGACATTACACTAACAGAGTAAAACAGTATACACTCAAACCTGTTTTTGTGCGGTCTTTTTTTGTGCGATTTGTTTTGTGTGATTTTTTTTGTGATGTGTCGGTATATGAATTTCAATCAAATTGGTATACTGCACAAAAATAATTGCACAAAACACATTGCACGTATAAAAAATCGCACATAAAAAGACCGCACAAAAACAGGTTTGAGTGTACCATTAAACTGGGTTTAATACAGTGCACAAAATGCACAGACACCATTAGGCAGTCTTGGGCTTAGAAGGCACTGTAGCTGTATGCTATATATTTTTGTTGTAAATATAAATTTAAGTTTAGTTTCCTTTTTTTTCTATTCTTTGTCTCATCTCCTTCTAGAACTTTCTTGCTTTGTCTTTCTGGTTCATTATCCCTTGGGTGGGATTACCAATTCCAAGAAAGGTGTACATAAACAAAAGGTGAGGCAAGGCCCTGGGGCCGATGAACAAAGGGAAGAGACACTTTTGGTCGGAACTCTCAACGAGGACGGACGGAGAGAAGGAAGGCACCAGATAGCTAGCACGACAATCGGAGACCACTAGGTTTCGAAAAAGAGACTTGGACTCGAATTCCGAAGAATAAGGGCGGAATTAGGGTAGCCACCCGATCGAATTTTAGACGATTGAAGGCTATGTTCACCCCAAGGAAGCTAGTGAAAGAAATTGAAAGGAGTGCCGACAGATAACACGAGGAACAACGTTCACCCCAAGAAAAGCATCAAACTAGTAAGTCCCGGGTATTTCTATTTTTTTTTCTTCTTCTATTTTCCATCTTCTCTTCTTTCCTTAGTTATAATTAGCATAAGAATTAGTTTGTAAGTTTCGGTCTGTGTATAGTTGTTGTGCTTGTTGATCTTTTGTTTGTTAGGATAGAAATCACTTGTAGTTGTTGGGATCCAAAGAATCTGTTTAGAGCGAAAATAAATTACTTTGTTATGAGAATAAAATCTAGTTATTTATTTGTACTATCCCGCTCGCTGGACCTTGTACTTGTCGCCCTAAACTTCACAGCACCCAGCCAAGATCATGCTGCCAGAACTGCAAACTGTTGACTGGCTTAGAAGGGTTCATAATTGCCATAGTTCTTGTCAAAAGCCCAACTCCAAGATTCAGGGACAGATCCAGAAATTTCATGTGAATATCGATATCCAAAATCAATTATTTTTAGTATCAAGACAAGAAAATAGCAAATCTTACACAAAGTTTAAAAATTCATTAAAATTGTATCTAGAATTTTAATTCAAATGTATGAAATAGAATAAAACACAAATTATACAAAATAGAATAATTATTTACAGTCTCAGATCTGGCAACATTGTAGCTATTTCATTTTCATATCATAGTTGGTTTGTTATGCAATTATTTTATCAGAAAAAAGCAATGTTTGCAAAGAATCTTTCTTAATTACATATAAAGCAATAACTTCTTTTTTGAATTTTGTTGATGCATTTATTCAGATAACTTGTTGCCATTTTAAATGGGTTGGGCTCTGATTAAATTGTGTGCAAGTTGTACGAGGGTCGTTCAATAAGTCCTTAGAAAAAGATTTAAAAAAATCTATTTAAAATAATTTGTTTTTCTATTTTTCAACATAATCTCCTTTAAGCTCTATACACTTTTCCAAGCGTTTCTCCAACTTTTTTAAGCCATCTAAAAAGTAAGATTTTGGAAGGTTCTCAAAATAGGCATCTGTTTGAGCGATGACCTCCTCGTTCGACATGAATTGTTGTCCGCTCGAGCCATTTTTTTAAGTTTGGAAACAAAAAAAAGTCACTGGGGGCCAAATCTGGTGAATACGGTGGATGTTGTAATAATTCAAACTTTAATTCCGTGATTTTGGTCATCGAAACTGCACAGGTGTGCACCCGTGCATTGTCTTGATGGAAGAGGATCTTTTTCTTTTTCAAATGAGGACATTTTTCCTTGATTTCTTTGCTCAACCGGTGCAATAATAATGATAATATTCTCCAGTTATTGTTTTTCCTTTTTCCAAGTAATCAGTGTAGATGATTCCGCGTGCATCCCAAAAAATTGTGGCCATCACCTTTCCAGCCGATTTCGCTGTCTTTGCCTTCTTCGGAGCCCTTTCGCCTTCAAAAACTCACTGTTTTGACTGTTCTTTTGTCTCTGGAGTATAGTAATGTATCCATGTTTCGTCCACAGTTATATATTGACGCAGAAAGTCTTCAGGATTGCGACGAAAAAGTGCCAAAACAGCCTCAGAGTCAACCACACGATTACGTTTATTCTCCACTGAGAGCAAATGCGGCACCCATTTTGCTGAGATTTTTTTCACACCCAATTTTTCGTGCAAAATAGAAAAAACCATACCTTGTGATATGCCTGTGGCCTCAACTATTTCACGCACTTTGATTCGTCGATCACTCAAAATCATATCGTGGATTTTGTCAATCATTTTGGAAGTAGTCACTTCCACTGGACGTCCCCAATGATGTTCATCTTTTGTGGATGTACGGCCACGTTTGAACTCATTTACCCAATTGTAAACAGTTGCAAACACAGGAGCAGATGTGCCATGAACTTCATCCAACTCAGCTTTGATCTCTTTCAGTGTTAAGCCTTTTAAATATAAGTGTTTAATCACTGCTCAAAACTCACTTTTTTCCATTTTTCTAAATAAACAAAAGTTTCTTGCTTCAATCGACAATAAAAATTAAACCATGCGATGAATATGACTGAGATTTTCACAATTGTCCAGTGAGCCACGATGCTTACTAAAAACACGCCAATTTTGATGCTACGAGCGCCATCTATTGGATTTTCTAAGGACTTATTGAACGACCCTCGTACATTGGTGGTGTCAATTGTGGCGATAGCTTTGGTCGTAATTCCAAAGTTCGCCACCAGGTGGAACACTGAACCCAACAAACTGGCAGCCTGACCTTCGACCTTTCTCGGCTTGTGACCTCACTTTTGGATGCGGACCTCGCTGTGTACACACGTGTCTTCCATTCTATGTCCGAATTGTACAATCGCGCCATAAATCGTATATGTAATAAATTTAAGTTTTTTGTATGTAGTCTTGCTTTGTATTTCGTAAGTAATTAAGTACAAGCAGAGCTACATCAATAATTTATCAGCAGTCTGCATCATGAGTGATGAGTTGGCCAGGCTATCAGTCAGCCTGTGTTCATACACCTTTAGGCAATAAGAACAGGTCACAATTATTCTAATAGGGCAGGGATGGGCAACCTGCGGCCCATGTCACACTATATAAAATAGAATTTAAAATTTTTGACATATAGTTGTCTGTAATCGAACTAAATACCAAGAGCCCACTTCGTATATATGTATTCAATGCAACTAGAGTTGGCCCTTGGGTTGGTTCATTTTTGCATCTAAATGAAGCTCAAGGGAGTAAAGAATTCTTAGTCTTGAAAAGGAGTCAAGCATGTATGGACAGCCTATGAAAGTATATGTGCATTTTTAAAGTTTTACGAACGCTTTGTATCATTGCATTTAATTTTTTGCAAATCATGTACTATTAATCTACTGTGATTTATCTGAATTATAGGAAAAAAGTATGAAATTTTACAGAAATCAATACAGTCAAACCTGTTTTTATGCGGGGGATAGGGACCGCATTAAAAAAAAATCGCACGAAACTTCACGAATGGCTGTAAAAAATAGTTTTCGCAACACAATTAAAAAAATATTTTTTTTATGCGGTCAACCAGGGACCGCATAAAAAAAGTCTCACATAGAAAATAACTCAAAACCGTACGAAATAGAATTTATTGACAACAGATGTCAGCACTTGACTGCATCGTCTGGTCTATCGTCTGTTTTACATATTTTTGTCCAGGTGGTGTTTTGTTGACTTAAAAACTAAATTATTTCATTTTTCGCATATTCATGCAATAATATTACTATAATAAGTGCATTTATGCTATAATAAGTTTATTTAGCTATAATAAGTCAACGTGAGACATGACGAATCGCACGAGACTAGTCGCCAACTACACGCGCACAAATAAAAAAATCGCACAAAAATAACCGCATAAATTAAAAATTCGCATTAAAAAAATCGCACAAATAAAAATCGCACATAAAAAGAGCGCAATAAAAACAGGTTTGACTGTATTTAGAATTTTAAGTTAACATTTATTACTAAACAGAAATTCAACTATTAATTTCCAAAATGGAAATTAAAAATGATTGAATTGTTTTTAAAATATTAATAATTTTCTAGTTCAGACTTATAGGTGGGTTTTGTATTTATTATTGTCCAGTTCTGAGAACTTCACATTACTTTCAATGCTGGTTCTTGAGGTTCACATGTGGTTTTGTATCAGGTCAGTCCATAAGTTTGTGCGTATTTTTATCTACAAAAAAAGAAACATTAAATTTTATTTCAATCTATAATGTATTCACCATTATTTTGTACAATTTCTTGCCATCTTGATGGTAGCTTTTTAATCCTGTCTTTGTAAAAAAGGCTATTTCTGAATATTTTGATTCAAAACCGAAATCATTTTACGTTGTTGCTCATCCTCAAAAGTTTTCCCTTTTAAAAAATTCCACAAACTGCAAAAAAGATGATAATCACTAGGAGCAATATCTGGCGAATATGGTGGATGAGGTAAAATTTTCCAGTTATAGCTTTCAAGTTTCTGTACAGTTATTTTTGCAGTGTGTGGTCTGGCATTGTTATGCTGCAAGAGAATCTGCTTTCTGTTCACTAACGACGGTCGATTTTTTTTTTCAATTTTTCATTTAAACGCTCTAATTGCTCACAATACATTTGAGCTGTAATTGTTTGATTAGGTTCTAACAGCTCAAAGTGAATTACACCTGACATATCCCACCAAACAGACAAAAGAATTTTTTTGGCTGCAACCCACCTTTTGCAGTCTGTTTTGGCTGCTTGTCGCGATCCATCCATTGTCTTTTTCTCGTCACATTATTATAGAGAATCCATTTTCCGTCTCCAGTAACCTGCCTACCAAGAAAAGGTTCTAAAGCAATGCGGGATAAAAGAGAGGTGCAAATGTTTACACGTTGTCGGTTAGCTATTGACAGTTCATGTGGTATCCATTTTCCTAGCTTTGAAACTTTTCCGATTTGTCGTAGGTGTCTATGAACAGTTCCGTGGGATGAATTTAAACGTTCCACAATTTCATCAACTGTTAAAATGTTTCTGCTTCAACTAGTGCAGAGAGAGCATCGTCATCAAAGTCAACGGGTCTTCCAGTATGAGCCTTATCCTCCACACTAAAATCATTGTTTCTAAATCTTTCAAACCACTTCTGCGCAGTCCTTGCACTAATTATAATTTGATTATGTACAGTATTTATTTTTTTGGCTGCATTTGTAGCATTCTCACCACTTAAGACATGTTTTATACTTTTTATTTTTTTGTATTCGTTGGTTACTTCCATTTTAACGAAAAGAAACAACTGAAATGTTCACAATTCTGAACAGTATTATATGAATGAGATCCAATTTAACACTTTAGTGTAAAAATTATCACATTAGACTGACATTTTTAACAGCAAAACAAGATTTTTCTCTAGGTCAGAAAAATGCACATGGACTTATGGACTGACCTGATACAATAAAAGCTTGTTATAACCATTATAAACTCTATGACAAATATATCTGATATATTAAATTTGCATCAATTCCAGCAGTCACATTAAATACGGTTAATGTTAATTTATGAATATATATTTGTAATTAACCCACATGTTTTTTCTTTTATGTACGGACCATGTCAGTTCGAAAGTTTCAAAGGTTGCCCATCCCTGCAGTAAGGGATTTGCAAGTTTGGGGTGTCACCTACTGGAGAAATTATAAGCCAGTTTGCAATACACTATGGGATTGAAACTGGTACTTGCAAATCTAGCTTTATAGTTGTACTATGGAATTCCAACTCACATCAATCAAACGTACTGGATGAATGTACATCTTCTGATATAGCCTTAATCCTTCCAGTTAATTTCTTTTACGTTTGTTCTAACGTTTTCGGCCCACCCTGGGCCATCTTCAGGAATATAATGAATGAACGTGTAGAATTAGAACGTATACATCGAATGCCTTCCGATTCAAATTACTGTGAAACGGTTAAATTTGTTGAAGGAACATTCTGAATGTTCCTTCAACAAATTTAACCGTTTCACAGTAATTTGAATCGGAAGGCATTCGATGTATACGTTCTAATTCTACACGTTCATTCATTATATTCCTGAAGATGGCCCAGGGTGGGCCGAAAACGTTAGAACAAACGTAAAAGAAATTAACTGGAAGGATTAAGGCTATATCAGAAGATGTACTATGGAAAACTCTTTTCCACCTGTGCAGCCTCTGCACCCTGAAGACCATGTCTTAAATACAAAAAAATTACAGATAACAATGTATACTATAAGTTTATGACTATTATGATTATGACAAAATTTTTTCAATGAGTATTTTATCTGTGGAGAATGGATAAGGTACATACATATTATGCCAGTAGTCATTTTTCTCACAAGCATCTTACCAAACACCATACTAATGTTTCTAAACTTTTGTGTAATGTATGTGCTATGTAAAGCCCTAAACAGATTTCACATATATGAACAGCATGTAAATATAATAGTTTGTTTTGTAGTTATGCCTTGACTCTGGGTTAGCATAGCATCAGACACAAATATGTAAACTGAGTAGGATATTCTCTGCCAATACCATAATAATAAAATTGATATGTGCAATTATTCTAAGTATTGTTGAAATAAACATACCTGACGTAAAGATGTAGCCATACAATCAACACCAGTATCTCCTCCTCCAATCACAATGACATCTTTACCTTTTGCATGGAGTAATAAATCTTCATCTTCTAGATATTGTTGTTTCTGTGACATTTCTAAATAACTCATTGCAAAGTGAATACCTTCTAAATGACGACCTAATAATAATTGATCTTATTTAACTATATTATTTAATTTTCAATGTATTCATAAAAAAATGAATGTTAACTAAAATAGTTCTATTGGGTTGTTCGGAAAGTTCGTAGCGATTTTTAAGAGAAATAAAAGAAATTGTTTTAATACTAAAAATATACTTTTATTCCATTATGTATGCGCCATTGTTTTTAATGACGTGTTGCCATCTATGGGGCAGCTTCATGATACCCTCTTCGTAGAACTTTCCAGTTTTTTCCGCGAAAAACTGATCCACGTGGTTTTTGCAAGCTTCCAAAGTATCAAAGTTTTTATCATGAAGGGAATTTTGTAGAGAACGGAACAAATGGTAGTCCGACGGGGCAAGGTCGGGTGAGTAAGGGGGGTGGGGTAAAACATCCCAGCCTAGTTCCAATAATTTTTGGCGTGTTCGTAAAGACGTGTGAGGTCTGGCATTATCTTGGTGAAACACAATGCCTTTTCTATTGGCCAGTTCCGGACGTTTTTCTTTAATTGCCATGTTCAGCTTATCCAATTGGGAACAATACTTATCAGAATCAATTGTTTGATTCTGTGGAAGCAGCTCATAGTACAGGATTCCTTTCCAATCCCACCAGACAGTGAGCATGACCTTCTTTGGATGAAGACCGGCCTTTGGAGTTTTTAATGGTGATTCATTTTTCTTACCCCACGATCGTTTTCGGCTGATGTTGTTATAAATGATCCACTTTTCATCACCTGTCACTAAACGCTTCAGAAAAGGGTCATTTTCATTTCGTCTTTCAAGAGAATCACAAATGGAGATGCGATCCAGTAAGTTTTTTTCCGTTAAGTCGTGAGGTATCCAAATGTCATAACGATTCACGTATCCGAGCTTCTTTAGATGTTGAAATACAGTACTGTTTGATGACTTCACTATGTCTGCAATCTCTCGAGTTGTGTAATGAGGGTTTTCATCCAATAATGCTTTGATTTGGTCCTCTTCAATAACAGGAGGTCTTCCTGAGCGAGGAGCATCTTCAAGGCTGAAATTACCCGTTTTAAATTTTGCAAACCACTTTCGAACAGTTGATTCTGATACAGCACTCCCACCATAAACATCACATATCTTTTTTGCTGTTTGTACAGCATTTTTGCGTTTACGAAAAAAGAAAAGAAACAAGTGTCGATAATGCACGTTGTTCGCATCCATTTTTGCAATGAGCCAAATTAAACGCTATTTGAATAATCTTAACGGTTTTTTTGTAACGGACGCGTCTCAAGGTCATTTATCGTAATATTCATTGGTTTGTACAATTCTAATCATTTTTGCGTCAATCGGTGTCTCAACTGTCAGCTATCAAAAATCGCTACGAACTTTCCGAACAACCCAATATATACAAAATAAATATTTGATATAATCTGTAAAGAAAATTTTAATTCTTCAGTCCTATTATTTCATGTCTTTCATAATAGTATATAATTATATTATGTTGGATGAAATATTTAACAGGGAATAATAGAAATTTTATTTCTGTTTTTTCATTCTAAAATTCAAAATTTTAGTCTGGTATCAGGTTGTATTGTTTTTGTATGTTGTAATAGCAAAAAAGTTTTTGTCATCTACACACTGTAATTGGTTCAGAATACATGATTAATTACATCCCAATGTGGTGAGTGGTTGTTTAAGTTGTATTTTTTGTTACTAAGTCAAAAAGTTTAAGTAGTTAAGAGATATCACCAACATAATGAAGAAACTTGACTATTTCTTTTCTGCTCATTTCCTTCCTCGTCTTTTTTTTTAGAGTTGCATGAAATATAGCAGATAATTTCTTCAAAGCTATTTCAAAACTTGAAGAGATCAGGTACTTCCCCTATAATTATATTAATGAATAAATGAGGAATACATAGAACATTTTTTTTTGTTTCAAAGAAATTAGTAGTTGATTTAGTAGTCTAATTTGATTTTATACATATTATTAATTCATATCTGTTCTGTTCTACCTTGTTAGACTTGGCGCTTATCGGAAAGATTGGTAAAAAGGCAGTTGGACTAGCGTAACCGGTTATGTAAGAAAAGAACAAAGAATGCACAAAGATTACACACGGTCTTAACTCACAGAAGGTCAGCGCTGGAAAGGGGAGAGTGAAATGAGGTCACTTTCCCCGAGGGGTCAACAACGCCACCAACCTTTTATTACGTCAGAACATCTACAAAACATCGCGATCGTTGATTCCAACACACCCCCTCAACGATTGATCGTTAATACAATCCGATATCGCGAGTAAATTTATTAACCTTATTCGCGTCTAGCGGCTTTGTTAACAAGTCGGCTGTCATCCGTTCACTCGGACAATAAATTACAGTAATTTCTCCCAAATTCTTTAAATCGCGTACAAAATGGTATTTTGTGTCGATATGTTTTGTGCGTTGTTGTGCTTTTCCTAATTCTAAAAGTCGTATACAACTTTGATTGTCCTCGAATATTTTGATAGGTGTCGTAATCGGTAGATTTATTTCTTCTAGAAGTCGTTTCATCCATACAGTTTCTTGAGTAGCTTCTGCCAAGGCTACATACTCCGCTTCGGTGGACGAAAGTGCTACACACTGTTGCTTTTTACTGACCCAATGAATAGGACTTCCTTTTAGCAAGAGCAAATATCCTGTGTTCGATTTGCGGTCTATACGATCGCCTCCCCAGTCGGCGTCTACATAACATTTAAGTTCTAATTCTTCGTCGATATTTCCTAATTTAAGTTTCTTCTTCTTTGTCGAATTCAGATAACGAAAGATTCTTTTTACTTCCACCCAATCACTTTCCGAAGGTTTTGTTACTTTTCTCGCTAATATCGATGTACTTATCGCAATATCTGGACGCGAATTAGTCGCTAGATATAATAAAGATCCAATAGCACTTCTGTATACATTGTTGTTTTTGAACGTATCAAGCATTTCATTTCTTCTTAAGTATCCTGTATCCATAGGAATATTAGACGGTCTTGAATCGGATAAATTAAATTCTCGCAATTTATTTTCGATATATCTTTCTTGGTGGAGTGAAAATATTCCGTTTTCGTCTCTTTCAAATTGTATTCCCAGATAATATTTTAAGTCACCTAAATTCTTGATTTTAAACATATCCTTCATTTCGGTTTCAAATTCAGTTAACGTATGTTCGTCTGTGGCCATTGCTATTACGTCATCTACATGAATTGCTAAATACAAACATCTTTTATGGCCTCTGGTGTAAAGACAGGGATTGGCCACGCTTCTTCTAAATCCCTTAGATAGCAATGTTTCATTGAATTTTTTATTCCATTCATTCGCTCCTTGTTTCAAGCCATATATATTTTTCAATAATTTGCAAACCATGTCCGGTGATCCTTCTTCGTATCCTTCGGGTTGTTTCATGTATACCTCGTGGGATAAGTCTCCATTTAAGTAAGCCGTTTCGATGTCATAATGCTTAACTTTCATGTTCTTAATTCTGGCTATAGTTAGGAGTGTTCGAAGGGTGGCAGTTTTGATCACGTGGGCATATACGTCATCGTAGTCGAAGCCATACTTTTGTGTGTATCCTTGAGCGACTAAACGAGCCTTAAAACGGTTAACTTTATTGTTTTCGTCCCTCTTAATTTTATATACCCATCTGCTTCCTACTGCAGTTTTACCTGGAGGTAATTTCGTAATTTTCCATGTGCCGTTATTTTTCATGGCTGCTATTTCTTGATTCATGGCTTCGCTCCATTCTTTGGAATGTTTGCCTGCGATTGCTTCGCTATATTCTCTCGGTTCTACTGCATCCTCTGTCACTGATAAATTTATTGTTTCAATTAACCTTATAGGAGGTACTCCCTTAGTAATTCTTTCCGATCTCCTTAAATGTATGCCAGATTCTTCCATTTCTTGTTCCCTTGTTTTCGTTTCGCATTCTTCTTTTAAATTCGTGTTATCAACAATTGTAACTTGTTTCGAATTTTCATTATCATCATGTATATCAATTTCGGAGTCTCTGTGCTTGACGTTTTCCAGAAAGTGAACATTTCTGCTTATTGTTATCTTATCAGTTTTCATGTCAATTAATCGATAAGCTTTCGATGCTCTCTCGTATCCTACAAAAATTAGTTTTGTGGCTTTAGGTTCTAGTTTCTTTCGATCTTTAGGTTTAATAACATAGGCTGAGCATCCAAAAATTCTTATATGCGAGAGGTTTGGCTTCTTTCCATGCCATTTTTCGTACGGAGTTGTTTCACTCGCTTTAGTAATTAATCTATTCTGTAGGTAATTTGCACGAAAGAAGCCAAACCTCTCGCATATAAGAATTTTTGGATGCTCAGCCTATGTTATTAAACCTAAAGATCGAAAGAAACTAGAACCTAAAGCCACAAAACTAATTTTTGTAGGATACGAGAGAGCATCGAAAGCTTATCGATTAATTGACATGAAAACTGATAAGATAACAATAAGCAGAAATGTTCACTTTCTGGAAAACGTTAAGCACAGAGACTCCGAAATTGATATACATGATGATAATGAAAATTCGAAACAAGTTACAATTGTTGATAACACGAATTTAAAAGAAGAATGCGAAACGAAAACAAGGGAACAAGAAATGGAAGAATCTGGCATACGTTTAAGGAGATCGGAAAGAATTACTAAGGGAGTACCTCCTATAAGGTTAATTGAAACAATAAATTTATCAGTGACAGAGGATGCAGTAGAACCGAGAGAATATAGCGAAGCAATCGCAGGCAAACATTCCAAAGAATGGAGCAAAGCCATGAATCAAGAAATAGCAGCCATGAAAAATAACGGCACATGGAAAATTACGAAATTACCTCCAGGTAAAACTGCAGTAGGAAGCAGATGGGTATATAAAATTAAGAGGGACGAAAACAATAAAGTTAACCGTTTTAAGGCTCGTTTAGTCGCTCAAGGATACACACAAAAGTATGGCTTCGACTACGATGACGTATATGCCCACGTGATCAAAACTGCCACCCTTCGAACACTCCTAACTATAGCCAGAATTAAGAACATGAAAGTTAAGCATTATGACATCGAAACGGCTTACTTAAATGGAGACTTATCCCACGAGGTATACATGAAACAACCCGAAGGATACGAAGAAGGATCACCGCACATGGTTTGCAAATTATTGAAAAATATTATTCACCACTTCTCCCCAGTATTTATTCGGTAATCGAGCATCAATTAACATGCATCTTGTCATTTCTGTCAGGTATCTATTCTTCCTTTCTGCTACTCCATTTTGTTGCGGGGAATAAGGTGCCATAGTTTCCCATAGAATACCTTCATTTTTAAAGAACGTCTTTAAGTTGGTACTTGAAAATTCACCTCCTCTGTCTGATCTGATTCGTTGAGGAGTTCTTCCAAATTTTGTTTGTACATATTTAACATATTCCTTTATTTTATCGGGTACTTCACTTTTATGTTTAAGAAGATATATTTCAGTGTACCTACTGTAATCATCTATCATGGTTAAAATGTATTTGTTGCCTCTCGGTGTTGCTGTTTGCATTGGTCCGCATACATCAGTGTGTATTAATTCAAGTAATTGATAGGTTTTGGTTTCCGATTTCCTTGGAAAACTTTTAGTAGTCATCTTGGCCTCGATGCAATACTCACAAGGTTTGAATATGCGACATTTCTGAATATTTATTCCTGTAGCCAATTGTTTATTCTGCATCGAAATTATGGAGTTCATGTCACGGTGCCCTAATCTTCTATGCCATAAATGGATGCATTCCTTCGTATCAGTAACCACTGTAAGCGCTTTATGTGATTTATCAAGCTCATACAAACATGTGTTTGCTGTTGCCGATGCTACTGTTACTTCGTTTTTCTGGATAGAGCAAATGTTCCCTTCAAATTTTATGGTAAACCCTAGTGTCGTTAGTCTTCTGACTGAGATTAAATTTCCTTTAAGGTGTGGCACATATAGCACGTCTTTCATATATATTTGACGTCGTTCGTTATTTTCATCCATGCAGGTTATCATTACATTGCCTTTACCTTCAGTGTATAGGGCTTGACCATTGGCTAGTATTACTCTCTCTCTCTATGTTTACTATTAATGGTTGTGAATAAATACTTCTCGCAACACACATGTGACGAAGCTCCCGAGTCTACGTACCATTGATGAATCTCGTTTTGTGTTCCTGTCTTAAAACATACATAGGATTCCTTTTTCGGGTGTTGTTCATCACTTCCGCATGAATTTTGTTGATCTGATTTGGATGTTTTTTTTTCCATATTGCATATTTCCTACATTCTTTCTTTACATGTCCCTGCTTTTTGCAAAAATAACAACTTTTGAGCAAATTCCTTTTCTGAGTTACTGGGCGTGCTCCCACTTTAAATGCTTTATCCGCTTCACATTCTTCATTTGATGAGGTCTTTCTTCTTGAGTGTTCTTCGATTAATTTATTACGTACTAACTCCTGAGTTAAATCTTCTTCTGGACGAGTCTCTAGTGCTGTTATTAAAGTGCTATAGCTGTCTGGCAAGCTACTAAGTAATAATGCTATCTTTAATTTCTCAGCTAGAGTTTCTCCCAGTGCCGTAAGACGATCAACCATTTCCTCCATGTTGGCCAAGTGTATCTCCATGTCGCCGTTTTCTTCTAGTTTTAAATTGCAAATTTTTTTCAATAGGTAAACTTTATTTGATAGTGTAGACTTAACATGGTGTTTCCTTATGGCTTCCCAAGTTCCTTTAGCTGTAGTTTCCTTTCTTACTAATGGCAGTTGATTGTCTTCCATCAGGAGGCCTATCATGGCGCGCGCCTTTCCGTCCTTTGTTAACCAAGATGAGTCAGGATCCGAGGGTATTTCCTTTTGTATTACGTCCCATAACTCGTCTTTTATCAACAGCAATTCCATCTTATATTTCCAAATGTGATAATTGTTGTTGTTCAATTTAGTGATGGCAACGTAACTTTTATCCGCCATTGTGAAGTCTTTTGTTCTCGCCGAATATTCTTCTTACGTAAATTTATTTAGTTTAAAGGTAAATTCAAGGAATAATATATCTTTTCCTTATGCTTAATTAGTTGTTGCCGTAACTGGGCCCATAACCTGTTAGACTTGGCGCTTATCGGAAAGGTTGGTAAAAAGGCAGTTGGACTAGCGTAACCGGTTATGCAACAAAAGAACAAAGAATGCACAAAGATTACACACGGTCTTAACTCACGGAAGGTCAGTGCGAAATGAGGTCACTTTCCCCGAGGGGTCAACAACGCCACCAACCTTTTATTACGTCAGAACATCGCAATCGTTGATTCCAACATACCTTTGATTTCAAATTTTCCATTTAAACTGTGTTCTCAACACAAATCAAAATTTTTCTGACATTGTAAGAAAAGAAAGTCATGGAATTTTAACTTCTTTAAATGATAGATAATGGAAAAATTCTGAGCTGATAAAAAAAATCAAGTTATCTTTTTAATAAAAAGTTGAGACCTGGATTTCACTGCAACAAGATATATTAAAAAACTGATGAATTATTTCTTACTCATTGAGTAACTGCATTACCTGGTATAGGTAAATCACGTGGCCAAGTAGATCCAATTGTAAGAAGTATTGCATCTTTTTCATATAATAAATTAGATATTTTAATATCTTTTCCCACATCAACTTCTGTATGAAATATTACACCTTCATTAGCCATTAAATCAATTCTTCTTTGTACAACCTGAAATTTAATAGAGAATTATGATAACATTCTTAATGATATTCTAAAATTATGTCAATTATGAACAATTATTTTCTTTACTTACTTAATTAACTTTATCTACTAAATTATTTACTATAATATTAAAGCTAATAATCAAAAAAATGAAAATTAAAACCTTAATGTTTTTCTCTCACTTAATGACACCTTAATACTCTATATGGGATAAGTGTGAAAATGGTCACAATAATAATGAAGTAAACATGATGAGCATGTTTCTCTTAAGTGTCAGGGGAGCTTTAAGAAAAATTTTTTGATGTGGTATTAGATAAAATGTTAGCATACTAGCAAATTATTTTATTTATAATGCAGTCATTCATTCACCAAGAAATTTTGGGGAGTATTGTTAGTCAGTTTCACTCAATAGTCCTATACCACACATGTATAACTTAGATATTTTAAAAGCACCCAATTACATAAAATGGACTAGTCTAACAAAGCTGCAAATTTTTACTTAGTAGATTTATAAAATTATAATCTTGCCATGGATGGGTAATATTAATAAGAGTATTAAATTAATAATCAGTTCACACAGAAAGTGTATCTTCACAACTCCATTGTACTAATGAAGTATTTTGCAAAAAGAAATAAAATGTATTCCTTTTTACTCTTCTGCTTAAAGATAAATGGTAACCAGGTGACCTTATTAAAATGTGAAGTAATTAATCTGCAGATAGGTTTCTTGAGAAATTGCAGCAATATGGCATGTAATGCTCTAAGATATCCCCACAACCATCAGTGTCTATAGAGCAGGCATACAAACTCTGCCTGAATTGAAAGCAAGCATTACATGACATATTGCTGCAATTTCTCAAGAAACCTATTGGGCTAACTGTTGAACATACTGTAAGGTGCTTTGAACATGTGATTGACACAAATGGATTGCACATTGAACAAATGTTGCAAATAAAAACCTTTTGAATGTTTCCATTTTGTGTTTCTTGTTCTTTATTTGCCATTTTTCACCCCTAGTGGTAGAAATTGGAAAATGCAAAAAAATAATTAGTTCATTTTCCCCATGGTCCATATAACATATATACCAAGTTTCATCAAAATACGTCAAAGAGAACGGGCTCTATATAGATCTGAGTAGGGCAACTTTAATTATAACCACCCTGTATATAATTCTATTAAATTCTTGTTTCATATGTAGTCCAGGAAGAATGAGTGGTGGTCCTGTTAATCAGAGAATGAAAGGCAGCTAATTTATATGCCAGTGTATATGAGCCATCTACAACTCTATGCTTAAGAAAAATGTTGCATCAAAATATTTTTTTATGTGATTTGAAGATAACTTTCCTGTTTAACAGTGGACTTGCTAATTTGGTTGATGTTTGTTAATATTTGGATAGTTGTTAATATCTTTTAAAAGCCATTCATCTATTGCTTATCCTTTCATATAAAAGTAGCTTGCAGATATGTGGTTGATTTTGTGAGAGTTCGAATTGACCGACAAATTACAGATTTAAATTAGTCATTATCTTGACATCAATAACCAAAGTCCAAACCAAAAACTGACCCGTCTTAGGGGAATGACTGTACCTCCCCCTCCCCTCGAAACGCGAAACTGAGTCACACTCGGAACTAAAGACAAAATTCGCTTATTGGCGAGAAAATTAACGAGGGGACGAAATAAAAAGGAGGGGAACAAGAACCAAGGGGTCGTCATTCGTAGCTCCCTCGTAGCGGGTCGTCGTCGTCATTCGTAGCTCCCTCCTCCGACCGGACTCGAAGCCGAAAACGGACAGCCGAAGCCGCTCTGCCACTACGGATTGTGTATTGACTGTGCCACCTGACGCCGATACTTGTTACTTGAGGTATGACGGCCATTTATTTGTAAACTCTCTCTCGGGTTCGAACTTTCCTATGTTAGTACGTAAGTTTTCTGTCAATGTTATTCGGTGTAACTGTTCGTTATCGTTTCGTAAATAAATTCTGTTTATTCTTGTATTTGGTATCATTTATTCGAATCTCGCCTCTGTCTTATCAACGATCCCACTCTTTCCTCCTCCACTCGACCTGACAAGTAATTAGTTCCAGACTGGACAAGCCATCCTTGACAGTGGGCAGGTCTTAACCGACCTGTGAACCGAGAAAAGGAGGTCCGACACCGTCCGACCTCCCGGGGTCCCCACAATTTAATTTTTATATTATTCCTATATTTAACAACTGAATTTTTTACCCATTTAACTAATATTTCAGCTGGGTTTCCTGAAATTGAGGAGCCCATTGAAACACTTAATTTACCTGTTTTATAGACAAATTATCTTGTAGCAATAATATAGGGCTATAACTTGAATTATAATAAAAAGTCAGTTTTTTCATAATTTTTTGCTATACTATTAATTTATTTTGTATAATTTAAGTAAATTTAAATATTAGAATAATGATAATAAACTTAAAATTGATTCATGCACTGATTATTTGTTTTTAACTGAAGAATAAATACTTTTAAATGTTGTTGTTGTTTGTGTGTAATTAAAAATAGAATAATGATTTTAATATTATGAAGAGAAACATTAGAAATTAATATATAAAATTATGAAAAGCATCATTATTTTAAAGATATGTTTTACCTTTTTGCTTAACTTCATTGATGGGATTCCATATCGCAATAAACCACCTATTTTATCATTTCGTTCGTAAACAGTTACTGTATGCCCAGCCTGATTTATGTGAAAAAAATCATTTTTACATAATGAAAAATTAATAATATACATATATTATAATAATAATTAATTAAAAAATACTGATTTACCTTATTCAACTGAGCAGCTGCAGCTAATCCTGCAGGTCCGCTTCCAACAACTGCTATTTTTTTACCTGTCCGGAATTTTGGTGTATTTGGTTTCATCCATCCCTGTTCAAAGGCATGATCAATAATTGCACATTCTATGTTCTTAATTGTGACAGCAGGCTCATTAATACCCAAACAACATGCAGCCTATTAAAAATCATAATATTTATTTAAAATTAACTAACTAAAAATATCTTTTTCTTTCAGAAATTAAATAATGTATTATATAAGTAAATTAAAAATCAGATTTAATACTCAAGTTAATTATAATTTCATTAGTCATTTTTATCAATTTTTCTGGTCAAGTATCACATACAGAACAGTTAATTAGAACGATTTTAGCATTTATGACAAAAAAGATTTATTTATTTGGGATTGTAATTATACGCCATAGTTTGTATATAATTTAGAGAGAAACCTATTTCTTCGATCCTTTTCCTATCAACTTTCTGTAGTTCTATGATTTCTTTGTTTCCAAAGTTTTTGAGAACTTTCTACCAATGCCCAAATCCCAAAGGGGTGAGAAGGCCTGTAAGGCTATCTGAAGGGAAAGGTAGCGACTTTTTAGAGAGATGCCAGAGAAGTAGGACGGCTTGAGAAAAGGCTCTCGGTCTTTTGTTAGTCAAAGACAAGGATACAGAAGTGCCATTATATTGTCTCCTTACTCTTATTCCTAGTTTTTGTAAAAACTAGGCGTAATAGTAAGGAGACAATATAATAAAGGTCTTCAAGGTGTTTTGAGAAGTGACACAAAGAAAGACATTTCAAGAAAAGTTGAAGATAAGTCTACATGAACCATCAAGGGAACATCTAAAACAATATGTACCTGTCCTCTACAAAATTTATATAAGTAGGTTAAGGAAAATTTAAGGAAAACACAGCCCACATAATTTAAAATTGGTATATTGGATAACTCCGGTCATATAAGGAATTGTAACAAATATATATACAAAACTTGAACAATGTTTCCTTTCACACATACAAATATCTTTAATTCATCAGGAATTGGAACCTGTGTCATATAAATTTTTGTTTGTACTCGAAAAATAAAGTCTTGTTCTTTATGTTATACCTCTGTCATCATTCGAGTAACACACAACATCACACTATAAACTAACTGTCAAGAAATATGTAATATTTCCTATTCTTTTCAAAATTCAAAAAAATTTATCTAGGAAATTTCATAATTAGTTTGTTTAAGTAAGATGACATGATCCCATAATCCAAGATGGTGGGGAAACCTTTTAATGGGACCCACATCTAGTATCAACTTTCTGGAAAAGGGACTAGAAGACCAGATGATTGAAAGCACAGGAGATTCTTCTCTAGCCTCGAGACAGACTAAAGGTGCATTTTGGTATAGTCTCCAGAATAAAGGCAAGGGGAAAAATTGAATGGGAACCACTATTAGGATTTTATCATTTTGTTTAAACTGTTTCAAAAATCTTCAGCATTCCAGATTATTAACCTTTACTCCAATATTAAGTTGATTTGTTTATCTGCTTGGATGATGCAATATACCACAAAGTCCCGTACTATGTGCGGATATATTCCGTGTTATTGAGACAATTTTATGCAAGGTTAAACCTAGAAGTTGAAGAAAATGTATATATCTGAACAGGGCCTAATTTAGACCTTCGCGGGCCCTAGACAAAATAATATTTACGGGTCCCTTTACAAATTTTGTATTACTACAAATATAAATAAAATTTTAATATTTAAAATTAAAGTATTTTTATTTCAAAACAATTACAAACATAAAATAATCAATATGGCGCTAATAATATAGTAATTCGCAATACAGTGGAACGATTTTCAGTCGGACTGTGTCGTGCTGAATCGAATGTTTTTGATAGTAAATTTACTTCTAAAGTATAATTTTCATGTTTTTTATATTCTTTAATATATTTATTTTGTTTGTACAAAATGCAGAAATAATTTTTAACTATACGATAGCCTCGATGATTATTATAAAAATTTTCGTTAGGCTTAAATCGACTCACAACGCACGCACGAGAAAATTCAACAGGAAGCGATACGCAACGGAGAAAAATGTGAACATCGGACAGGTTAATGTATTTTTTCGTACAAAGTCGGAAACTGGAACAAATCATTAACTGGAAGGACCCCAGTCCCCAATTGGTTCCACTTATCGATGCTCTACTGTACTAATAAAACAATGGCATGTTTAGAACCTATTACGGTCCCTGGGCAAGTGCCTTGCCTGCCTTATGCCAAATTAGGTCCTGTCTCTAAAAGACAAAATTAGAATTTTGTATGAGTACTATTTGCAGTTTTTTCATCATGTTATACACATTTGCATTAAAGGGAGCAATTATATGGGAGTTTACTGTAACTTACTAATATATTGATAAAATAGCATTAATTTTAAAGTTTTACTTAAATGCTAGTTGAAATTTAAAAGCTTAAAAAAATCTTAAAACAAGAAAAATTGGACTTATAAGCCATTACACATGAGCAACGTTATGCAATTTCATCATATGATCATTTTTATAAAGTAAAACAATTCTTAAATACCACTTTCAGAAATAATAAGTTCTTCAACCAAGCAAGTTTTTGGATTAAAGAGACATTATATTTTAATACCAAATTAATATTGGATTTCAATTAGATATGCTCATACATTAATATTTCCTATCCTAAAAATTATAACTTTTACTGTTTTTCTATTGTTTATTTTCTTTCTGAACAAGTTTCTTAAAATATTCATGTGGACAAGAAGCATGGTATTAATGGTATATATTTAGCTAATGTATTAATCTAGAATTTTTATATAGTAGTACTAATGATATTTCATTAAAATTTCTTAATTGTTATTTCAAATAAATTTTCTTTCCTTAAGCAATATAGTTATATACCAGGTGTATAAGCTTAAATCCGCTGTTTGCTAATAGATGGCGTTAGTAAGCGTATTAAGCTACCGTGGAGACGCCATATTTTTTTTCGATGATTTTGACATTTGTCAACATTAATCAGTGCACATCATCAGCGATTTCATACGACATCATACATTTTTCCTTTGGTAATCATGCCTAGTTTTGTGCCAGAAAAACAGCATATGCGGGAAGCTCTGCTTTTCTGCTTCAATTTGAAGAAATCGGCTGCTGAAGCTCATCGAATGCTTGTGGAGGCCTATGGCGACAGTGCTTTATCGGAAACCACGTGCAGAGATTGGTTTCGTCAGTTCAAAGACGGCAATTTTGACCTGAGCGACAAGAAGCGTGAAAATCGGCCCAGGAAGGTTGAAGACCATCAATTGCAGGCTCTTTTGGACAAGGACGATACCCAATCACAAAAAATGCTTGCCGAGCAACTGGGTGTTACTCAACCAGCCATTTCCATGCGTCTATGTGCCATGGGAAAGATTCAAAAGATCGGAAAATGGGTGCCGCACGAATTGAACGATAGGCAGATGGAGCGACGCCAAAACACATGCGAAATCTTACTCACCAGACAAAAAAGAAAGTCGTTTTTTCATCGGATTCTAACTGGTGACAAAAAATGGATATATTTCGAGAATCCTAAACGCAAGAAATCGTGGGTTGATCCAGGCAAACTATCAACATCTTCCCCAAGACCAAATCACTTTGGACGGAAGACGATGCTGTGCGTTTGGTGGGATCAGCAGGGTATAGTCTACTATGAGCTGTTGAAACCTAATGAAACTGTCAATGCCCACCACTACTACCAACAACTGATCAAATTGCACCATGCTCTGCGTGAAAAAAGGCCAGATTATCAGCAAAGACACAACAAGCTGATTTTCCTCCACGACAATGCACCATTGCACTCGTCAACATTGGTCTGAAACTACTTGGAGACGCTACCCCATCCCGCTTATTCACCAGACCTGGCCCCTTCTGACTATCACTTATTTTCGTCGATGGGCCACGCGCTCGCTGAGCGCCACTTCGATTCTTATGAAAATGTCCAGAAATGGCTTGATGAGTGGTTTGCCTCGAAAGAAAAAGAATTTTTTTGGCATGGTATCCACACATTGCCCGAGAGATGGAAAAAATGTGTTGCTAGTCAGGGAAAGTACTTTGAATAAATTTGTTTTTGCTTGCTATGAAAAAAACGTGTCTTTTTCTGACTAAAAACAGCGGATTTAAGCTTATATACCTTGTAAACAATTTAAATTTTGATTGAGACATTTACAACATTAGAAATTCAAAGCTTTCTGATTATCACATACTGATAAAATCATATAATATTAGAATTGCATACTTACTTCACAAGGAGCTGGACACACTCTTCCTGTAAATTCTGGAAAATTGTTTGTTTGTAATAATTGCAATAAAGCTTCATGCCAATCATCCTGATAAAAAATATTCTATTATGTTTTATATGTGGTATTATATAATAATAATAATAATTTAAAATTCTTGAAAATACAGAATAATAATTATATTTTGAAATGATTACAAATTCTTAAAACATTGACTTACTTGAAATACTAGATCATTCCATTTTGGAATAATATTTCCAAGAGGACATCCATATGATGATTGACAAAATGGAACACCACACTCCATACACCTAGATAAAGTAATTATTACAGTACTTACATCATTAGTTTTAGATAAAAGAACTATTTATAGTTAAATCAATTTAAAAGGAACAATTAATTAATACAAATTAAATTAGAAAATATAGATAGTAAAGCCTCAACAATTGCACAATCAGAAGACTGAAATTTTTGTTTACGCAAATTATCAAGGAAAGAAAAAGGAGAACAAAAACATAAGATACATCTTATTCTATTGCACTTTTTACTTTTTATTTAAGTAATCAAAAATCAACTTTTATTTCACCGCACTATCACATTCCTTATGTGTAAACTCTTTTAATATCCACTAGGGAACAGTATCCTGAAAATATTATTCGTAAACACATGGCATCTGCAGAAAATTTTCCAGGTAAGAAAAAGCTCGGAATCATTAAATAAACTTTTTTTGATGTAATTTTTTTGGAGTTTCTTTTCACAAGTAGATTATAGAATACAGTATTGTATCAATGCAAAAAGACTGAGTTATGTAATATTATAATCTTGACCATGGGACTCTATCACTTTTAAAATTATAATTTGTGGGATCTTTTTATTTGATCTCGGGAAAACAAGTGCCCCGTTTGCCCCTCTACAGAAGCCCATCGTCATCACTGTCAGATGTGTTTTCAGCAAGGATAATCCAGCTATTAATTAGCTAGATTATCCTTGCTTCAAAGTAATTGAATATTTCAACTTACGAGGAACTTTACAGAAAGAAGAAACAAAAATGAGCAATAATAATTAGGCAATATGCAATGTGCCATTGTATATTTTTTAAATAAACCAAAGGTTTTGTCCTGCAAGTCTGATGTGGATTGTAGTAAATTGCAATGCAACTAAATAACAGAACTTATCTTGAAACCATGTTGTTTTACTATTTAAGAATAGAATATATTACTTCCAAAACTCAAAACAGAACTGAACTTTGGCTTAAACATAATTTACCAAATATAAAAAAAAATTTTACCTTGCTGCTTGTGTTTTAAGATTTTTTCTGATTCCATTTAGATCATATATTTCATTCCAATTAGATATTCGTTTTGCTGCTGGAATATACTGTATTTGGTGTCTCTTATATTTCATAAAACCACTGCAAAAATTAAAATAATTTAAATAAAACTAGTGTTTCCTAGAATAAAAATGGAATCTATGCACTAGATCTTGAATAGGTATCACTCTGCTTCCACAGCTAAGAAACAAACCTTTCAATACTATTATGGTTATAATCATATACATTATATTGAATAGGACTGTTATTATTTTTGGTTTTCCTATAATTATAAGATTATTTGTCTATAATATTTAATGAATATAGTAAATCATTTTATTATTAAAATTGTATTTTATAATTATTTGACAACACTAATAAAGAATTTTTACTTATCATCAATGATTAAACATTTTCCAATTCTGTTCAGTTAAGAATTGTCAGAGGCTAATGTTAATGAATCCAGAAGTCTTTAGAAAAAGTCCAATTTCTGAAATTTTTCTTTTTTCTCAACATGCTTAACAAATGAGGCTCATATGGATTGGTTGATAGTATTTGTAAACCTCATCAAATAAAATTCTGACATCTTCAAACTTTAAAGTTTTGTTGTGATGAGTAAAGTAGCTTTGATTGACTCAGACTAACTCAATTGAATGAATAAAATGCAGGACAGTCTGCTTTAACAATTCATCAACACAGTAACTCAGAGAAAATGGAGATAAATACTTCAGATTTTCTGACAGTTTTGGTTGTCCTTTCAGTTAACTGGTCACAAATTGTGTTTTTTCTCCACAAATTTGTGGGCAGATTCTCAAAGAAAATGCTATGATACCTCACATTATCATAACTGCATGAGATGAGTATAATAAATGTTTCAAAACATAATTCATTCATTGTCTGATGAAAATCATGATTGCTATTTGGTTCAAAAACTTCAAAATTTCAAACATTATGTTACATAAATGAATAATATACAATTGCTCCTTCACATTACCAAAAGCTATTTATTTTATAAGAAAAACATTTTTCATTAATTCATAAAGAAAAAAAAATAAGAAACTTTATTTAAGAATCATTTTAAATATATAAACTTTAATATTTTTGACACATTTGTTCGTCTGTTAAAATATACTAGACTATTTCATTCCATAACCTGTTCTAAAAAGATAGCAAATTTAAAATGTCAAACTAATGATGGCTCTACTACAACCAAGAATAAATTTTAGTAACCCGAAAAAGCAGTTGTATATTATTCACTTAACTTATCAATATTTGTATCACATTTCATAAACTTCAAAGAATTGCCAAATGATGTGTGATATTTCTTATTTTTTTATAATCTCAAATTCACTTGCAAACCAGTCAGAATTTTCTAATACATGTTTTATACATATATTTCATAATGAACACAGAACTTAAAAACATATATAACATATTTTCCTTCACGTATGCAGCCTAATTGGCTCCATTCTTATTCTGGGAATGACTATAGATGAAACACAAAAACTCCACTATTTATTTCGTCATACTATAAGACAGAAATGTATGGTGTCAGATCCCTTACCTCACCACCCAGCTGTTCATTGTGAGCCTGGCCAAACCCATAATGGGCTAGCCAAAAAGAAAGAGGGAGTAAGAGTTAAGAAGAAGCGTGGCATGTGTTTTTCTTTTTTATTTGAACAGCATCATCTGATATAAACTGGTAATGAAAGATAGATTAACCTGACATTTTGAAACAAAATTCTACTACAAATTAATTTTTCAAGCTGTAAATTTATTCATTTTTATTATATATATATATATATATATATATATATATATTATAATAAAAATACATATATATAATATATATATATATATATATATATATACACGTATATATATACGTATTTTACGGACTATAAGAGACACCTTAATTTTTAAGCAATTTTTAAAAAAAATACCTATAAGATGCTATGGACTATAAGATGCAGCTGAATTTTGGAGACAATTTTTCGAAGAAAAAAGTGCGTCTTATAGTCCGTAAAATACGGTATGTGATATATAATTCTTGATAATTCTAAAAATAAGCAATTTTATGTCATTTGCTTAGATAACAAGATAACAGATTTATAATATTCAATATGGTCGATTATAGCTTACATGCCTTTTTAATGTACTATTAAAATTTAGTTTTATTCTATATTATAAATTATGAATAAAAATTTTATAATATTTGAATACAGAATGAAACTAAATATTTTTATTACTACTGTTTGTATTTAAATTTATACTTTAAATTAAATAATCTAGACTATGAAAGAAATATATTTTGATTGAGATAACTTACAGCAGTGTATGTTTGAAGTAAAATCTTATGCAGAATATACACTAGTGCAGGTTATGGAAAACATGATATGCCATACTAGTTTAGAAGATATTGTGTCAAATACTCTCTTTTTTTTTTCCATTTCACTTCTATTAGTAATTTATTGTAGATGTAACAAAAACAGTAATTTAGTATTATTCTACAGTGAAATGGAAATGGAAAAGGAATAGGAAAAATATTTTAATACATTATATTGTTAATGGAAAAATATTTAAAATCAATAATGTAATATCCAACATTATGGATTTGAGTATTTATTATTACAGATAATGATAACTGAATGAACTAACACAAAATTCAATTAGTTTTTAAATATTATCTCATAAATAGTTCTTTGAAGAATCATTATGAATGGTTTGTGCCATAATCATTCAAGATAAATTTTTATATCTTGGTGTTTTGTGATCTTTTCTAATTCTTTTTCTTCAACTCTGCTATTACCAGATATTGCTAAATTGATTAACCATACTTTTATTTTCAACATTGGATTAAAAATCCCACAGTATTTTCTAATACTAATAAATGTTGTAATTCATATTTAAAAACTCACCGAACTTTATCTAATACTTCTGATTTCTTTCTGTTAGATACTAATTCTTCAATGTCGTTTGTTTTTGTATGAACCATGGAATATGTATTATCATTTCTATTTAATTTTTGTTGGGATTTTTCTTCTTCTAATTGACGTAAAGCTCGTTGATATTCTTTTGGAAAAATCTATCAATTATAGAAAATATATCTTAATAATAATAGTTAGCTAAACAAATGAAAATTATGTACTAATTCTATTAAAAAATAAATACTTTTAAAAATTGTTTTGTAGAATCAGGCCATTCTTTCAAAATATGAGCAGCAACATCAGATTCAGTTTTAGTATGAAATTCACTTATTATTTCTTTCAAAAATTTCAAATCTTCATTTAATTCAACAGGAAAAATATCCACCATATCTTTATTGCATCTTTGAGAAAAACAACCATCTCTAAAAATAGATAATTTATTTTTAATACTAAAAAAATACAAAAATTTAACAGATAAGTTTAAACAATGTAATAAAATAAATATTGTCAACTTATTATTCTATATTTCTATGAGTTTTATAAATTGACCATTATTCTAATTTGGAAAGTAGGAGTTGTCTTAGGTTCTCATTTCACATTAATAGCTGAAAAAGAAACAATATAATTGTTAATTTTGTTAATTAATTATCATTATAACAGTTAATTATTTAATTAATTAATATATCATCTTTAATTAAATTTATCTACTTCTAATTTCCAAATTAGAGTAAGACTCAAACCTGCAACTTTTACTTATTCTGTTAGATATATTACCAAGTACACTACTCAGACCAATTAATTTAGGAAATAAATCCATTTTGGTCATTTGCTGTGCTGAGTGACTAGTACATGTTCATAATCATCTCCGGTTAGTGTGCTGAATAACCAATATGACTATATCATAATATCTTGTAAATTAACTGGTCTGGAAATGAAGATTCGACAGAAATCCAAGTAATGTAATTTTACAGCGCATCTTCATGGTAAGCAGAAGTTATGGGTTCAAGATCAATCTTTTTCAGATTATTCTAAATTAATTAATTAATTAAATTTGAATTTTTTGTATAAATTAAAGGATGAGGCTATTTATACATACAGTATATCGCGCGATGATCGGGAGTTGCGTCGCTCTCTTCGCTAAGTTCTTTTCGTAGGCCCCTCACCCGCGGACATGCTCGCTATTGATCGCAGTCAGTTAGTACAATGTGCCGCTTTCACGGCTTGTCTACCCGGTTCATGTTACCTTAGGTTCCAAGATGGCGGCTCGTCTCTGATTCAAGCAAGGAAACAGTGGGGACGCACGTTCTAACCTAACCTAACCCAACCCATTCTAATATATTACCATAATTATTAGCAACCAAATTATTAGAATAAGTTAGGTTAGGTTAGGTAAGAATGTGCGTTCCCACTGTTTCCTTGCTGGACGAGCCGCTAGGTAACATTAATCATCTATCCTAACCTAACCTATCCCTCCGGGAGATGACTGTCACTAGCTAGGCTAATGCAAAACCTTTTATTTCAGCGAACAAGCTGTAAAGAGGCATGTAGTACTAGCCAACCGCGAGCGATAGCGAGCGTGTCGGCATCAATATCTGCCGGACTGCCTGTTAAACACGCGATAGGCTTAGCGGAGAGAGCGACGCGACTCCTGATCATCGCATGATATACTGTATGTATAAATAACCACTTTCTAAATTAAAAGACACAGTCATTTCAAAAATTTTTTAGATGATCACCATTTTATTTTCTTTTTTGTTCTAGAACAAGACTGTCTTTTACGACTTTCTTGTTCTAGAACAAGAGAGAAAATAAAATGGTGATCGTCTAAAGAATTTTTAGAAATGATTGTGTCTTTTAATTTATACAAAAAATTTTATCATCCGATGGAAATTCAGAAAAAAAAAAAAGATAAATTTGAATTATCGAATTTATTGCAAGATTGGTGACTTAATTGCCTACCTTTGGTCCAAATTACATATCTTTATATTTAATTAGCCAGGTTATAGCCTAAGAATAAATTTGATGTTATCATTTGATTATTTTATAATTTGGACTTTGTTTACTATCTATATATAAATAAATATCTCAACATCTCAAAGCCAAATGATTATAAGTTTAAATCGTAGTACATTACCACTGCTAATATTAAATACTGAGTAATAATAAACAGTGTAATAATTTAATAAGAGACAGCACCTAACACCTACCTCTAGTGCCAAATTTCTTAGTATTTAATAATTAACTCAGGCTTCATTACCACTATTAATAATCTGATAAGCATTTGGCTTGTCTACTATATGATTAAATTATTGGTGTTCGCTACACTCAAGTTTTCTTTTAGAACCTTTGAGGGACTACGGCCTTTCAGCATAAAAACTGCACGCTAACATCAAACATAGAGGGTACTGTAGCCATGTATGCCATTCAGAGGGATCCTACCTTTCCCTACTGTCTATCTCCTCTCCTTTTCTTCCTTTTCCCTTTCCCGCCAGCTAAACACTTTGTGTATGGCTGATGTCTTTCTTGTATGTATGTATATGATTAAATTTTGAAATATGAAATGTTTAATCCCAAAAAATCTTATATAATGATTTCAAATCATATATTAGAAAAATCAAGAGAATAAAAAATAAAATATTTTGCTTCTGCAAATCATAATTAAATTCAAATTTATAAAAAATTTCATTGTATCTAATCTAGTAAATAATTAACATACTTGTCTAAGACATAAGCAATTCCTCCAGACATACCAGCTGCAAAATTTCTTCCTGTAAGACCTAATATTATAGCATAACCACCAGTCATATATTCACAACCATGATCTCCAACACCCTAAAAAAAATATGAAATAAGATCAAAATATGATGGAATTCATAATTATAAATATTTAAAATATAGAAAATTACAAACATACAATAACAAATTTTATAATATACCTCACAAACGGCAATAGCTCCAGAATTGCGTACACAAAATCTTTCTGCCACTATACCACGAAAGAATGCTTTTCCAGAAGTTGCACCATAAAGACAAACATTACCAGCAATGAAATTATTTTCAGATTTAAAATCTTCAGGCATATCTTTTGGAGGATAAAGAATTACCTCTCCACCTGATAGACCCTAAAATAAAATTGAAAAAGGTTTTTTAAGCTTTTGACATTATTATGTTATTCTGATGATGATAATAAAATAAGTTAAATGACATTAATAATTTTAAAACTAACTTTTAAAATTGTAATCAATGACATTCATCAATGAATGCCAATGATTACATATTAAAGTTCAGCCGTAGACAGCTTTTTCAATTAATTATGTTGCCAATTTTAAGAATAATTTATCAATCTATTAAAAACAGTTTTAAAAGAAAATATTTTAAATTACTTCTCTGCTCTTTACTGACACCGGGTATTATAACTATAACTTCAAAACGAACCTGTTACCGGTGTAAATCTTCTTATAAGCGTCTGACTAACGTTTTCGAACTTAAGAAGCTTTTAAGTTCGAAAACGTTAGTCAGACGCTTATAAGAAGATTTACACCGGTAACAGGTTCGTTTTGAAGTTATAATATTTTAAATGTTATCAAATTAAGAGATTAAAAATTCAAAAATTTTATTGCTATGAGATAACAATTTGAATAGAATATTGATTTCAAATCATGAATCAAAATTCAACAAAACATTTTATATTGTTACAAAGCTTATGCATTTCTGTGAAATAACATTCATGCAGGAATAAATTCAGTCAAACTACTGTATTCCAAATTTAAAAACAAGATTACAATCCTCATCTTGCAAATTATCATATATTTTTGTCAATATATTTCTATTTTGACATGAAACTTATTCTTTTAATAAAAATAAAAACATTTAAAAATCAATATTTATGAGTGATTATACAGTAAATTAATTATAAATTTTACTTGCTTGAATATTTTAAAAGATTATCTTCAATTAATAAGTAAAGGAACATTAGCAAACAATCAAGAAAATCAAAAAAACTATCTTTTTCAGGACCATTATATCCCAGCTTCAGATCATTCAAATCAAACAAAAACAAAACATTTAGAGAACTACTATCAAAAATCCAGGAATGAATTGCAACATTTGGTTGCACCATCTGTTATGATATTTTATAAATAAACTTTTTATAATAGTTAAAAATATAAAATGACAAAAAGCTTAATTTTGAGGGTAGGAATGGGTGGGGGTGATGACTACCCCTTAGGAAGTTATTAACCATGATAACTTACTTTTATACTCCCATTTCTAATACCAACCTTTCATTAGATAAGAGGTATAATCTTTTGTTCTTTGTTTATGGAAAGAATTCTATGAGTTTAACCAGTTACATCACAATCTCCTACAAGTCTAACAAAATTTTTGTTCATATGTTGTATTTTCTGTTTTAACTTGTGTCATATTTTACTTTGTATTTACCTTAGAATAATATGTCATAATATCATACAGTAAAACTCAGTTAATCACCTATGGAGCCAGAGTTGTGCCAGATTATAAAATGTTTTTATATTTTCACAAAATTGATAAGTTATATGTGAGCTGAACATTACAAACATTGCTGTATATTCTGTACCTGTACACACTGCTTTCACTGGTGATTTCTTGTGTTTATGCCACAATTGTCAAATAAGTTGTTGTAAAAATCTTTCAGGATAGAACTTGAAAGCTTACAGAAAACAAATCAAAAGCATATAGCAATCTAACTTGACATAAACAAGATACTGTAACAAAATTAGTGTGTCATTTTTCTTAATAGATGTCAGGAGGTTAACTGTAGGATCAAAAGTAATGTGTAATAGTCATACCCTTCACCTTTACCTTGATTCCTGCCAAAGAATTTTAGTACACCACATGTTTAAACAAATTCACCAAATAAAAAAAATTATGCTGGATTGTTATTAGACAATTCCAGATTATCAGTTACTTTTCAGAGTGCACTACAATTAACAAATTTCTGCTATTACTACGTACTGTACACTGCATTACTACAAACAAACTACTTCAAACAACCTTTACTCTGCAGTAAAATTAATTCTTTAATCTAACGTTTTCAGTTAGCTTTACTAACCCTCTTCAGGATTGCCAAAAAAACCGTTATTTCGAAAAATACGTTTGAAAAACTCTTTACAATTTAGAATGCTTTTAAACTTTCCGGCTGCGCAATCTCAGATCATTCTTTCGCAGCTGCATATCGGCCGCTCTCCAAGCGGAAGGGATTCGATATGATTCTTTAAAATTAATGCTTTGCCCTTTTTCATTGTACTTGTTAATACACTACGCCTCGGTATATTTAAGTTGCCTTATATTTGCCACTTTCTGTACAATTTTCGCATCATCCCAGTTGATAGACACCTCGTCCGGATCCGCTATCGCATAGTTGGCTAACGCCGTAACTGGTTGCCTGCATCTTACATTTCTTTTATGCTCCTCTAACCTTACTGCCAGCGATCTCTTCGTGGCTCCTATATAATACAGCTCCGTACTCCTCCTTTTATCCTGCACTGGTATTCTGTAAACCCCTGGAATTTTCATTCTGTCTATGGGCGCTTTGTCATTCCGTAGCAACTGAAATACAGTAGGGTTCCTCCTGTATGCTATTTTTTTATTCTTCTCTATTCCTATTCTTCTATATATGTTGCTTAATTGAGCTCTATACTCCATTATGGTAAATTCTCCCTTTTCTTTACTCTCGTTATTACGTTTCTCTATTTCCTGCACCAACCATTTTATTTTGCCACTCTTTACTCCGAATGATGCGAAAATTGTACAGAAAGTGGCAAATATAAGGCAACTTAAATATACGGAGGCGTGGTGTATTAACAAGTACAATGAAAAAGGGCAAAGCATTAATTTTAAAGAATCATATCGAATCCCTTCCGCTTGGAGAGCGGCCAATATGCAGCTGTGAAAGAATGATCTGAGATTGCGCAGCCGGAAAGTTTAAAAGCATTCTAAATTGTAAAGAGTTTTTCGAACGTATTTTTTGAAATAACGGTTTTTTTGGCAATCCTGAAGAGGGTTAGTAAAGCTAACCGAAAACGTTAGATTAAAGAATTAATTTTACTGCAGAGTAAAGGTTGTTTGAAGTAAATTTCTGCTATATTTTTAAACTTGTCATCGTATTTAATTAATGTTGTTTCTTAAAAATGTAAGCTGATATTATTTGTGCTGTTTTTAATTCTACAATTTGATATGAGAATAAATTTTTAAAGACATATTAGTAATTTTAATTTGTTGTATTTTAGAATAATTTAATAATTTAAAGAATTATTTGGATCAACAAAACTGATAATTTTACAATATATTTTAAACTTGTAGTGCTCTGCTACTATTTTTGTATATTAATTTCTTTGTATGCTCAATTTTCCGTTATACGTGTCGGGTTTTTGCTTTTGTCATGCGTGAATGTATTTTCTGTCATGTCATGTACCACCTTTTGGATGGGTGTTGTTGGTTGGCTGACGGTTGGCTGTTCGTTGGACTACGTGATAGGAGGCGGAAGTTCCAGACAGGAGTTCCCTTTTATATTTCCGGTGGAAAATATAAAAGGGAGGGACCCCCACAAGAAGGCACTCTTTTTTTGTCTTTACCTGTGTAGTTCTTGGGTACCTGGATCGGAGGAGATAGTCCCGGTAAGGAGAAGGTAAGGTTGCCATACACGCCATTGACAAAGGATAGAAGATTAGCGAGTCTGAGGAGAAATCGACTTGCATCAGCGTGAGGACACTATAAGGAGCACAATCTCCTTTTTGTGGAGAAAGATCCTTTAAGGTTAGAATCCCTTACTATGGTATTTCGTTGTTAGTAACATTTACTGACACGTGTTCATCAGCCCATTTGTTACAGGATATGGGCTATCGCATGATTACGAAGAATTGTATGCATGCGGATCAACAATGTATACTCACCTTGTAAATAATTGTCAAGTAACTATCGGACCTGTAATTAGTAAGTGAGTAGACGTTATTAATTTTTTTGGCATTACTAATCGATACTTGACCGATAACTATCATCTGTTAATTACTGTATGTACATGTATCTTGACTGTTATAAATTGTTTCATCCATCTATTGGCTTTGAGGTATGTTATATTGTAAGGTCCTCAGACACTACAAACTTAATCAATAAAAAATGATAATATATATTAATTAAAATTATTTTATTTTACAACAACAAATTTTATAATTTTTACTTGCATATAGTAAATTATTTTTTTTTTTTAAATTCTGCTAAAACTATAATATTTCTTACATTCATGAAAAATTTTTTCCCAAACATTATACAGGGTGTTTGGAAATTCCTGTCACAAACCTCTAGGACTTGTAGAAGGGAGTGAGTACATAATATTTTGATTAGGAACCCATTTCCGTTCTACAATGGTTTCAATTCAGATGTTTAACTCTTCTGCTTGAGGAATTTGAATTAGCCGTGATGCAGTGCAATTACTAGGACATTTAATTATTCTACACGTCATACTGTCTACCCTATTGTATACCAGGACAAGCAACTCTGAGACTTTTCTCTTTCCCTCAGCAGAAGTGGAAGAGTTAAACACCTGAATTGAAACTGTTGTAGAATGGGTTTCTAATCAAAATATTATGTACTCATTCCCCTCTACAACTCCTAGAAGTTTGTAACGGGAATTTCCGAATACCCTGTATATATTATATATATATATATATATAATATATATATATATATATATATATAGTTTTTTTTTATCAAAAAATAGGGTCAAACAAAATTTGTAAAATTTTTCAGAAATCAAAAATTACATTTGATATTACTAAAACATTAAATTTTATGATCAATTTTCATCATTTACCTTTGCAACATAATCATTGGCATCTCCTTCAAGTTCAGCACAAACCCCATGAGCAAGAAATGCACAAAAACTTTGACCAGCAGTGCCATGAAGTTTTATATTAATAGTATTTTTGGGCAATCCAATTTCTCCAAATTTCCTTCAAAATATGATATGTTAAAATCAAAATGTAATTATAGCATAAATTTCTGAATTATAAAAAAAAATATATATATATATATATACAGGGTGTTTTTTTTTTAAACTGGCGGCACTCAGAGACATCTGTAGAGCAATCTAACAGCCGGACTGTTGCCAAATTTGGGAGAGTGACTAAGGACGACATGGGAAAGAGATTCTGCGAAGAAAAAAAGTAGTACCCAAATTCGTCGGTAGGGGTGAATTTGGCGCTGTTGCAGTGAAACAGCTAAGAATTTGCATAACACTCTGATAACACCTCAAAATGCAAATTCACAATGACGTAATCGACAGCAGCACCACCTAATTTGAGCTTAAAAGACAAGGACAAAAGTCCAAAGCGCATTCTGGATGTCAGCAGAGTTCAACATGCATCTTTCATTACCTCAATGTGCGTTGCTTGTGAAACTATCATCTTAACCAATCGAGCGCACCGTGCGCTCTTCATAAGTTTAGAACCCATAACTTGCGCAGAGGTCCTATCAATTAATGCATTGAAAGACTTGATAAAGAAATTTGAAGAGACAGGATCGTTAGCAGTTTGGCCTGGTAGAGGGCGGAAACCGATGTCTGCACAGACAGTTAGTGATGTTGCGACTGCACTCGTTGAAGGTTCACAGGGGACCGTTGCTGGTAGTAGCAGTGCCCGGGGAGTGGCATGACAATTGGAAATGGTGCCTTCAACAGTATGGCAAGTTCTGTGAAAAGTTCTCAAGTTCTATCCATACAAGATAAGCCACCTGCAAGAATTAAAACCAATCAACCATGCTACACAGTTGACATTTGCTCTGACATCTCTTGCTGTTTTGCTGCAACAGCGCCAAATTCACCCCTACCGGCGAATTTGGGTACTACTTTTTTCTTCACAGAATCTCTTTCCCATGTCGTCCTTAGTCACTCTCCCAAATTTGGCGACAGTCCGACTGTTAGATTGCTCTACAGATGTCTCTGAGTGCCATCAGTTTAAAAAAAAACACCCTGTATATCTTCTCTACATTGTTTTTTAATGTGTTTTCTTATTAATGATTTTGTAATAATTATAAAAAACTTATTTTAGACTGATAACATAATTACATTATGCTTATAGAAAATAGAATAGATAATTTCACTGTAGTTTGACTAATGATAATTTTCTAGAAAACAATTAGTTTAAAAAAATGTTACATCATATGTATATCATTATCAAATTTATTATTATTTAAATATTTCACTTTTATTACTTTATATATAAAAAAGAAAAGTATCTAGTAAAATTAACAATAATAAATTCTTCCTTGTAACAATCAATTTCACAAGAAATCATAAAACCATAAAAAAAGTTCTGAACACTTTAAGTAGTCAGTTTATTAACACTGTTTTTCAAGACATTAGGTTTCTGGATCATCAGATCAATAATGCAAAGAATATAAATATGAACATATATCAAAATTTTTAAAAAATAAACAGTCAAATCCAGTAGCATAGCAAACATAACTAGTGCCTGGGGCACGACACTTTATTGGCGCCTCCTCCCCCTTCCAGAAACACACATAGTTTGTCTTGGAGACCATTTGGGCACCCCTCTACAAGTGGCTCCTGGGGCATGATACACCCCCCTGCACCTCCTTGCTACGTCACTGGTCAAATCATGATACAAATTCCAACAATTCCAAAAGTAAATTATTATAATGTCTCAGAAAATATTTAATCAGAATAAATTTATGAATTCTTAAACTATTTAGCATTATAAAATCATAAAATTTTCATTAATATACAAGAATTATCAATGTATGACTGTTATGTTATATACTAACTTTGCTACCATATAGCTTAGAGTGGATGCAAAAGCTCGATCTTCATTTGTTATTTTCATTGTTATGTCAACCTTTTTAGTGTGATTTTCCAGTATTCGAGATTTTTCAATCAACTCATTGTCCTGTAAAAAAATATAACAAAACATGTTTATAATAATATAAATCAATACTATGATGGTAATTCAATAAGTGAAGGTAAATTGCTTAAGTATGTAATAAGACTAAATGCAACTTCATGAAACTATTACAGAATGTAGCAACATCTAAAGGGTAGATTCTGACAATGTGCAATAGATGGCAAAACAAGCCTGACTATAACAACAGTGTGAGAATCATGCCTGTCCAGTAGAAAATTGTACTACAAAAGAGTATCTTCCTATCTTAAGATTTTTGTGATCAAAAGAACAAACCAAAGGAGGTTGACATAGGAATGAGTCCAATATGATGGAAGGTGTGAGTGAAAGTGTACCAGTGATTAGCAAGATTTCAAGAAGTCAGAACATCAATTGTTGATGAATATCATTCAGGATGCCCTTCCCCAACAAACAGTGACACCAATGTTACTCACTTGGAACCATTTATTCATGAGAATAAGTGGATTTCTGAGAACATAGTTGCCACTAAATTAAACAAGAACACTGGATCTGTACATGGCATCATCCATCCATGTGAACTATGTGCAGAGTTGAAGTGCTTTCTTGGTACATTACCATAATTATAATAAAATAATTTTATATATAAAAAAAGTTATGAAGGAATTAGATGCAAATTAAGTTTAAGTAGGGGAAAAATAAGATATCAGTTGCGTGATATTAATATATGAATATATTTTGCACGAACAAATTGGCAGTACTTAATGATGGATTTTCAACAGCAGTGTTCTTTGTCCCTTTTGTTCTGGTATCCACTATGGCCAAAATGCAATGCAATGCCAACATTACATGAAAATCACATGGAACCAAAAAGTTGTAACTATGTGGTCGTACGCCTTATTTTGTATATTGTTGTATATATTATTCTTAGTATTTATTCCATTTTCTTTCTCTTTGTTGGTTCTTTTGTCTATCACTTCCTAGAAACTTCTTTCTTCCCTGACCCTTCCCTGTTCAAATGGTGGTGACCTAATTAAAAGACAAAGAAAAGGTGGTAGCCTGAGGGCTAAGTGTAGGACAAGAGAGCACTTTTTTGGCTTGCACGTTGGAGAGATAGGATGTGTTGTGAAGACCTCCAGGTTGTTCTGGCATCAACTGGAGAACAAAGGAGATGACAAGCCTAAGCTAGCATTCGAGAGGAATCTGAAATATATCCCGACATAGGAACGTTGAGAAGCTTATTCAGAGAATTGGATAGATGTCTACAATCAACAATTTCTACAATTCGGAAAGTTAATAATCTAGCAAGCGCGACTATCACCCCAAGATCGTCGACATTTTGGGTACCCATTCTTTTCTATTATCATATATCCAACTATCCTATCGTCTATCTTTTCTTCTTCTTTTTTTATTTATGTAAGTAGTTTTAAGTATTTAGTCATAGTTCCTTATTTTTGTACTGCGGTGAATATTTTTTTGTCGTGAGGTTGCTTAACGATTCTACTTGAGTATCTGCAGGAATTGTATGTAAAAAAGTTAACGGGAAGAACAAGGAGTGTCAGAATTATAAAAGAATCCTGTAAAGAAAATAAACACGAGTGACGAGAACATATGTGTGTTATATTCTCTTGTTGAATCACTCACCGCGTGCGTATCTTACAGCTAAGACCAGTACTATGTAAGATTGTTATTTGTGATATGTACTATTGTATTAACTTCATCAACTGCATTGTAATTTTAGTTTGATTTAATCTGTATAAAAATATTCAATTAAATCTGTGTAACAAAAATTTTATTATATCAGTATCCTTGACAATAAATTTGTTTTTCATAATTCTGATATTTAAAAATCTAAAAATACAACCATTTCAGAATTAAGAATTATAAAATAGAATCATTTAGTGCAAAAGTGACATTATTAGTTTAGGAGCAACTGCATATAGTGAGCCTAGGGGCCATATTTCTAAACACACTGCTGGTTCACCAGCATCTTTGTCTTTTGTTTTCATCCAACACAACAATAAGACTCATGTGACAAAATGTAATGCAGTAAGAAGCTTCCTGACATGACAAAGTCGGTTAGTTTTAAAGTCATTTTTTCATGTGAGATTACATACACACCTATAATTCACACCATCAAACTTTGAAGTTTTCTAACATATAATCTGTGGATTATAGGGGAATAAATTATTATTTAATACAAATAGTACCAAATCAAATTTGATGAAATAACAACTTAAACAATTTTTTTCCTTAAATATTATTACCATCCACATCATTCACTAACAATCAATAAAATAGAGAAAGAATCAATTGACATATTTATGAGGACTGCTTACATGAATCTTAATTTTTATAACATAAGTAAGATGAAGTCTGAATATTAAGAACAGTTTTGGTGTAGCATGTAGGTATTCAAATGATGTTATTATAAACATTGTTTTGCAGTTTTACATAAATATATACAATTATAATTATTTTACATTTATTTTTAGTTATTAAAATCAAAACTTTCTTAAAATGAAAACATACCAGTCTCTTATCCAATTGGAAATCTTGATTTATACTTCCACCTATTATGTTTACTCCAGATCTTAAACTAGAAGCATTGCATAATAAAGGAGAAAAATCCAACAATTTTGCTTTGCAATTATTTTCATCAGGATTGGCTGCCAATAAATCTGTTCTACCAATAAGATCTTGAAAATGTCTAATTCCAAGTTTTGCCATATAACTTCTAACCTGTAATAAAAATTTGTGCAATCAAATTTGCTTTTATAATGCAAAAGTTAAATCAGATTAAAAATATATAAATTTTTTTCCATAAGAACAATAAGTAAATTTTCAATAAATCAGTATCTGAACTTGAATTATTTCTGAATTTAATCTTTCATTCAATAAATTTGTAAAAGCAACTAAATTAAGTTAAATATATGCTTCTCTAAGCATTGTCAACATTAAAGTAAATATTTACAAATGTCATTTTTAAACCACACGTACAGGAACCACTTACTGGTGTTGGAAACAAGAAACGAAAAAATGTCGTTAACATTTTCGAATGTTGGAAGTTCTTTTTCAGACGATAAAAAAAAAAAAAAAAAAAACGATGAACGCAGATCCAAAAATAGAACGATTATTTTTAAACGAAATTGAATACTTCCCGTTACAGCCGGTTGATCGGACATGCGCATTCGGTGCAGGTATATGACGATTAAAGGTCCGTGTCGATGAGGGCCTGCCAGGCGACAGACAAATTGAGCTCTTCTTTATAGTTTATGCTGGTGGTGGCGCGGCTAGATTTGTAAACAGAGATAGCCTCCAACCACCTCAGGTGTTCAGGGTGAGGTGAGGTGATGATGAGCCTCGCTTAGTTGAAGGCTGCCTCGATGTCAGGATCGGCCGCGTAAGTTGAGAGAGCCGTAGAGTTCCTCCCATGTAGAATATCTGCATTGTGCTCACGTATTCTGATTCCCAATGATCGTTTGGTTGAACTGATATAAACAAGGTTTCTGTCACACCTGTGATCCTTAAGAGGTATAGAGTAAATGCCCGGAAGTCTGTTGGGATCGGGGGAATCCTTCCCATTACAGAGGATGTCCAAGATGGTGGGACATCTGTATGTGATCTTAATACAGCATTTGTTGGCAATCCCCTTATATAACGAAGCCATGTACAGATTATATGTGATGGGGATCCGTGTCTCATCCTCAGGTTGATTGTCGTGACGTGAACGGATGGCGGATACATGTGCGAAGCAACAGTGACGATTAATCAATCTATTAATTAGCTTGTGGTACCAGTGGATGGTCACTAGGTGTTTGATATGTTCCAATTCGGTGGTCAGTGCTGCTGGAGTGGACAAATGCAAAAACGCCCTCTTAATTAACATGTTGAATGTGGTGGTCTTGTATTGGAAAGGGTCACATGACCCAACCGGGATGTAAAGGGAGGCCGTACCTGGTTTATAGTAGATTGAAGTGTGTATAGACGATCCTTCGATGATGATGTTTAGATTCAAGAAGTGGACTGCCGTATTGTTAGCCTGTTCTAATTCTACAGTCAAGCCATAAGGGTTGTCATTAACCGATTCTACAAATGCCGTCACATCCGGTACATTTCTTCATAAGATGATTATGTTGTCAATATATCTTTTATACAAGATGATGTTAGGAAGATACTGCGGTAGGACCTTTTGCTCCAATTGCCAATGCCACCACCTGCATAAACTATAAAGAAGAGCTCAATTTGTCCGTCGCCTGGCAGGCTTTCATTGACACAGACCTTTAATCGTCATATACCCGCACCGAATGTGCATGTCTGATCAACCAGCTGTAACGTGAAGTATTCGATTTCGTTTAAAAATAATCGTTCTATTTTTGGATCTGCGTTCGTTGGTTTTTTTTTATCGTCTGAAAAAGAACTTCCAACGTTCGAAAACGTTAACATTTTTTTCAGTGGCGTGCCGTGACATTTGATGACAGGGAAGCTGTGTTTCTGTAAGAAGCCGACTTCCAGGGGCAATCAGTTAATTGCGCGTCAGTGATGGTCTAGGGCAGTGGTTCTTAACCTTTTTTACTCGCCGCCCACCAAATATTTCATAATTTTTTGTGACCCCCATTTTTTAATAATAATTTATATTTGATAATTTGATAATTTATCTATAATAAATTGATTTTTTTATTATTGCTTTATTTTTTATATAATAAATGTAAATCATAACTTTATTATTTCATTATCTATTTAAATAACATTCAAACTTCACAATTAAACATGAAAACTCATTAATTTTTAACAGAAAATAAAATAAGAAACATGTCGATAAATCGATCCAATGTCGATGCTAAAACTAAACTAAAACTAAAACGCCCACTTGTGGTAAGGATTTTGCATATCTTTTGCAAAAATATTTAAATTTTCAAAGCCTACTATTTTTCCTAATTATTTTTAAAATTCCAAGCATTAATAGTTTCTTAAAATTGCTTTGGAATAAAAGAAGTAAATACTGCGGTGTAAGTAGCATATTTACATGTATTTCTTCTGTACTAACAAAGTTGTATGTAGGAAGAAATACAAAATAAATAAATAAAAACTAAATAGGAAAACTATCTTTCTTATTTCACTTTTCAATACGATATTCGGATTATACATCAATTTTCTTTTTATTATATTCTGAAGGAAATTTTGCATAATTTGGCGGCCCCCGGCAAACTTCTTATGGACCCCCAGAGGCCGCGGCCCCCTGTTAAGAATCACTGGTCTAGGGTCCATTCGTATTCATTTGTTCGATAAGCCAGTAAAAACTGTAGACTTCTCTAAATGTATTTTTAATATCACAATTACATTCTGAATCGCTAGCCACGATATAAGGGCTAAAATTAAAAATAAATTATAAAAACTTACTCGGTGAAATAAAATGTGCGGTGGATATACATACCTGGTACAATGTATTGTTCGATTGTATTAATATACTTTTAAAGAAAATTATAATTAAAATATAGCTTTGTAAAGAAACGTACATAAAAATAACATAAAATAGTCTTTACTTTTTAAATCTTAAAACAATCCACTTAGTCAAATATCTTGATACGAGTAGCTAATGGATGGAACTAGTGACGGTCCAGGTAGGTGTGTAGTGAGTGTGTGCGTGCCAAATCCCGAGGGTGCCGATACCGGTCAATGTCAAATGCCTCTTTTGTCGCATCACTAGTATATCTCAAAGGACGCCACAGGGCTGTTGTAAATTTTAAACGTTTCTCACCGTAGCTGTAAAAATCTAATTATGTTAAACTTAATAGTCATTCGTTTTCTAACTAATTCGTTTTAATACCAGGTGTACACGGAAATCAGTTTCCCACTGTACTGAGCGAGTGATTGGTTCTGTTAAGCTTTTGTTGAAGTAAAATTCTGGCTCTTTCAACAGGGTTTTATTTATGTCCCCATTCCCTAATCTCTTAATTATTTAGTCACTTCTTAAGTAGAAATAAGTCGAAACCAGTTACTTTGTACCTGAATATCTGTAGTCTTGGGAAAACAGTGGAAAGACAAATTTTTATGACAACGGATATATAAATCGTAAATTTAAGGAAAATAAATTCTAGAGCTTTTTTTTTGTACCATTGTATGTACTGTACGTCTCATTCATTAAATTTGGTTGTAAATGATGCTGCCAAAGTAACAGTTAATTTTTAACACTGTACTAGAATTGTACACGTTTTTTCTGCATCCCCTTACAGATGGGACATACTAAATCGTAATATCACCGGTTTAACATCGAAATCCGTAAGTAATATAAGATGGGAGAGCGGAATAAACGCAGAATAAATATATCAAATATTTTAATGGAGTTTTTTTTAAACTCCTGTCAACTATACAGAACTATCATAAAAACGTGCCAGTAAATTCCTATCGGTTGGGTTAAGTTATAAATCTAGTCTAGGGTGGGCAACCCTTTTTATAACATGGGCCAATGCCTATAATCTGGCTGCTTGGAAGTTGACAGGCAGGCGGATAACAGCCCACAACCGCTCCGGGATATAAAGCTGTACTCTTTACGAGTGTGTCGCTTCTACCAGCTAAACCGGGTGAGGTTGGTGCACTGTAAACCGCATGTGCTAATGCCTATATAATCTGGCTGATTGGAGACTGACCCGGTTTCGACATTCCTTCCGCCACCGAATTATTCGAATATACAATAGCAATCTTATCGTTTTTTTTTTCACATGTAGTATAGAAATTTGTAAAAGATACATAATGCAGTTATAATAAAATATTAATTTTAATTAATTCAAAGTACGTTAAAATATGAAAATTTATATTTTATAAAATTCAAGGGAAGGTCATTGGAAGGTGGAATCGGCGCTTCCATCGCTTCCAATGACGGCACGCCACTGATTTTTTTGTTTTCTGTTTCCAACACCGGTAAGTGGTTCCTGTACGTGTTCCATGAATGTAGAAGTTTGTCATTTTTTATAAAATATTTGTCATTCTTCAAAAATTAATAGAATTATTCTAGTAACTAATGCTTTTTTTCATGTACATAGTGATAAAAAATATCTTTTCATAAATAAATGAGTGCTTAGGTTAAAGCATTAGCAAATGTTTATTATAAAATGCAATAAAAGTCAGATATATATAAAATTATAATTATAAAATCAGCTTATTGAACATAAATTTGTTCATTTCAATTGTTTCAAGAATTTGACAATACAATAAATTAAAAATGAATATGAACAAAGGAATTCTCAAGGATAATCTAATAAACACAGATTTCACCTTATGATAGACTCAGTTTAAAATTATATATAAATTATTATCAAACATATACAATGATATTAAGATAAATAGCTGTTCATACTATAAACATTCAAATGCTAAGTGAAGCAGTTATTAACAAATTTGTGATGACTATACAATATGTTCCTGAATCTAAATAAATATCCAACTCAGCTTTAAACATTTAATAAATTGTAATAAACCATCAATACACCTTTCTTGCTGAGATATGTTTAATCAAAACATCAATGTTTTTGACCTAAAACATGTTCCTTGACCAATATAAAAATGTTATCAAATGTGCATATAGATTTGACAGAGGCTAAGCTATTTATATTTTCTCAAATGCAAAAAATCATATTTTGGATTTTATTTCAAATATTAAACATTTATAAAAAAAAATAAGTTATTGTGATAGGTATGCAACCAACTTCTAGTAACCATACATATATGCAAAATCTCTTAGTTAATGCTATTAAATTTGTTGTTTTTACTCTGCATTGATTATTGATCATTCCCTTTTTTTGAATTGTCAGCAGTTCAAATTTACATATTGTGTTTATAACAACATGAATCAAGTAGAGTCCCATACAACGCGCAAGCAACAACCCTCAAATTTTGTCGATCAGAGGTATACGTTTTTTTTTCAACTTATAGGCCAAGGTTTAAACTTTCATAAATCGTGTGATAATGCAGGTTTCGATAACGTGATTTCCTATAATGCATAACGAATCCCCCGCGTTATGTGGGACTCTACTGTATATATCACAACTAAACACAATTCTAGTTTCATTTTAATATAATTCTAATGAAATAAACATCAGCTAAGATTTTTATTTCATTTAAAATTTATTTTAATGAAATAAAAATGTATACCCTAGCAAAAATTTCATTTGAAGTCATTTGCAAATGGTAATTGATTTCAAATATGATTTGATGCCAACTGATAGGAAATATTAAATAGTAACAAATGGCAAGTCCTTTTTGATCATTTACTTTGTAGAAGAGAATATTAAGTAATGGAAATAATATAAATTATCATCAAATAATCTTGTAATATTTTCACACTTGAAATTCTGAATACATGATAAAAATTGTTGTCAGTTAACATTTTAATGAGTGACATAAAATGGTATTGTTTGGCAAATGTTGTGTTTATCAACAATAGTATTTATTATTTAATTTTATATTGCTTTCTATTTCAAATATATCAAATCAATTTATGAATCTGATCAATTCTAAATCTAAAACTATTCAGTTGACAAAACAGTTTTAAATGATAATTGATATCAAATAATGAATTAAAAAAGAATCATAAATTGATTTGATATATTTGAAATACGAAGTAATATAGAATTAAATAATGCATACTATTGTTGATAAACATAACATTTAAACATAAAAATTAGCCATATAAAATGGTTTTTTGGTCAATTTCATAAGTGATATAAATTGGTATATTGATAAAATGATATCATTTTGTGTCATTTGATCATAATTGTCAAAAAATTAAATTCAATTAACTGAAAATTATTTAGAAATACATTAGAAACAAGCAATTATTTATATGACATCACAATGCCAGGCTGCAATTTTTACCAACGTTATTATTAGTGTTAATGAACACTCTCGACGAACCTTTATGTCCGGTAATATTTAAAATTCAAATTTTAAATGTTACTGGACATAAAGGTTCATCGAGTATGTTCATTAAAATATATGTTCTCCATCTCAAATTTATAATGTCTTGTCCCTGTACATAATACTTTTCTTGATAATAACAGTCATGCCAGTCATCTATGTAACTCCATTCAGAGGAAAATTTTTTAATTGAATTCATGTGATTTCCAGTCTAAATCAGAAGTTTGCATACAGTTAATCACGACCGCCTGCTCCTAAGCTTTCCATATCTGGTCTTGACTTTCATCTATCTAACACTATTTGAGATTAAAGAAAAACAAATGGACAACAGTGGAAATTTAGAAATTTACAATTTTTTCAAATTGCAGCCCTACAAATGCAAATATTATGCAAAAGTTTTGAAAAGACTTACAAATTACAAACTCATCCTTTAGTATTAAATATTTATTGTAAATTTATGAATTTAAAAATAATACTATTTATTTAAATTATCTTCAACATAAACTATTCAAGTGAAGTCCTTACTTCTTCTGCTACAAAGAAAAAATAATTCACAACATATTCTGGTTTTCCATCAAACTTTTTTCGTAATTCTGGATCCTAAAATAAATTTTAAAAAAATACATATATTTATCTTGAATACCAATATTTTTCACAATATAATTCAGATGTAATGTACCTGTGTTGCTATGCCAACAGGACATGTATTCAAATGACATTTTCTCATCATTGTACAGCCTAAAGAAATGAGTGGTGCAGTTGAAAATCCAAATTCATCTGCTCCTAACAGAGCTGCTATAACAACATCATATCCTAAAAAATATAATAATTAGTCATTTATAATTTTCTTATTTTTATTTAAGATAATTAATCTTTGAGTATATTGCATTATCATTTGATATATGGTGAAAAGTAAATGCAATGACATCACATTATAGATAAAACTATAGTAGAGCATCGATTATCCGAATGCCAATCAACCGAAACATCAGTTAACCAAAAGCATTACAATTACAGTTGGACTGTGTCGTGATGAATCAAACGTTTTTGATACTAAATTAACTTCTACAGTATAATTTTTTTGTTTTTATATTTTTCAATATATTTATTTTGTTTGTACAAAATAAAGAAATAATTTTTAACGATACAATATCCACGATTATTATTATAAAAATTTTTGTTAGGCTTAACATCAACGAAAATTCAACGTGAAGCGAAACGCAACGGAGAAAAATTTCAACATGGGATATATTAATATACCAATTACACGGGATATACTAATATACTATATCAATGTATTTTTTCACACATAATCGGTTATCCGAAAAATCAATTTTCCGAACAACCCCATGTGATGTTTGAGTGACAAGTACAAGGTCCCGCGAGCGGATGGTACAAATATGTTATATTAAATATCAGCATAATAAATAATTAGCTGAACAAAATTATTTTAATTCTCATAGTTTAAAACAAAAACCTTTAAAAAGATACCTATTCTTATCTGTCCATCTGCTTGTAAAATGACTCTTGATCTTAAATCATTCTGTACAAGTGTTTGATGAGTTTCGGCAATCCCTATTTCCCAAGGTAATCCAGCTCCTTTAATACCAGTCCAACTACTTGCACCAGTACCTCCATCGTGACCAGATATTGTAATATGTTCTGCTTTTCCCTTTTGTATAAAAATTTTATTTTTAAGAATAAGCAAATTTATAGAAAAGTATGAATATAAATAAAATAATAAATATTTTAAGTATAATTGTAATATGAATTATCATTCAATAAATTTTATAATACAGACAAGTGAATTGTATCACTTATAATATTGATCAAGTGAATTGGTAGTGTTATAGTCCAATGCATTATCTTTTAAGTTGGATTTTTAGTTAATGACAATGATTAAGTAAAATCACAAAAGTTACATAAAGCAAACAAAAAAAATAATATAATGTTCAAAAAATTAAAACTATTAAATTTAAAACTATATCTAAAATAATTTTATATTAAATATTTTTATCGTTATTTTTAAAAATAATTAAATTTTTTTTTTACCTTTGCAACTCCTGATGCTACCACACCAACACCAACTTCAGATACTAATTTAACTGATATCTTTGCAGATGGATTGGCACATTTCAAATCATATATTAACTAAATATAAAAATATTGATTCTAATAGTTAGAAATATAATAAAATAAATGTTTAAAATTTAAATTTAACATAAAATAGAAAAATTGAAAAAGCTGTTACTAGTGTCGGACTATATTGATTAAACGTATGGTCATGCAATAAAATATCAGTCTACAGATATGAATAAATCTAGAATTGAATCCAACCTGCATTTTTCTTATGTAATAAAGCTCAGGGTAATAATCCTATTAATTTTGATTCGTAAAGCTGACCAAATAGTTTCTGGTGTTTCGTGTTAATATAAACAATTAGATTTAATTTGTTAGATATATTTAATATTAAATTTAAAATAACTAAAAAAGTTTACAAATTTAAAAATAATGATTTATTTTAAATTTAAAAACAATTATAACTTTATTCAAAGTCAATTTCAAATCATACTATTTCATAAAAAACTATATACATTTATACAAACTACCACTATACATAATATGTGATGATGTATGTTCCTTGGAACCAAACATAAAATTGCTACTGAGAACATATCACACAGGAATACTTCTCTTAATGGAAAAAGTAAATTTTTATTTTCTATAAATTACGAAGGATATGCATTCAGGCTTTATGTCCCTCTTTAATCCTTATTATGTATAATGGTAAAACTATACAAAAAATTGCAGAGTATATTTAATAATTATTTATATTTAACATATGCATACAACTTACAAAAATTACCCAAAATATAATTAAAGTGACTACTGGAATAACTAATTGTTAAAAATGTGGGATAGAACAAGTAAAACTGAAATAAATTAAAAAATAAGTAAATAAATAAATTGATTCGACCAAGCGTTCGTTAAATACTCGTTTGCGGGAGCATCAAGCTGATGTCCGACACGGGAGACTTACCACAGCCCTGGCCACATATGCGTCGGATCCCGAGATAGAGGCGCAGTTCGAAAAAGTTGCTGTTATAGTCAACACACCCCACCAAGAACATCTCGGATGGCTAGAGGTACGGCCATCTACAACACCAGCCGGGCAGCCATGTGCGTCAACTGGAAGGAGAAGATGACTCTGTCTCAGGCCTGGCAATCCCTTTTGGATGCCAACCCCCTACAACCTCCCATCCAGCACACAACCGTGCATGGCAGGAAGGACCCGCTTCACCAGAAAGACACCCGATCCCACTAAACGACGTACACTCCATCCAGGGAACAAGTTGACCCGAAGGAAGAGCAAAGTGATAGCTTGAAAACGTTTGTCAACCGCACTATATATATATAGTATATACGTATTATACATCGATTATAGGTTTCAGACAGTATAGATTTCACCCCGGTGCTGAAATCAGAGGAATTTTCTGTTTTTGTAAAAATTTTTTGGTTAAAACATAGAAAAAATTGACCAATAAAGAGAGTAAAAACATAACAACTTTAAAACCAATAAAAACTGGTTAAAAACAAGGTGTAAAGGCTTTCACTGTACGTTTATCAGGAAGTCTGATCGTTATACAGTACAGTAAATTAAAAAAAGGAGGTAAGGGAGAAAGAACATCTTAAAATTAACTCTTCTTATTTTAGTAGAAACGGTTGCCAGATCTCACTGATGATGACACCAGTGCTTAAATTCATTCTATTATTTTTGTTTATTTTAATAATTTTAATATGTTCAATATGTTAATAATATTTTTTTACCTCTTTTTAAGTATTTTGACACTGACAAGTGAGATCTCACAACCAGCATGATTGCAGTGTGTGGCGACTGCTGATTTAGTGTAATTATACTTCACAGTCCATATATGTTCTCTTATTCTGATTTTTAACATTCTACCCATCTCACTTATGTAATAATATTCTGATTGACAAGTACAAGTGAAAATATAAACTAAATTATTATTATATTTAACAATATATCTATTTTACTATTAATTGGTTTGCTGATTTTTAAGAAATTTTTGATTTTGTTGTTCAATGTGGAGGCTAGAATATTATTATATGGTGTTAATATTTTTTGTATGTTTTTGAAAATTATTGGGGTATAATCTAGTTTTAATAGAATGAATTTAAACACTGGTATCGTCATCAGTTAGATCTGGCAACCGTTACTATCAAAATAAAAGTCAATTTTAAGATGTTCTTTCTTCCCCATCTCCTTTTTTAAATTAATTAGCTGTACCACATAACAATCAGACTTCCTGAAAAATGTACAGTGAAAGCCTTTACACCTAGTTTTTAACCAGTTTTTATTAGTTTTAAAGTTTTTATGTTTTTACTCTCTTTATTGGTCAGTTTTTTCTGTTTTAACAAAAAATTTTTTACTTTTACAGATATATCCTATTATTATTATTTTATCAATATTTTATTATATTTATTTATTTACTTATGTTTTAATTTATTTCAATTTTACTTGTTCTATCCCACATTTTTAACAATTAGTTATTCCAGTAGTCTTTTTTATCTACACCTGCCAAGCAGCCCAAACGCCCCATTTCTGTCTGTTTCTGTAAGAATTTTTTTATCTTCCTCTATTGTCATACATTTGAGGACATCGGCGTGTGCGATATCAAATAAGTTATCTAAATCTATTTGGAAAGTTTCCTCGCAGCGCTTATAAACATCTTGAGTTTTCTTACTGTTTTTTTGCAACTCTCTCCATACATGATAAAGATCCACCAATTTCTTGACACAGTTAGATATAGATTTTGTAGGTATTCTAGCTTTTTCCTAAAATATGATACACTTGCGTATTACAAGTTTTGCGCTTTCACTCGCAGTTAATTTAACTTCGTGAATGTTAAAAAACAAAACTGCAGTACTTGCCGATTTGACGGTAAGTTTGCACTCATGATTTGATGGTTTATCTCTCCGACTAAGAAAATATGCTTTTTAGCGCTTTGTAATTCCAGTGACATCCCCAAAAAATAAAACTATACGTGTTAATAGCCCAACAAACTGTGTTAGAATGGCAAACAAAGTGTGAGATCTGGAAATCCCCCTGAACGTAAAATTATAATAATTCTTCCCTATATTGAATTGAGAATTTTCCTATTATAAACATCTTCGCTAGAAAAGGTCCTGGCCGAGAAAATATGCATCCCCAGCCGTATAACTGTCAACTATCCATTGTTCTTATGCTGAGTACAGATCATCTTGCAACTTAAGTTTACAGTTAGCGCCCGAATTTGTCGTATTGTTTCCAATTCCAAAAACACCTGTGACCTAATCACATTCACATGACCAACTTTCCCAGCAAAAAGCTATATAAGAGGCTCCCCCTGAAGGGGGTGTCGATCGTCAACCGGTAGATAGAGGGTGTGCCAAAGATAATTAACGTCTCTTGCTTGAAAATATGTCACGTCTCTGAATCCGAAAGTATTAACGTCTCATGTGCAAAACTGTGGATATCCTACCGATTTGGTATACGGGTATGACGCTGTAGAACATTGGATTGTCTAAGAGGTATGGAACCCATCTATGTGAGCTCTCTCTCTCTCTCTCCTCAAGTGGTAGGGATATATAGCTTTATATATGTGTCACCCCTTTAATGTCAGGTTTTTGTAACGTATTTTTTTCATTAAATCGTTGTTATTCTGTTACATGGTGTCTTGTTTGCTCAAATATTCGCTTATCGCCTTACCACGACTCCACCTTCCCTCCTACACTCGACCGGATGAAAGATAGTCCCGTCCCTACGGGATCCCTACCGACAAATAAGCCATCTCTGACTCGTGGGCAAGTCCCTCCGACTTGTTAGCCAAAATTAGACAGAGGTCTGACCTTGTCGTCCTTCCTTGGTACCCACAAAAGTGAATATGCACCACTTCTCTAGTGCAATGTGTATGAACATGATTTGATGCAAGTTGGCATGGATTCTAGTTACCAAAATGAGCTGAAATTTATTGTGCGAGTATTTAAGGGTAAAATAAACAAAACTAGGCTATGCGCGTTAGAAAAAAAATATTTGAAAAATAAGAGACACCCTAATATATTTTTTAAATTATTAAAAATCTTATTTGGTCATTCTAATTACATAAAATTTATTCATCAATTTTTAAATTTAGTGTCTTGATCTGATTTAAAATTTTTTTTAATATACAGTATTTTTATATATTCCATGTAATTATTTTAATTTCAATTTCAGTTTTTATATACATTTTTTATTTCTATACTGTTTTTAAATAAAAAGTAATTACTGATATTAGAAAAAGCAAAGAAAAACATAAAAATATAAATGAATGAATTCATAAATATATTGAAATAATTTCTAATAAAATATGTAATAAATTATGTATATATACACCTCAGCCAAATCTTCTATTGAATATATGTCATGATGAGGTGGTGGGCTTATTAATCCTACACCTGGAATTGAGTAACGAGTTTTGGCAATATCTTCAGTAACCTAAAATTTTAAACTTTTATTAGAAATATAATTTAAAAACTAAATTCTAAATTGTTATAACAATTAAAAAATTTATACATAAATTTTTATTAAATTAATTTACAAACTTTCTGTTGTCAATCATTTTAACTATTTACATTTATTTTATTTTTTTTTGTAAATCATAAAAATGAATAACAAAATTAAATAGTATTAATAATCAAATGTATATATGTGGGATTCAGACGAGTAGTGCGCGAGAAGTGAAAAGATGAGAGTTGGCGATGGTGCGAGAAGAAAACAAGACAAAGGTGGAAAAAAAAATGAAAGACATTACAATTGTGGAGCATTATTGTTCTATTGAGAAGACGATGTTGAGACGATTGGAAGATTATTGTTATTTCTAGTTTTCTAGTTCTGTCAATATTACTACATATATTTCCAATAAATGTGACTTTGATACCAATATTTGAAATTAAATTTGCTAATAAAAATGATAATTCTTGTTAATATAAATCTGGTGTTATATTGTAACATCTTTTTTACTTATGAGTGCATTCTTGCTACCCCACCCTCTCTTTGCTCTCCTTTTATGTTCTCGTGTCCTATAGATTCTAAACCATAAACACATATATATGAAATTTTGTGACAATAAATTTAATTTTGTAACTGATAAGACTAATATTCTTACTATAAAGAAATGAAGATTTTATGAACTTCTGTTTGAAAGTAAGTTATTGATTAGAAAACAATCTTCATACCGGTACATCTAATATCCAATATAACTTCTTAAGCCTTTTAAATTTCCGGTACTCAATACGAACATTAACCACCAATTAACTAACGTTTTCGATTGCCTCCGCGATCTTCGTCAGGTTTTCTCCGACGGTTTTGAAAGAATTATATTTGCATTCTATTTCAAAACCGTCGGAGAAAACCTGACGAAGATCGCGGAGGCGATCGAAAACGTTAGTTAATTGGTGGTTAATGTTCGTATTGAGTACCGGAAATTTAAAAGGCTTAAGAAGTTATATTGGATAAGTTATTGATTGTTGTTATCATTCTTAAAGTTACAGAAATTAAGCACTGAAAATTGTAAGCTGTTACACATTATTGCTGAGAATTGAAAGTTGTTACACATATTTATTAATAAATGCTAAGTAATTTGTCACTAGAAATAGCCATCAGGCACCATCTCTTGCTAAATTTAAAAATGGTGTATATACACTGACATGGTGTGTATATATATATATAGACACACCATGTCAGTGTAGAAGCAATAGCAGGCTGAGTGCCATAGTGGGAGCTACAGGCCATGGGCAATCATTTGGCTTTAATGTTAAGGACCTAGCATTTTTATTTGTTGGCCATTGTTGATAATTTGTTGGCCATTGAAGATAATTATGTAATTGTTAATTGACAAAGAAAAAGACGATGGAGCATGTGCATTCAAAATTTCCAAAAACAAAATATGGTTAACTGCAAGTAAAAAAAAAATGATAATAAGAACAGTATAGATCAGTGATGGGCAAACTTTTTAAAGAGGGAGCCAAAGGAAAGAAAAAAAAACTTTAGGCGGGTCAATATAATTTATTAAAAAATAACAATGATACATTTTACAAAATTCTTGTATTTGTTGTGATACTAAGCCCTATTAATGACTGAAAGATTATGAAGGAGAATGTGATGAATGAAACTGTGACTCCATTTCTAAAAGTTTCTCATAATTTAGTTCAAACTGGAATGCACTTATTCTTAGAAGAGAAGTTAAATGCTCATCTGTCAGTCTGTTTCTAAGGCAACTCTTTCAAAGTTTCATTGTAGAAAACACCTGTTCACATATATATGATGAAACAAACATAACAGTAACTTTCTGGGCATGAGATATCAGATTTGGGAAAGTGGATTTTGACAAAGACTTGTAGAACTCTAATTTTGGAACATTAAGAAACAACTGTTTGAGTTGAGTGTTACATTGTAATTCAATCAATTCAAGTTGCAAGTCCGGTTTCACTGTTTCACAGTTCACATTAAAAGGCATACCAAAAATTTCAAAGTCTTTTTCAATGACACCGAAGTCTTCAAATCTTCGTTCAAATTCACCATGGAGTCTTCTCAGATTATCTTCGTAACTCTTAAGCTTTTCCTTCATCACTGGGGCTATTGAATTCAACCTCGGGAAGTGAGACAAGTCATTCTTAGCAAGCTGATTCGCGAATAGAACAAGTTGTAGTTTAATACCTTTGAGATGGCCCCAGATATCATCAATAAATTGATTTTTGTCTTGCATCGTGACATTCAACTTGTTCATGTGGCAGAGAAGATCCATAAAAAATGTAAAATCCGAAAGCCATGCAGTATCTTCCAGGATTTTATACTAAGACCCGTTTCTCAAAGAAGAATGTCACTATTTCGTCTTTCAGCTGCCAAACTCGCTCGAAGACGCGTCCTGCGCTAAGCCACCTTACTTTCGAGTAGTACAATATATCAGAGTACTCAAATTGCATGGATTCTAGAAACTCTCGAAATTGTCTGTGAGCAAGGCCTCAGGATCAAATAGCATTAACCAGCTTCACTAGAACATTAAGCACAGGTTTCATATCCAAAACAGATTTACACAGGGCATCTTGGTGTATGATGCAGTGTAGAAATATAACATTGTTATCTGGATATTTTTCATTAAAGATCCCAACAAATCCAGATTTTTTCCCTGTCATATTTCTCGCTCCATCTGTTGTTATATGCAATTTATAGGTACTTTCAATGTTGAAATTCCTTCCATAAATTCATGAAAAATATCTGACCCTGTGATAGTTCCCTTCAACAACCTCATGCATGGTAGTTCCTCTGTAATACAAAAGTTTTCATCAACATCTCTTATAAATAATAGCAACTGTGCAGTATCATTTATATCACAGCTTTCATCCATACTAATTGAGCAGAATTTAAATTGGCCAATCTTTGATTCCAACTGTGATAATATGTTTTTATCTATTGCTTCGATTCTAGAAGTCACTGTTTTCCGAGATAAGCTTATTGTTTCAAAATCTTTTCTTTTGTCAGGACATAAAATATCGCAAACTTTAAACATGCAGTGTTTAACAAACTCTCCCTCAAAGAGAGCTTTGTTACTTTTAGCAATATTGTATGCTACAACATAAGTTGCATGTGTAGCTGCTTGCTGAAAACTATTTTCTTTCTTAAAAATACTTTGCTGACCTGATAGTTTTTTGCGTAGATCTTTTGCTTTTTGTTTTCTTTCTTTCTTCGGTCATGGCTCTAACCTTGACATCGTTGTGCTTAGAGTTGAAGTGTCGTGAAATGTTATATTCTTTGTAGACTGCTACAGTTTCGTTGCAGATGAGACATAGTGGTTTATCCCTAAAAACTGTGAAAAAGTACTTCAAAGTCCATTCATCTTTGAAAACACGGCACTCACGGAATCAACTTTACGTTTCTTCAATAACATCTTAGGGCTAAAATTTTTCACAATATGCAAAGTAAAACTAGCAAACTAACAACGCTAAGACAGGTCTGAATCAGGAAATGTGTTTCGATATCTAGTCACGTTGCCAGTTTTACTCTTCGCTACAAAGTTGCCAGCAGCCAGTGCCTCTCAACATAACATTCCAATTTCTAGGATAAATCAATAAATTTGTATGTCGTCACTGATATAAAACGAAAGAAAGGAAAAAAGAGAAAAATATTTATTTTTCTTATAGCCTGTATTCTTTTTATTCGTCAGATTAGGAATATTGTCTCGCGGGCCGGATAGAACATTTCAGGGGGCCGCATCTGGCCCGCGGGCCGTAGTTTGCCCATCACTGGTATAGACAATGGCCAAATCAAAGACAACAAACAGATGAAGGTCATTAAGTGTTGCTACTGTGAAAAGTTATGACACAGCTAGAAATTACTAGCATAATTCAGCTCAGAAAATAGACAACAGAGATAGGAAACAAGACAGTACTAACAAATCAACATATGACCAAAATAACATAGACAAGAATGTGGCCAAAATAGTCTGTGTCCACAAAATTCTATTTGTCCACAATACACAAATTAAAAAGCACAAACATCTGGTATGGAGACAGTGCAGCTACAGAACAATCTTCATATAGAAACAAATTTATCACTATAGAAAAGTTAAAAAATACTGTCTAAGTAAATGATAGAAAAGTACTATATATTGAAGGGAAAAGGAGTTAAAATAAAACTTAAAAAAGGAAGCAGTGGTACATATATTACTCTTTCAAATGTAATGTGCATACCAAATTTAGAAGATAATTTCATTTCAATTGGAAGCATAGAGGAAAGGAGATTTAAGATATAATTCAACAGCAAGAAAATGGTAGTCAGTAATATATACACAGATGAATTGATAATGATTGGAAAATGCATTGACAGACTATATTAATTATACATATTTAATGATATAACCAAAAATCTTTATTTGCTATTGCAGAATAAACAGGAAACAACCACAACATGTTGTTGTATATTGCAGTGGCGTGCCGTGACATTTGATGACAGGGAAGCTGTGTTTCTGTAAGAAGCCGACTTCCAGGGGCAATCAGTTAATTGCGCGTCAGTGATGGTCTAGGGCAGGGGTCGGCAACCTGCGGCTCGCGAGCCACATGCGGCTCTTTGGATGTGAAGCTGCGGCTCTTTAGTTCCATACGCAAATATTATTTATACGACCTCCTTCTTCACAATAAAGTGCGATGGCTTTCTAAAGGTAAGGTGTTGAAACGTTTCGCTTTGTGCTTGAATGAAATAAATACATTCCTAAATGAAAAAGGCATTAATCACCCTGAATTAGAGAACAACAAATGGTTGCAAAAATTTTACTTTATGGTAGATATCACAGCAAAATTAAATGAGCTGAATCTAAAACTGCAAGGAAAGGGAAACCCAGCCTATGTTTTGGTAGAAGAATTGGTTTGTTTTGAAGAAAAATTAATTGTTTTTGCAGAAGATATTCAGAGCGGTAAATTACTTCATTTTCAATTTCTAAAGCAATATCGCGATAAAACCAGTGCAACTGTTGACACGAATTACTTCAGCACAGTTATAAAAAAAATTAAAGATGAATTTGCTGACAGATTTGAGCAATTCAAAACCAACAAAACCACTCTAGCATTCATAGTAAATCCTCTTAACACAAATAGTAACGAAATCCACATTGAGCCATTTGGAATTGATACTGGATCTCTAGAAATGCAATTGATCGATTTAAAAAGTAAAGCTTTGTGGAGTGGAAAATTTACAGAGTTGAAAAGCAAGTTGGAAGAGTTGGAGGTCCAGAAATGTATGTACGTAACGCAACAAAAGTGGACAGCTTTAAAAGAAATGCCGCGACTTGAGGCACTTATATTCGACGCATGGAATAGTCTTCCAGATTGCTACAGTGAGGTGAAGAAGTTGGCATTTGGAGTGCTGACTATCTTCGGATCAACATATTCGTGCGAGCAAGCGTTCTCTTGCATGAATATAATTAAAAGTAAAGTAAGAAGCCAACTAACAAATGAAAATTTAAAATCCTGTCTGAAACTTAACCACTCAGCAGTGAGGGACGTATATATACGTCGAGGGCGATCGTGTGGCAGTGGTGAGGGACGTATATATACGTTAAATTCTTTTGGGGGTATCACCAGAATCTAGCCAAAAACTACCGCAAAAAAAAAATTCACATAAAAAATGAATTATGTAACAATAAAAAAAGACTTTTCTTTACTAGACATAACTGTTTACAAATACTTTTTCTAAAACGGAAATGAGAAAAATTGCGTGAAAAAATACTTTAAAAATTTTTCGGGTATATTCTCCACTACTAAGGGATAGAACCATACCTGACTCTCCCACTGCTAAAAGGTTAAAACAAGTTATGAGCCAAATTTATCAAAACTTTCTAAAACCATGCAAAGCCAACGCTCCCATTGAATTTGTTTGCTCAATTGTTTGTTATTCAAGTATAAGTTAATGTTGTAAGTAAATGTTTAATTAATAATAAAGACCTTTAATGACAAATTAAAAAAAGCAGAAAAAAAACACAGAACACTAGGTTTTGGGTTACACCCCAGCATACTTAAGTAAATGTTTAATTGTTTTAATTTTTTACTTAAATAATAAGTAATTATCTAATAATGCCATATATATATTATCTAATTTGTTGTGAAAAACACCACTTATATATGAATAAATAAATTAGTTTTTTTTATCAAAAAACTTTATTTATGCGAGTACTATTTATTGTTGGCAAGAAAAAATTTTGTGGCTCTTTAAAAACTTTGAAATTTTGTAAATTGTAATTTTTGACTCTTCTGACTCAAAAGGTTGCCGACCCCTGGTCTAGGGCAGTGGTTCTTAACCTTTTTATACTCGCCGCCCACCAAATATTTCATAATTTTTTTGTGACCCCCATTTTTTTAATAATAATTTATATTCGATAATTTGATAATTTATCTATAATAAATTGATTTTTTTATTATTGCTTTATTTTTATATAATAAATGTAAATCATAACTTTATTATTTCATTATCTATTTAAATAACATTCAAACTTCACAATTAAACATGAAAACTCATTAATTTTTAACAGAAAATAAAATAAGAAACATGTCGATAAATCGATCCAATGTCGATGCTAAAACTAAACTAAAACTAAAACGCCCACTTGTCGTAAGGATTTTGCATAACTTTTGCAAAAATATTTAAATTTTCAAAGCCTACTATTTTTCCTAATTATTTTTAAAATTCCAAGCATTAATAGTTTCTTAAAATTGCTTTGGATTAAAAGAAGTAAATACTGCGGTGTAAGTAGCATATTTACATGTATTTCTTCTGTACTAACAAAGTTGTATGTAGGAAGAAATACAAAATAAATAAATAAAATCTAAATAGGAAAACTTTATCTTTCTTATTTCACTTTTCAATACGATATTCGGATTATACATCAATTTTCTTTTTATTATATTCTGAAGGAAATTTTGCATAATTTGGCGGCCCCCGGCAAACTTCTTATGGACCCCCAGGGGCCGCGGCCCCCTGTTAAGAATCACTGGTCTAGGGTCCATTCGTATTCATTTGTTCGATAAGCCAGTAAAAACTGTAGACTTCTCTAAATGTATTTTTAATATCACAATTACATTCTGAATCGCTAGCCACGATATAAGGGCTAAAATTAAAAATAAATTATAAAAACTTACTCGGTGAAATAAAATGTGCGGTGGATATACATACCTGGTACAATGTATTGTTCGATTGTATTAATATACTTTTAAAGAAAATTATAATTAAAATATAGCTTTGTAAAGAAACGTACATAAAAATAACATAAAATAGTCTTTACTTTTTAAATCTTAAAACAATCCACTTAGTCAAATATCTTGATACGAGTAGCTAATGGATGGAACTAGTGACGGTCCAGGTAGGTGTGTAGTGAGTGTGTGCGTGCCAAATCCCGAGGGTGCCGATACCGGTCAATGTCAAATGCCTCTTTTGTCGCATCACTAGTATATCTCAAAGGACGCCACAGGGCTGTTGTAAATTTTAAACGTTTCTCACCGTAGCTGTAAAAATCTAACTATGTTAAACTTAATAGTCATTCGTTTTCTAACTAATTCGTTTTAATACCAGGTGTACATGGAAATCAGTTTCCCACTGTACTGAGCGAGTGATTGGTTCTGTTAAGCTTTTGTTGAAGTAAAATTCTGGCTCTTTCAACAGGGTTTTATTTATGTCCCCATTCCCTAATCTCTTAATTATTTAGTCACTTCTTAAGTAGAAATAAGTCGAAACCAGTTACTTTGTACCTGAATATCTGTAGTCTTGGGAAAACAGTGGAAAGACAAATTTTTATGACAACGGATATATAAATCGTAAATTTAAGGAAAATAAATTCTAGAGCTTTTTTTTTGTACCATTGTATGTACTGTACGTCTCATTCATTAAATTTGGTTGTAAATGATGCTGCCAAAGTAACAGTTAATTTTTAACACTGTACTAGAATTGTACACGTTTTTTCTGCATCCCCTTACAGATGGGACATACTAAATCGTAATATCACCGGTTTAACATTGAAATCCGTAAGTAATATAAGATGGGAGAGCGGAATAAACGCAGAATAAATATATCAAATATTTTAATGGAGTTTTTTTAAACTCCTGTCAACTATACAGAACTATCATAAAAACGTGCCATTAAACTCCTATCGGTTGGGTTGTTATAAATCTAGTCTAGGGTGGGCAATCCTTTTTATAACATGGGCCAAAATAAATTTTACGTTTTTTTCCGCGCTGTAGTAGTTAATTGACGCCTTCTTGTGACTCGTAATTTTTTTAGTCTGCAAATATGAAATAAATAAATAAAAAGTTAATTACTACATTTATTTCTCTTATCGTTTTCGAAAATTACAAAGAATTGGAAAAATAACTATTAATTAGTTATTTTTCCAATTTAATAATCTATTAAAGATCTCGCGGGCCGGATAGAAACTTTTCGCCAGCCGTAGCTGGCCCGCGGGTTGCCCGCCGTTGATCTAGTCTGCTCGTGATTCACATAATCGGGCGAGGGTGGCCGAATATCTAGCAGGCGGCTAACAGCCCACAACCGCTCCGGGATATAAAGTCGCGTACTCTTTACGCATGTGTCGCTTCTACCAGCTAAACCGTGACGTTTGTGCTATGTAAAGCGCATGCGCCAATGCCTATAATCTGGCTGCTTGGAAGTTGACAGGCAGGCGGATAAGAGCCCACAACCGCTCCGGGATATAAAGCTGTGCTCTTTACGAGTGTGTCGCTTCTACCAGCTAAACCGGGTGAGGTTGGTGCACTGTAAACCGCATGTGCTAATGCCTATATAATCTGGCTGATTGGAGACTGACCCGGTTTCGACATTCCTTCCGCCACCGAATTATTCGAATATACAATAGCAATCTTATCGTTTTTTTCACATGTAGTATAGAAATTTGTAAAAGATACATAATGCAGTTATAATAAAATATTCATTTTAATTAATTCAAAGTACGTTAAAATATGAAAATTTATATTTTATAAAATACAAGGGAAGGTCATTGGAAGGTGGAATCGGCGCTTCCATCGCTTCCAATGACGGCACGCCACTGGTATATTGATAATGTTGGAATGCATTGTGGTCATTCTTTTAACAGTTATGACACAAATTTTGCTTCATCATTTTTAAAAATCCAGAAAATTCACGACTTTTTATAAGCAATTAGGGTACAAAATTTCTTGTTTGGCTGTTTCTTTAAAGCCACAACACATTCTGATTACTTTTTCTGCTCATTGTGCATTTTGGATCTTTGAGCCTAACACATACACATACATTGGATTCAAACTCAAAAATGACAGTTTTTTAAGAAATCCTATTTCTGATGATGATATACTAATCACTGTGATAACTTAGCTGGTGTAGTGATTAATCACTATTGTTGTTATATGTATATATAAAAAAACATGGGGTTCCACTGTCTGTATTAGAATTCAAGATGTCGTCACGTGGGTTAATTGTTTTACATTGCCATATCACCCCTTGCTGGGTGCTTGTAAGTGAAAATAGGATTGGTCGGCTCTTACCATGAGGGCGCAGCTGTAGCCCTGGGTGGCAGGCAGTATAAAAGGAGACGTTCCATGTGTGGAGAGATCTTTTTTTGCTGACCGGATCACCGACTGGACAGAAGAACCATTGGACTTGTTCAAGGAATTCATCAAGTAGTGCTTATGACCTTGTGGTATACTGGTCGACCGTCCACAGATGAGTACTTTGTAAATTAGTGTTGTTTGTGCATATTGTATGTATATATATATATATGCGTGTGTGAAATCCGGAATTTATCTAGTTTTTAATCCAAATTATCCCCGTTCATGACTCATCGAACTTCAGAGTCATGAGAATTTTATAACCCTTTCTACAAAACAATAAACCATTCTCACACAATAGCAACAAAAGTTTACACTTACTGTCCAATGACATTAATTGTTTTAATTTCAACAGTCATCTTATCTCCTATCAATCGGTCCCGTGATCGATCTTCCCATAGGAAAATTATAAAAGCCGTTCCTCCCCCCTCCGGGCCATCTTCAGTCTCCTATTTGCAAAGTGTGCACCACGCCAATCCTCCTCCCGATTTTGGATTAATTAACAGCCCTAATCAACACTATGGTTGACGAACCCGATTTGACCTAGCGCTCTTGACCGAATTTGGATATTCCATCGTCTACGAGACAGTTAAAGAGGTATGACATCAGTATTGTAAGCTCTCTCTCTCTCGCCCCCCGAGGGAATTAGCAGTTAGGATTGAGCAACACGATGTATGTGTTAGTTTATTAAGTTTAATAAATCTTGTTTCGTTTTAACTATAGTCTCTTTACTCAAATGTCATCCACACCTTATCGTTGGCTCCACTGACCTCCTCCACTCGCATAACGTGTAACAAACGGTGTAACCATCCTTGACAAGTGAGAAGGCAAATGACCATCACTGGGTAGGGAGGACCGACTTCCTCTTGTCCCTCCCCCGGGGATTCAAGATGGCTTCCTGGAAGTAAGGTTGTGTCTGTGCAAACTCTAGTTTTAACCGTTAGTTCCGCCAGATTATTTTGGATTACCACGGGACTTGTGGACTACCATCGCGTCCAGTACGTCAACCCGGTTCGTTCAATATACTTTTTGTCTCAATATCTTAATTAGGGGGAGTAGATTAATTTCTAAGTCCTTGGTTTTCGATCGTTTCTAAGTTGTGGGGAGGATTTTTTTTGGGAGGTGGCACCGGGGGGTTTTTCTCGGCTAGGCTTCCTTTAGTTGCCCCTAAGGTTGGGTTAGGATAGATTAATTATATATCGAGTTACGGCGATTTTTAGATTTTTATATAAGCTTTTATGGGAAATTTTCAAATCTAAAACGATCGTTAGAGCCGTTTAACGTTCTTTCTAACGGTCCGCTTTAAATCTTAACGATTTTCTAACGTTTTTATTCTCATTGCCGTATTTATCTTTCGTTCGATTTTTCTTTCTTTCTTTTTTTATATATAGTTAAGTTAAGCTAGTTTTGCACTTAAGAGTACATTTTTGTAATTTATTAGTTAAGTTTTCATTTGTGTTGTCGTGTTTTCGTTGCAAGACTACAGTCCTGGTCGGAATCAGGGTAGCTTGCGTTGCTTAGTACTTTTGTGAGTGTTTGATGGCGACGGGCAGCTCATCGAAATTTCTTGACGAGGCGCTCAAGCTCCTCGATGAGCTTAAGGGTTATCTTGCTAGAAATAGAAATAGGAAGTTGGGCTCAGGAGCCCATTCGCGGTTTATAACTGTTCAGTTCCAGCGGTTGATTGATCTAGCGAGTTCCACAGTGTCAACTTGTTCTGTTCTTGATTCCATTGACACTCGGTTGGATTCGCTTATCACCAAGGGTGATCTCGATGGCGCGTTTACTGCACATGCTGAGAGGACTGGGGCGGTTTTCTCTGAGGTCTTAGAGGCCGTTCGTGGATTGCAGCGGGTTGTTCCAGCGTCGGGGTCGGCGGTTGGTGATCTCACTGATGCATTTGCTGCACATGCAGAGAGAACGGACGCTGTTATCTCTGAGGTGTTGGAAACCGTTCGTGGAGTGCAGCAGGTTGTGCCGGCTTCAGGGCCGGTGGTATCCAGGGCACCCGGGCTTTATAGTGACGCTGTTAAGCTTCCTGCTCTACCCTTGGATTCAGTTTCGGTGCCTTCCAAATCTTGTCACACTGTACTGGTGTACAGTAACCCTGAGTCTAACGACTCTGAGCTTACCAGAAAGGTCCTAACTTCTGGAATCAATCCGCATAGCTTAAAAATAGGTGTTCAGAAAATACGCCGTATTCAAAAAGGCGGGATTGCTGTTGATTTGGGATGTAGAGCAGATGTGGGAATTTTATGTAATGCTGTTTCTGAGGTTTCCGGTTTACGTTCAGTTATTCCGAAAAAGAGACGCCCACTAATCAAGATTAGCTCGGTACCTAAATCTATTGAGAGGGACCAGCTCTTAGATGCCATTTATGAGCAGAACAGCCGGGTTGCCGTGTTATATTCCAGAGAAACATTTCTGGAGAAAATTAGAGTGCGTTTTCCAATTGGACAGCATAGTACCACTTTCGTTTCTTGGATTGCAGAGGTCTCACCGGACCTCAGGTGTTTCCTCCTAAAAGAGGAGAAGGTGAACTTGCAGTGGACTAGGTGTAGTGTTGTAGACTTTCTCCCATCGAATCAATGTTTCAAATGCCTTAAATTTGGGCATTTCGCCAAGAATTGCGATGCAGAAGATCGTACATGCAGTCAGTGTGGAGGCAATCACGCCTTCAAAGATTGCGATAAGAAAACAGAAACTCCAAAATGTATGAACTGCATTAGAGAGAATAATAAGAAAATAGATCATAATGCGCTCGATAAAGTCTGTCCTGCCTTTATTCGATCAAGAACACAGCTCCTTGCCAGAATAGACTATGGCATCTAACAGAAATACTGACACTTGCCGTAGCAACTCTCAACTACGCATTGTACAGATTAATCTGGAACGAGCGATCTCTGCCAGCTCTCAGCTCCGACAGGAGATTAACAACTATGATATCGCTTTAGTGCAGGAGCCCTATTGTCGCAAGAATAGGGTAGCTTGTTTTAGCAACAAAGACATTATCATTCAGAGCCAGGATGAACGACCGTGGGCCGCAGTCATTGTTACTAACCCTACCTTGGCCATTATCTCCCACCCAAAGTTTTGTTCATCTACCTGCATTTGTATCGAGGTCTGCCTTCCTGATTTACACATTATCATCTTCAACGTCTATTGCTCGAGTAAGTCAGATATCTATGAAACCATTCAGAACTTGGAGTCGGCTGTGACTCATTTCAGTAACCATAGATTTTTAATTTCGGGTGACTTTAATGCGCATTCGCCTACTTGGGGGGGCGAGTATAGAGACGGCAGGGGTGAGGCCATGGAGAACTTTATTGCTGCACATGGCCTTCTGGTTGTTAATGACCCAGACTCTCCACCAACCTTTTCGTCATCTAATGGTCATTCTTGGATTGACCTGACCATCTGTTCTAAAGGCCTCTGCTCTGTTATTCAGGATTGGCAGGTAGGCATTTTTGACTGCCTCTCTGACCACGAGTGTATAACCTATAATCTAGGCTGCAATAATTTGCAGGTTGCAGAAGCTTCGAACAATAAGAATGCTTTCAATACCAAGGCAGCTGATTGGTGCAAATTTCAGGACACTATTCAGCAAATCGGCAGACCTTCATCTAGGATTGTATCACATACTGAGGCCAAAGCCTATATTGAGTCAGCTATTATCCAAATCTCTTCTGCATGCGTGGAATCCATTCCTAGGAGGAAGAACAAAAAACGGATAACTCCATGGTGGAATTCGGATTTATCTCTTATGCGCCAGAACAACAACAGACTGCGCAGGGTATTTCAGAGATGTCATGATCAAAGGAGGGAGGAACTGCGAATGCAGTACCTCTCTTACCAGAGAGGGTATAAGGAGGCCATTAAGAAGGCAAAACTTGATTCTTGGAAGTCCTTCTGCGCAGGTGCAGGTAAAGACCCATGGGGGTTTATATATAAGCTATGTGTAAACAAACTCAAAACTCCTAGTTTTTTTAGTAGTAATATTGACAGCCCTGCCAGTCTTGAGACCACAGTTTCCGGCCTTTTCGATTATTTCTGTCCTTCTGACTCCCTCGTGGAGGACACTCCCGAGCACTCTGCAATTAGAAGATGCAGGAATGATGGTGAGCTCTCAGAGGATGACCCGCCTTTTACCTTTTCTGAGGTCAATGACTCTATAAACCGTCTCCCAAGGAACAAAGCCACGGGTCTAGATGGGATAAACAAAGACATTATTCTAACAATATGGAAAACCTGCCCAGATCTACTTCTCAGCATTCTCAACTTTTGCCTCAAGTTCGGTATCTTCCCTCAGCCATGGAAGAGGGCTCTTTTTGTTTTAATTCCGAAAAATCGGGGAAAACCTGTTGACATTCAAAACATGCGAAATATCTCCTTGTTGTCAATCTTGGGGAAGATCTTAGATAGGCTCCTTTTTAATCGCATTTATTGGTTTTGGGAATCCAGAGGACTGTTCCATGATTCCCAATATGGTTTCCGGTGCCAGCGTGGAGCTGTTGATGCATTGATGGACTTAGTTGGGCACATCAAACATTTGCTACGAAGCAACAAATTTGTCTTTGGCCTCAGCCTAGATCTGAAAAATGCATTCAATTCGGCCTGGTGGCCGCAAATTTTACGCAGATTGGGTGAGAGCAATTGTCCGGCTAACTTATTCCATCTTGCTGCTAATTATTTTGAGGATAGAGAAGCAATTATCTCTCTGGGGCATCTTCAATTTACACGTAAGCTACAACGTGGCTGTCCACAGGGGTCTGTTTGTGGGCCCCTGTTCTGGGATATTTTATTCGATAACTTCTTCCGTACTGATTTCGGCTACCAATGTCGTGTCTATGCATATGCAGACGATGCCTTTTTGGTTTTTCCTGCTCCATCAAGAAACTACATAGAAAGGGCAGCTACTGACATTCTTAAGAAAGTGTACAACTGGGGTATGAGTAATAAACTCAGTTTTAACATGGCAAAAACTAAGGGAATCGTTTTCTCCTCTCCGGGTGCCTCCGATCTTTACAGACGTGTACCTTGTATCAGGTTTCGTAATGAATCGATAAAGGTTGTAAGTCATCTCACTTTCCTTGGGGTTGTGATTGATCATAAACTCTCTTGGAAACAGCATATAAAACACATTACTAGTCGAAGTAACTTGACCTTTAATGGTCTTTTAAGGGTCGCTAGATGTAATTGGGGCCTCGGTCTTGAGGCAACTAATGCCATATATGATTGCCTGTTTTTACCAACCATTTCATATGCATCTGCTGTTTGGAGCGCTGCTGCCTCTCAATCTCATAACCATCGGCTTCTGAGGTCTGCACAACGGATTGCCTTATTACGACTTACCAGGTGCTATTCCACTGTTTCAAATGCAGCCCTCCCTGTTGTGGCTGGGAAGCTCCCCATCCTACAGTTTCTCCAATTTAATAGCAAACGTTTCTGTATCTCTAGGGGCAGGGATGTTGATATTAATGGAACCATCTTTAATGCCACCATGTTTGAATTAGACAGGCCTGTATCTACACTCCCACATCCTGCTTTAAGGAAGGGACTCTCTCCTCGCGTTACCTCTACAGAGATTGAAGCTTTTACAGATGGATCCAAATCGACGGATGGCACGGCAAGTGCCTTTGTGATCTTTCAGGCCGGTGAAGAGGTCTACAATAATTCCTTTGCTCTACACCCAGAATGCTCTGTCTTCCAAGCTGAGATCTTTGCTGTGCTGATGGCAATCAACTGGTGCAACACTAACTTTGTGAACAAACTGATAAACATCTTCACAGACAGTGCTGCGACTGTTGCTGTTTTGGGGAATAAAGATAACACTCACCCTGTTGCGAACGACATCTTCGCTGCAGCTTCTACGTCTTTTAACAAGTATGCCATCAATTGGATCAAAGGACACAGCGGCATTCCGGGTAATGAACGGGCTGACTTTCTGGCACGAAACGTAACGCCTAATCCTGATACCCCTCCTGCCTACAATCTCATTCCTAAGTCAAGACTTAAATACCTTATCTGGGACAATGCCTTGGAGACCTGGCAACTGGATTGGGACAAGATCCCAGAACAACACATAACAAGACGTTTTATCCCAAAGGTCAAGGAACGTATTCACAGCAAATGGATTCAACCCACACATGATTTAGTCCAATTTTTGACTGAACACGGGCACTTTCGTGCTTACCTGAAAAGGTTTCACCATTCTAATTCTGACTGCTGTCAGCTCTGTGGGGTGCGGGACGGTGTCATGCACTATCTATACAACTGTCCTATGCTGGATGACATTAGGCATCAGTGCATGCAGCATGCCAAAATAAGCAATATAGACTGGCCAGTAAAGCCTGATTTTTTTCTACAAAACAACAGCAACTTTAACTTGTTAAAGAAATTTGTTGCACTCTACTCCATTAGATGTGGGATCCGTTGACCTGCTCTCTTGTGATCTGATTCACTCTAGCCTTGATGCCAATGTTTTTACATGCCTTGCTCTGCTATTACAGCATTTAGACTTTGATGTACAGTAATTTTATTTTAGTTATAGTGCACTTTTATTTTTTTAATCATTTATTTAATTTTTATTCTTTTTTATTTTAATTCATTTATGTTATTTATTTTATTTTATTTTATTTCCCTTTTCTCTGCCATTTTATTGTATCCCTTGTATGACTAACAGCATGTATCTACTATGTACTTTTTGTATTTCTGCCTGGCTGTGCTCAGCGGTGCCAGAGAATAAAGATTATTTGACTGACTGACTGACTGCTGTCCCTCCCGGATCTCACATATGCATAGATCTAAATTTTGTTTGTACTTGTCGGGTATATACCTGTTATAAGACTTGATCAATATATTTCATGTTGCAAGATGAGGTAAACATAATTGTATAACCATAGATATAGTATATCAATGATCCTAAGTATCATAAAGAATAATATAGATATCAATAATTTGTCGAAGTGTGCTTAAATTTGTAAAATCCTCTACACACTTGCCTTATTTCTACATCGAGAACATTTCGTTGATCCTCAATACTACACTGGACTAAATAATGCACCTTTAACAAAATAATTTCTAAATATCCCACTGTTAACAATGCATTAACTAGTCCAGCTAAGAAATCTTATTCCTTATAAGTAAAAATATTTTGAAGTTATTTATAGCTTTGCATGTTCACTAATAAAATTATTCTTGAAAGAATCATTTTTTCACTTTATATAGACTTTATCAGTAAAATTAGATTTAAATTATTTGATATAGTTCACTCTATACTTATTTTTGTGTTGTAGGCTCCCACAGTGCAATTAATTTAAAGATCTAATGTTATAATTAAATCAAAGAGTTTAAACATACCTTATTTCCAGGTAATTCTCCTCCTTCACCAGGTTTTGCTCCCTGAGCCATTTTAATCTGAATTTCATCTGCATTTGCTAAGTAATTACATGTAACACCAAATCTTCCTGAAGCAATCTAATAATTTATTGAAAAAAAAGACTTTATACACACATATTTGAAATAAAATAACTTATATATATTAAGATTAAATTACATATTATTATATTTTATATATAAATATATTATTTTATATATAATATACAAATTATGATCAAGAGAATTTAAGAACTATCATATATTTTATTATAAATAAAATATTTTAAAAAATTAAACAATAAACAAAAAGAGTTGTCACAAAAACAAAATGTATATCTACAGTATTTTCTAAGTTTTATATATAAAACTGTTTAAATCTGAAATCAATAAGAAATATTCTTTTGCATGATGATGACTATTATAAATAATCTTATAAAAATGGTTATCCAAAGTATGGGGTAGGTACCAAAAATTTCCAGTCTAACTATATTTTAGACAAGATAAGAATAATATGATAGTATCAGATAGCACCATCTGTATGTGAACTAATAAAACAGTTTTTTCTGCAATTTGCATAAGTTGGCTGGAAACATTAATTTTAGTTAGACTTGTTGCATTCATTTGCATCATGTTTGCCTCTTGCAGGACAATGTGCCAGTGCACATGGCTGCCACTGCCGAAGCTGCTTTGAAGGAGTTTGGGTTCAAGGAGCTTGACCATCCACCCTACAGTTCAGACCTGGTTCCTAGTAATTATTACTTGCTTCCAAAACTCGAAATAAAACTTCAAAACAGTGATGAAGAGTTGCAGGAGGCAGTTTATGAGTATTTTGCAGACAAAACTGTGGACTATTTTTTCAAGGGTAACGAAATGCTAATTCCAAGATGTAATAAGTGTGTTGATCAGAAACTTGGACTCTGCTCAAGACAGATTTGAGACCTGTCAAATGAGATGCTTGAGACAGATTCTTGGTATCTCTCTTTGGGATCGCATTATCAACAACGCCATCCAGGCCAGATGCCTACAGCAACCGGCTGTTGAAACGCAAATTCAACAGCGATGGCTGAGATGGTTTTGCTACGTGTGCCGAATGGATACTAACTGAATACCCCACCAACTGCTCTTTCAACGGTGCCTACCCTGTGGAAAATCCAACACACCGCACCTAAGAAAACGTGGACCAAACAAATTGAAGAAGACCTGAAGAACCAACGACTTGATCTGAAGCAGGTGAAAGCGGCAGCCATGGATCAAAGGCAATGGAGGAGCATTGTGGAGAAAGCACGACTTCCTGCAGTGCCCACAACAGCACACTAGTTGAGCAGATGCCTCAACCAAATACTAGCTAGGGATCAAAGAAAGAAAGAAAAGAAGTGTGTTGAACTACAAGGAGACTACATAGAAAAATGAATTCACTGTTTTATACTTATAACATCTAAAACACAAATACCAAAAGTTTCCAGCCTATCTAGCTCATAGTTTATAATATTAATTTAGTTAAGAAATTTGTATATTTAGCTCAATTTCTCAGATGTTATTTTATGTTTTCTTCACAATGGTATTGATAGATACATTTTTCAAAAATTATTTATCATCATCATCTTTTATTTCTGGTTTACATTTTACATTTTTGTATTGTTTAGTTTATGAATAAAACAAAGTTAATTGGATTAATAAATTATCTATATTAAAGATTTTATGTTTTGCAAGTAATAAATTTCACAAAATTAAGGGTTTATTAATTATAAATTCAATGAAATCAGATGATATCATTAGTAAAAAATGGAGATATTACAAAAATAAAAGAAAACCCTATGTGAAAAAACGAACCTTATATATTAACAATGTAAATTTTTTATTAAACAAGAAATTTTTACTATTCAGTAAATTTTACCTAAAGTAGAGAGAAAGTAATCATGGCATATTGAACAAAACTGCATTTCACAAACTTGGTAAAAATAAAATATTTGAATGAAGATATTTATACACTTTCCATCACTCAAAAAACTTATATGTTTTGATATTTAATATTTAAATTTAAATAATTGATTTTAAAATATTTTTATTATATTGTGATATACAACAATATTTAGGAAAGAATGAGAACAGAAATGTAAAATAGCCTAAATGGCATAATGTGATTGAGTAACTACTACTAGTACAACAAATACTGCAGGAAACAATAATTTTACTGATCATATAATGTAGTGATTCACAAGGCATCACATTATATGTAAGTGATGCACAGTTTCTTTTACCAGTACGAAAGAAAATATACATATATCATTAAAAAACAATCCAATTGAAATTTTAGCCCAAACAGTACTGATTATAAAATATCTGAGATTACATGAGCTCATTTATATTGATAATTGGGTTCATCCTTTTATCTTTGGCTCTTGCCAAACCCCCTTCTTGGAGATTTTCCTGCATTGACTATGTATGGAAAGACTTTCTCTCTGTTATGCCAAGTATCCTTTCTATTTCTTTTTGCGTCTTTCTCTGTGGGAGCATCATGAGTTCAAATTCCTCCCAATATACACACAAGAAGAAAAAACAACAACCTTGGTGCAATTTTACATTTTTATACCATCACAAAGATTTTATGGGTAATTTCCTTTACATTGGAGTTCCCTTTTACAATATTTTTTGCTCTTCAATAAAGTTTGAGAATGGTGCTCATTGATGTGAAATAATTAAACCATTGCTAATAACAAAGGTATATTTTATTTGAGTAACTCAACTTGGTAACTCATGAGTTACCAAGTAAGAGAATAAAGACACAGGTTCAAACATGATTAAAATAACAAAAGAAATAACATGGTCCATCAACTACAATATACAGTGTTTAGCTTAATTTGTAACTTACCTAAAAAACTGTTTTATGTTTTCCTTACTACTATTTTATTTTAATCTTTAATCTACCTGCCAAGAATGAGGATGAAATATTCTTGAAACTACTTATAAATTAAGTTTTACAATTAGACAAAAAATAACTGCATTGACTTTTGATTATAAAATTAAAATGGGTCTATAATTAATTTTTTTCTATTTAATAACAAACCAATAAACTTGTGTAAAATCCTATTTTGTTTCCGTTGATTATCATTTACTTTGTTTCATTACATTTATTTTGGAATTTTTTTAAAATTTTGGATGACTATACTCCTGACCATAAAAACAAATTCTAAAGCATCTTAATGTCTGCAGTCTGTCTTCCTAAAGAATATCATTAATTATAATAACTTAGAAAAGCCAAAGTTACTACTGTATTTAAACAGTATAATCATCATATAAATAAGCCTTAAGAAATATGTTTCACTTTTTTCCCCTTACTGTCAGCAAAGAAAAATTAAAAAAACAAACTTAGATGAACAAAACATGTAAATGAAGTTGATAACAACTGTAACATTAGTAAACAGGCAAGGCTGTCGAGAGCTTTTACGTAGCCTGGGGTAGAGCAGATTCCTTTTGCCATTTATGTTTGAACAAATGAAACATGCCGAATTATTTTTATTAATAAAAAAAAATTAAAAATTAAAGTATTAAAGATTTTATTTTTTGTTAATTAAAAATAACATTAATTTATAGGGGTATAGGGGTATAGGGGTATTTCCAAATCCAAATAAATGAGAATAAAATCAGCAGAGTTAGTGAGATAAAGTATCTGGGAATAGTTATGGATGATAATCTCTGCTGGAACAGGCAGATGATAAGAGACAAGGCAATATTATCTAAGTTCACTGAAATAATTTTAAAAAAAATCAGCTTTTTTTTAGCATCACTCATTTGAAGAAATTATATCATACATGTGCTAAAGCAAAAATAAGATACAAAATAACTGTTTGGGTACTGCATCCAATTATGCAGTTAACAAACAACAAATCGAACAAAATCATTTTATTTGAGCCATCCATAACCTACATTTTAGAGATTTGGTGTCAGAATATTATCAAATCAATAAAATTGACAGAATCCATAGCTTACGAGGGCTGTTCAAAAAGTTTCCGAACTTTATTTATTACAAAAAAAAAAGAAAAAAAAAGAAATACTTCACTTACAATTCATTTGTCGGGTCCCCTTCAAAGTAGTCTCCTCCCCACATATACACTTATCCCAGAGGTGTTTCCACTTTTTGAAACAGTCCTGGAACACTTTTTCCAGAATGCCCATAAGCTCCTCTGGCGTTTTTTTTTCTATCTCTGGAATGGTGGCAAATCTTTTTCCTTTGAGCATGTTTTTTAGTTTGGAGAAGAGGAAAGTCACATGGGGCCAGGACGGGTGAGTAGGGTGGGTGGGAAAGCACAGTGGTCCTGTTTTTGGCCAAAAACTCATGATTTCTGAGGGATGAATGAGCCGGCACATTGTTGTGGTGAAAAAAACACTCGCCACTCCTCCAAAGTTCGGGCCGTTTTCTCCTAATTCTGTTTCTTAGGTGTTTCATAACTTCCAGTAGTACTCTGTGTTGACTGTCTGGCCTGTAGGTAGGTATTCGTGATGCACAATTCTCTTTGCATCAAAAAAACAGTCAACATCACCTTAACATTTGAGCAAATTTGTTGAGCTTTTTTGAGGTGGGAGATGTTTCACACATCCGTGGGTAGTTTCCATAAAGGATTTTCTGAGTTTCACACAAAATTTCACAAAACAACGCTGCTCCTTCATAGAGCTCATTTCTGCAGATCCGATTTTTAGCTGACCCCACAAACACTCCTTCACATAAACGGCCGTAACTTATCACCAAAACAAAATATCAACAAACAGATTGAAGGAGGTTACTTGGGAGGTTTCTGCACACACAACACTTTTAAGCAGATTAAAAAATAGCCAACTGGAGGCGCACTATTAAAAAAATTTGAGAACTTTTTGAACAACCCACGTATATATAAAACAAGTTTTACTGGCAAGCCACAGATTCATTAAAGGCAATAAGAATAATAGTTACCTTGAAAATACAATTAAAAAAAATATCATATTGTTTTAATCCAAAATACCTGAAAAACTTGTCGTTACTCTATCCATGTGGTCATGCTCATGGTGAAAAAATCATCACCAATATTTCAAATGATAATATGATAATACACTGGAACAACCCAAGTAATGAATCTAGGAAAATATCGAGTTACAGAGTTTTTAAAAATAATGTTAAAAGTTTTGTTTTGTTGTCGCTTTGTTAATCAACTTTTGGTTTAATATTTGTTGAATTTTTGTTCTTGTTTTTCTTTTGTCTGTAGATACTTGAAAAAAGTCAAATGGCCACAATGTCTTTTCTTTATAAATAAAAAAATAAATAAATAAGGATAATTACAGGTCCCTAACTTTTTTCCAGACTCGGAAAAATTTCCAGCTACCCTTCAGTCTTGACATCTGTGATACCAGGTGGGTATAATTGGACTGGAGCAGAATGGTGGGGTAAGAAAGAGCAAGCAAGCAAAGCGAGGTGAGCTGATTCATGATTTGATAAGAATTTGTTCTTAGATGATTTTATTTTGTTAATTTGACATGTTTTGTCTATACAGTTTTTGTTAAATTTGTTAAATTAATTATTGAATAGTAACTATTGTTCAAATTTTTGTTTGTTCATTAAAAATTAATCGTTTAATTTTTTCCATATTAGCTTTTATTGATCCTTGGTTATTAAACCCACAGAGGTCAGATCTCTCTAATGGATCATGGGAGTAAAGTTTAGTTCCAGGGAGCTAACACTATGTTACAAGAAAAACTAAACTTTACAAAACCAAATAATTGCTTTGTTTGGTAACCAGATGTCTGAACATTTAAGGTGGCAGTCTACTGCTCTGGGGATCCAGGAGTGAATCTGAAGAGGTGGTCTGTCTGGATATGTTAGGCTCTATCCCTCACTATTCAGCTGCCACATTGTGGGCCTGGCCAAACCCATAATGGTCTTGCTGAAAAAGACCCTCTTAGTGCCCTCAAGGCAGAAAGTAAAAAAGCAAAAAAATTTGCTTTATTGTAATTCACTAATTTACTTTATTTTTTTAATATTATTAAATTAAGAAATTAGATTTTATTTATTATTTATAACAGCAAACCTGTTTAATAGCAGATCTTCTATTATTATCAGGATCTTTATCTAACCAACGATCTGAGTTTTCACCTCCTTCACCTGTGTTTGATTTTCCTTTTAAACGATTCATTGCTATAGCCAATGTTTCATGTGTTTCAATTGATATACTTCCAAAACTCATTGCACCTGAAAAAATTTTTAAATATATAAAACTATTAAAAAATACAAAATAAAGTATATTCTATTTTTTCTTATACTAAACCTGTCACAAATCTTTTTACAATTTCTTTAGCTTCTTCCACTTCCGAAATATCAATAGGATTATTAGAATACTTGAGGCATAATTGTCCTCTGATTGTGCAAGATCTAATACCATCCAAGGTACTTTCTGAAAAACGATCATATGCATCTTGGCTGCTTAATTTTGATGCTTCCTATAAATTTTGATTAAATGTTATCATTATTCTTTAAAAATATTAAACAAAATCAATTTGAGTTACATTACATAAAGAAAATTTTGTAAGTTTTATACTTGTAAATTAGCTATACTAATAGGATCGTTTATGTGTTTCTCGCCACCATTTCGCCAATGATAAAAACCTGGATTCCTCAAAACTAAGTTGTCACAATCTCGATCATTAAATGCAATACGATATCTTTCTAATGCTTCTAATGCTAAAACTGGAAATGTTGAACCACCAATTCTGGAAGGTGTATTCTATAAAATATTTAGATTAATATAAATAATGTAATTATTAACAATAAATAACAACAGATAATTTAAAATAAGAAACAAAATAAAAAAAGGATAGTTTTGTTAATAAGGTAAATAGTATACAGTAAATAATTAAATTCTTACACAGTAAAACCTGCAAAAGCCAGGAGTAAACTCCTGGAACCTTACCTGGATAAGGTTCCAATTGAAAAGTTCAAATATTTTTCAGTAAAACAATTACATTAACTTAATCAAATTAAGAACTTAATAAATTTCATAACTCAAAAACACTTACTTTAAAGCATTTATCAACAACTTCTTTTCCCAATCCAATAATTTCAAATATTTGTGCACTTTTGTAACTCTGCAAAGTTGATATTCCCATTTTTGCCATTACCTTCGAAAAATAAATATATTTTAATTCCTATTAAATCAGTAATATAAATGAACATAAAATAAATAAGATTTACTTTTAATATTCCTTTTCCTACAGCTTCAGCATATCTTTCAAATATTTCTTCTTCAGAAAATGAAAAGTAATTTTCATTTTTTAATCCAGCAGCAATTTCATATACTAAATACGGACAAATGGCATCAGCTCCATAACCCAAAAGAATGCACATGTGATGCACTTCCCTACAAATAATAAAGATTTTATGTTATATTACAGGTATATTAAAATTATTCAATATATCCGATATTTTTTAACTGCTTCATTAATTAAAATAAATACCTTGCTTCACCTGTTTCCACTATTAATCCCACTTTCATTCTCTGTCTTTCAGCAATAAGATGATGATGGACTGCTCCCAGAGCTAATAATGCACTACAAATTTTGTAAATAAAATAAGTGAATAAATTTTGAAATTATACATTTTTCAAAACAAATAAATAACAAAAAAATATTATTTATTGTAAAGAATTTCTTTCACAAATAATAAAAATTAAATGTAAATAAATATATTTATTAAAAAATATTATATTACCTAACTGGTACTAAATTATAATTTGCTTTTCGATCTGACAAAACTATTAACTGATAACCATCTTTAGCTGCAAAAAGAGCTTCTTGACATATACGGTTTAGGGCAATTAACAGACCATTGACTGGATCATCTTTGACTGGATAAATAATATCAATAACTTTTGTCTGAAAAATGCATCAAAAATATAATACACATATAAAAAAAACTTTTATTAAAGTTATATAATAAAATTAAACTCTTCCATCTTTACTTATATACAATAATTATATTTATTAAGTGTAAATACAATTCTTATTTATTTTTAGGATCGATCAGACTCAACAGAAAATTAGGCCCAGGGTAATGCTACAATATAGGTCCTTAGCCATTATTGCAATATACATATAAGATATTATACAGTAGAGTGTAGTTTATTCGAAAACCAGTCAACCAAAACGTCGGTTAACCGAAAGCTTTCCAGTCGGACTGTGTCGTTCTGAATCGAATGTTTTTGATACTAGATTAACTTCTAAAGTATAATTTTTTTGTTTTTATATTTTTCAATATATTTATTTTGTTTTTACAAAATAAAGAAATAATTTTTAACGATACAATAGCCTCGATTATTATTATAAAAACTTTCGTTAGGCTTAAAATCAACAAAAATTCAACACAAAGCGACACGCAACGGAGAAAAATTTCAACATCGGATAGGTTAATATATTTTTTCGTACATAATCGGTTATCCAAAAAATCAGTTATCCGAACAACCCCAGTTTTCAATTGATTTCGATAAATGACGCTCTACTGTGTATATATATATAAAATTAATACATTAATTAAAAACACAGTGTATTAACACATATTTCAATACATTGCTATTTTTACTCATTTTCTATTTTCATCAATATCCTTTTCAAAATAACAAAATATAGAGTTTATCTTTACCTCAACACCGGAGTAAAATTCTCACTTCCGTAGCCTGTTACTGGTGCGTTACATATAAAAACTACAGTGGATGACATTTGATTTCGTTTTAAATCTTTATGTTCGATTTTCAAGCATTCCAAAACTATTTGACCTGAAGAAGAACTTTGCGATAGTTCAAAAACATTTGTCATCCATTGTATTTTTTATACGTAATGCACCGGTAACAGGTTACGGAAGTGAGAATAACAAAATAAGCATGACTCAACGCTGGTCGACTTTATAGAGTCAGTCTACTGAAAAATTTATTGAATAAAGTGTAATCACAATCATATGGCACTACTTGAGATGATGTCTTTAAAACATGTCTGTGCTTATTCAAAATGTATCACTAAGCAGTAACATTTAAGTAATGCACTCACTACTGACTGCTTCTTAATTATTTTTTGCTAAATTGAATCAATATATTTAAAATAATTAAGAGGAAGGAAACTGATTCGCAAAAATTATACATTATAAGAATAGATATGTATTATATCAACGGTGTAGTTTTCTTTATGTTGCTTTAAAAATCAATTCTTTAAATATTTCTTCAAAAAAATTGATGCGACTTCATAGGTTAAATCCGAAAAAGTTAACCGATGTCTTTTTTGTCTGGACCGCATTTCATCAGAGATAAAAACTTCTGAGTGTTATCTTCGTTATTCTTTATTCACTATGCATTTCAGGTGCAAGATTTTTTTGTGTAACTTGCACCCCTCATCAGGTGTTACATTTCTACAAATTGGTATAAATACAATTATTACAGCGATTATTACGGTAAAATTACAACTTTACATATTACAACTATTATTACAACTTCCATTATTTGGATATATTTACACAATAGTAAACTAACCTGTTTTATGTTTAGACATACAGCTATGCAGTGTTGATGTTGTGTCCCCTAAGGCATTTCTAACTGTCTTTCTTTCTGTTTGCTTGCTCTTTAGCCCCTCCCATTCCAACCATATGTTGCCAATGTATAGGAGTTTTTGTCTGATGAAATGCGGTCCAGACAAAAAAAACATTGATTAACTTCTTCAGATTTAACCTACGAAGTCTCATCGATATTTTGAAGAAATATTTAAAGAATTGATTTTTAAAGCAATATTAAAAAATTATACATTTTTATTAGATAAGTAAACAACAAAATAGTATTTCTATGCAAGTTGAAAAACTAAAAAAACTTATACGCAGAGTTTTCTTTTATTATCAATAATGTATATACGTTCTTCATGTATTTCCTGAAATAAATATTCTTTTAAATAGTTCTTCACAAGTTGCAGCCAAGCAATAATTTAACAGAGATAAATATGGGGTTGTTGCTATAGAAATAATATAAAATTTCAAAAAAATTAGTGCTGTGTTTTATTATTATATAATTATCTTGTAATAAATTTTTTAATGATGGGCTATTGGACAACTATAGTCCACCGGAAAAAACCTGGTATCCTGCTGTACCAGTCCAATCCTGTTCATTTTAGAAATGTTTTACTGTAATTTGAATATCAATTAATATTCAAATTACAGTAATGTAAGTACAGTATTTATACTTCATAGTCTGAAATATCCATTCAAAACAATTCATATTAAATGATGTCAGTTGATAATATTTCAAATGATATCAAGTGATATTTTTACTAAGGTTTAAGCTTATAAACAAATATCTAAAAACTGTTTCTTGATTATTATATATGAATCTGTTATACATGAAATGTTTTCAATTATTAATACATTATTAACATATTTTTTAATATTAAAAGTATTGTTATATGAAATTTGGGATAATTATTCCAATTTAAAGTTGTTATTAATTTATCATAACTATCTTAAAACATTTATGTACAGGTACTCCTCACTTTACGACCGAGTTCCGTTCCGACGACTACGTCGTTAAGCGAATTGGTCGATAAGCGAGGAGCTTGCACCAAGAATATAGGATCGTTGTAAAATTATACAAATTATGCAACGAACTTCAAATTTATTCATAAAAGACTATTATAGTATGCGCAAGCCTATTATAGTACGCTTAGTGCGCATTTCACCATTTGCCACTGACCGACACTCAAGTCGAGAAAGGGGATTCCCCGAATTGCAGGTCGAAACTCGATTGGTCGTAAATGTGAGTGGTCGTTAAGCAGATAGGTCGTAAAGTAAGGAGTACCTGTAATTTTATTCTATATTTTGATAAAATTTCTCAGGTCTTAAGTTTCAAGAATAAATTCTAAAATTTCCACAAAAAAAAAATTTTTAACCTTAAATAATTTTATAAATTTGTTTAGAAAGTACAATAAGTTTTTTTAAAGTTATTTAAATTTAATATAAATATATAAAAAATAAACTAATATATAATATCAGTTTACATTTAACTTCTTTTTAATGACATGATCAAAAGAGTTTACCAATATAATAAAACTTTTCTAAATCTACTAATAAAAATTTTGAAAATTTAATTTAAATGACTTATTTAGTTCAATATCACTACTTGGTGTATTAAATGACTCGGTCCAATAAAAAAAATACAATGTATGTTTAAAGTTCTATAGTATATTTACTTACTTTCCAGTTGTTATATTTTGTCCTTTTAATAATTTCTATATCTTTTAATGAGAGAATGGGTTGTTCCAGCCAAAGTTGATTACACTGATTTGGTCCAGGTTCTAAAATATTGGAAGCAGGACCAACTGGACAAGCCTTAAAAACATTGTATTAATATAAATATATCTAAAAAGATGTTATAGTTTACTATAACATAATAATAATTACAGCGTATTTTTTTGAAAAAAAAAATGCTGATAAAATGTCAATATAAATTTTTAATAATAGATATAAGTGATTACAGAAATTTTTAAAACTAAAATATTTTTTAAAAATTTACTTGTTCTTTTCTAATAAATTTTAAATAAATAAATAATTCTATTCTGTAGAACTGTTGTTTATATTTATTTACCTTAAGTTTAATGATGCTTTTCAAAGCATCATTAAACTTAAGGTAAAAATATTTATATATTTTTAAAGAATTTTTTTTATCAAATCTATATAAGAGATTGCACATTTCTTAAAAATACAGTGATACCTTGGTTTTCGTTGATAATTCGTCCGAAAACAATCGACGAAATCCGAAACCGACAAAAACCGAGGCAATTATTTCCATACGAATCAATGTAAATTGAATTAATTTGTTCTAGACAATCCAAAATACATACCAAACACGCATTTTATAGAGAATTAATATAGCATTAAATACTAAAAGCAATAAGAAATTAATAAAAAAAAACTAATCTAAAGGAAAGCAATGGAATTGTTGGCTAGACGTGTGGGGTAATGTCTAGTCTTGTAGAAGTTAATTGGACATGAGCTTCTAGCCTGTATCGCCCTGTGGTAAAGTGTGACGTAATTATCATGTAATAGTAGTTATATGCGTTTATGATGGTCGTATCGAGAGGAATAATGCCTTCCGGTAGGTCCATTTAAGGGTAACTGGCTCCTATTCAGGCATTACAGATGTGGAGAAAACCCAGAAAACTCCACATGACCAGCCTGTCCTGGCAAAGTGCGAACCCACGACCTAACTCCCAGTGTTCGGGAAACGGAAATGTTGGCCAATGGTAGGCTGTCGCGGGGTAATGCTCACAAAACGAGAAATAATGCCACACTGAGCTGGAAAACGCATGAATACCTTTGTTTTCGCAAAATTAGCAGCAAGGTCACTTGGGCACGCCGATGAAATCTGAGGCAATCGACGAGAACTGAAACCGACAATAACCGAAGTCAACAAAAACCAAGGTATTACTGTATAACTGCAATTCAATCTGCTTTTCTCAGAACAAAAACTTTTTATAAAACTAAAGTGCTTTCAGGCTACATAACTATAATCAGGAGTCATTTCTCTTCTTTATGATAAGTATGTAACACGATAAGATAAAAAGAAGTTTGAATTAGCTACAACTACACTTACCAAACAAAAAATTAAGAGTTGAGGAAAAATCGTTCTGGAAAGAAGCACATTAAAGATGTGTTTGAATAGAACTGAAGTAAAACAATAACTTAAAGAAATCAACCTTTTTATTAGAAACAAATCAATCGTTGTATTTCATAAAAGTTACTTAATTTTAACAAAGTCTTTGATGTTTTGGAGATGACAGGAGAAAGATATCTTTAAATCAAAATGGAAAACATGTTCTCCTTTTAGATACCATTTGATAACTCAGTGATGGCCAACCTTTTTGAGTATTTATGCTACATAGTAAGCATAATTATCTTTAAAAATGTTTGTATGTGCCAAAAGTTTTAGACTTCAAATAATGATTTTAAAGAAATCAAATGAATATGCTTTAATTATAATAAATGTGAAGAAGGTGATTGCGAAAAGGACGATAATAACTAAATATAAAATCATAATAAAAACTGAAATTAAGATATATTTAAAAATAGGAGAGATCATATGATAATTATTCCTGACATGCATGCTGTAGTTTGCCATTCCTACTCTAACTATAACAGATTACTACAAAAAAATTCAGGAACTATAAATTTTGATCTGTAATTCTTTGCATATAATATTTAGTAAATTATCAGTCTAAAAATTTTTCTCCTGTTAGTAATATTTAAATGAAAATTTTAAAATTTTAACAGATGACATTAAAGTGCCTTCTAAATCACTTTATGATGTTTCTTTTCTTAAAGTATTTCAGTATTATATAACAAAGTTATTTCTTTGTGCAAAACTCATTGATATCAATGTTTAATCATCTAATATCTAATCATCATCAAATGTTTAATCTTAATCTAATAATAAAATATCTTGAAATAGTAATATTAGAATGTAATCTTTGTTAATACAGTGGAACTTGGTTAACGAACGCCCTGGTTAATGATCAAATCGGTTAACAAACTTTTATTTTGCAAAAATTTTGTCTCGGATAATGAACATAACGAATTTTTGTGTCAAAATTAGAGGTAGATGATGCAGACGTGGAGGAGTAGATAGATGAACATCAAAATGAACTAACCACAGAAGAGTTGGTTGCCTTGCAGGAAGAATAGGTGAAAGTCTTACAAGAAGAGCATTCGTCAGAGGAAGAGAAGGTTAGGAAAGAAATCACCAGTGCTGAGATCAAGGAAATTTGCAGAAAATGGAATGATGTGCAGGAATTTATCGAGAAATTATCCATTTTAGAAAAATTTTGATTAAAAGAGTAAGACAATCAACTTTAGACCACTTTCTTGTTCCTTATCAAAAGAGACCGCGACTTGAAGAATCTCCCAATGCAGTGCTACCCAATATTTTTATGGAAGGGATTTCCCTTCCAAGCATTAAGCTCCGTACATCTCCACTACTCTGCCGCCAACTACAACAAACAAAGGCATGTACAGCACTATTTTATTAAATAAAGTTTACATATTTGTTGCTGTAATGATAGATACTACATTTTCCTATATTTTCATCAAAGAAAACTCATTTTACAAATAAAATTATAAAAATTCCAAAGGCTAGAATAGTTAAATTGTATTTGCATTAATTTCTATGGGAAAAATTGCTTCGGTTAACAAACAATTCGGTTAATGAACAGAGTCATGGAACGAATTAAGTTGGTTGACCGAGGTTCCACTGTACATAATAATTAGGTAACTGAATAATGGAAATGGAAATTAATTTTCAATTCTATTATCAGATCCAACTTCATAACACCTAAAACTACAAAAATTAAACAAAATTAACAAAAACAATGAAATTTTAAGAAAATATTAAATAAATTAATGTTTAACCATTGTTTTAATGAGCTTTTTAATATATTACACTGCATTTAATATAAATTGTTTAATAATAATTATGGCATATAAATTTTATCACTTATAAATTCACTCTTACTTGTAAAATGTAGGCAATGAATGAAAGGAAAAAAATGAACAAAACAAAGTAAACATATCAACAAAATGGAAAAAGCTTCAGCAGAAAAATGAAGTCCGGAGGAAAAAAAAAGAGAGAGAGAGAGTCAAACAACCAACATAGATTAAATGATTACAGTCAAGTTGAACTAAAACAGTGAAAAAGACAAGAAAATGTTGATTAAAAAGTTAAATATAAGTATATAGAAATGCAAACGTGGAGGCAGAGTTTTTCCTTTGGTTGCCAGATCACAAAATCCTTCAGGCATGAATATTTTTGAATGAGAATGCTAATAGTAAGTATTGTAACTCTCCTTTTGTATAGATAACAACATTATATATATATATATATGTTGTTATCTATACATGTTATTCTTTATTGGTTTGTATGGTGTACTGTCTGTGAAAACCTTCATCCCTTGCTCAGATGTCACTTTTTCCTGGTTGTCATATTTGGAGCCTTATAAGTGGTCCAGAGTAGTGTTACGTGTTAGTGATCAACTTCTGGGGAGCAGGAATTATAAAAAGGACAAACATTTGCATCAAGAAACTTTTTTCTTTTTGGACTCTTTGGGAAAGTAAGAAGCAAGAGCTCAGCAGCAAAGCCTGAAAAACTTTAATTCAGACAGATGAGCTACATGTAAAAAGGAACAAGGAAAAGGGGAGCTTCAGAACCAAGAGATAAATCAACGAATCTGAAATTGAATGATCTGTTTCCATTATGCTGGTACAGTGGACTGTCGGTGAGGGATACATATATTTGTGAATTAGGCTATCCAAGGATCCAATTAGGATGATTAGTTATGTGGATATAAGTTTTGTATGTATGTGTTATTGTTGTCTTTGTGGGAACCAATATGACATCTTGGAATTGTGCAGGGCTACTGTGTATAAGCACTGTATCGAGGAAAAAGGGCTGTACATCAGTGGAAATCCATTAGTTCATAAGACTAAAATCATTGTCGTTACATAACTCTGGATATCTTCTATTTTCGAAGTTTAGACAATGAAGAAAATTATTCACATTTTCAAGTCTATATTTTAATCCATTTTTCACCAACCACAGAAGTAACAGTTAAAAACGTTTGAAGATAAACTTCACGAAAAAACAAACAGTAAGTAGAAAATTCACATGATTAAAACGATAAACGTCAGATCCTTCCATAGAAAGGTCTGACGTTGATATCGTTTTAATCATGTGAATTTTCTACTTACTGTTTGTTTTTTCGTGAAGTTTATCTTCAAACGTTTTTAACTGTTACTTCTGTGGTTGGTGAAAAATGGATTAAAATATAGACTTGAAAATGTGAATAATTTTCTTCATTGTCTAAACTTCGAAAAAAAACTAAAATCATTCTTATTTGGGAAATCAAATTTGTATGACCCATATAGTCTTGTGACTGTACATCATGTACTGTGTGCTGTCAGACCTTGTGTCATGTAATAAACAATTTTTGCTCTCTTGGTTAAGTGTATATGTTATTGGTTAATGCTTAGGTCCTTTCACGTTATTTTCTTCACATGCCCTGTGGATCTCGCTCTATGGAAGTCACCACAAAAGTTATAGTATATGGTATTGTAATTTAATATAATGTAATTAAATCAGCTTAAATTATTGAAATTTTCAGAAAGATATCTTAAATTCAAACTAAAATTTAATTTTTAAAAGATATAATAGATTATACTGTATACAAATAACGCACAAAAGATCATATAAATGACATACTTACCAAAGACATAACAATATGTTCTCTAAGAGGATCAATTGGTGGATTAGTGACTTGTGCAAAGAGTTGCTTAAAATAATCATAAATAACAGGTTGATACATTGAAAGACAAGCAAGAGGAGTATCATTTCCCATTGATCCTAAAGCTTCTTTCCTACCAAAATATTTTCACTAAATAAGGATTTCAATATCTTTTATAATAACTGAATATACTAACCTGTTTTTTATCATTGGCATTAAAAGTATGTTGATTGTCTCAATAGTATATCCAAAAAGAACAAGTCTTCTGTCTTGTAAGATGGAACAATGATTTGGCATTACAAAGTTTGATATTTCACTTTCAGGATCAGTAGAAACACGAGATTCTCGCAAATCAGACAAAGTAAACTATTTATTATTTAATTTTTGTAAACTATAAATTTATATATGACATTAAATTTTTAACAGTAAAAATATATAAATGTCTTACTTGCTTTTGTAGCCATTCATCCAAAGGATATCTTTTAGCAATTTCACACTTTACCTCTTCATCACGAGCAAATATTTTCTCTTTTGTATCTATCAATAACATTCTACCTGGTCTAAGTCTACCCTGTTAATTAAACAAAGTTTGATTTTTGATACATAAAAGTAATACATAACAGTTATTACACATAAAATTATAACAGAAAGACAAGTCATACAGATAATTTTTGGACATCCTGTAATTCTTTGGAACATATAATAAGTGCCAATATAATTGAATTCAATATAAAATATTATATAATTTATTTTTTTTTTTATAGATTTTTCATACATTTCAAAAACTTTCCATTTCATTTTCATAAAATTTGAAATTAAATTTTAATTCCCTCATCTACATTTTACCAGCGCCTATTTCGTTGTAGATAAAAGCCGAACCAACCCCAAGAAGGCATGATGGAGAATAGAAGACGTCCGTACTTTACCAGTTCCTGCTTCTTTACAAATGTTAATATTTTTAATTGGATATATGTTTGTGTTTTTAAAGGACTGTTTGGCGGCCAGTAGCCTAAAAGGAAAGGTCAGTCGCCAAAAGTGTAATGTTTGGAACTTAAAAATGGTGGTCCCATGTTCCGGAAAGGACTTTGTCTTCAGAAAATTAATTAAACATAATTATCGCCATCGGACGAAAATTAACGAATATAATTTTAAAATATCGTCGCCAGGGGGTAGCTTTCCTCATCTACATTTTACCAGCGCCTATTTCGTTGTAGATAAAAGCCGAACCAACCCCAAGAAGGCATGATGGAGAATAGAAGACGTCCGTACTTTACCAGTTCCTGCTTCTTTACAAATGTTAATATTTTTAATTGGATATATGTTTGTGTTTTTAAAGGACTGTTTGGCGGCCAGTAGCCTAAAAGGAAAGGTCAGTCGCCAAAAGTGTAATGTTTGGAACTTAAAAATGGTGGTCCCATGTTCCGGAAAGGACTTTGTCTTCAGAAAATTAATTAAACATAATTATCGCCATCGGACGAAAATTAACGGATTAAATTTTAACTTAATATATAAATATAAAAGTAATAACAACTTTTAATTTCAATTAAAAACATGTAAAACAATTTGCTGACAATTTGCAGTCTTATCCTTATATAACATTCATCTTACTATTATATGAATTATAAGAGGGAAAGTAAGAAGCAAGAGGGCCCAAAAAGCATGTATTTGTTTTATTATTTTCCCAACCTAATTAATTAAGGAGTCTAAATTCTTGCACAGGGCACGGGAATGGCTAGTTATGGCACTGATTGTTTCTATTTAACTAGTCTGTTCATTGTTTTATTGATTTCTATTCAAAAATATTCATTCAAAGCATGATAATGGCTAATAATGGAGTAGCCAAAAACGTCTACAGATTAAACATTTTCCACTGAAGAAAAGTGTGTTAGGTTTTTTAGTTTTATTATGGTTCCTGACTTAGTATTTAAGTACAGTGGTGCTTCATACTTTGAATTTAATTCATTCCAGGAGGTCATGTAAACTCTGAATCATTCAAAGTCTGAAATAATTTTTCCCATTAGAAATAGTGGAAAATGAATTAATCCATTCTCAGACCTTGAATATTACCCATTTTAATAAAATTAAAACATCAAATACACATAATTTAAGATAAAAATAACACAGTTAAATGCCCTAATAATAAATTAAAACACTTAAATACTGTATAATACAATGCAAATTGCATTTATTGGTCACACAATATTGTGAGATTCCAGAACGGATCAAAATAAAATTTAATTTTTACATGTTAGGAGCGAAAACACTATTGTCAAGTTGGATCAAGGATGATGTTAGTTATGTAAGGGGGAGGAGAGGAAAAGAACTGTAACTGTCAAACAAACACAACGTGAAAACAAATGACAATGGATCAGATGGAATGTTGGTCAGGAAAGGTAGAACTTTGACTCAAGTGCTCATAAATGGTCGATCTAGGAAAACAATTTCAGAAAAGGGGAAAGATTTGATGGATAGAAAAACATCACGTAAGATTGTTAAAGTTCCAAGACAAAGTTCCAAAATGACAGAAATCACAAACAACGTGCTAAATTACGAGAGCAAGGCTTATGGTTCTATCAACAATCTCTAGGCATTGTTGATGAAAAGGTGTTGAATAGATGTCTCAAATCGGACCTTCCTTGTGACCCAATCAGGACTCAGTTTTCACCTGGAAACAAAGGAGAGACCAATCAGAAACCAAGGAATGGAACGTGGGGCCAATCAGAAATACGGATAGTGGGAGAAAAACTATAAAAATCGGTAATTCAATGTCAAAGACAGTCTTCCTCTGGATTAAGCATAAAGTCGTGCTTTTTAAATTGCATTGTGTCACCGTCAACCTCTTAGGATGCCACAGCATCTCTGGCGATCATCCGCATCCGTCTAGAGATCCCGTCTCGTTTGCCCCAGGGCTACAACCAATAGAACAAACTTTTGCCACTCCAAAGGAACATTGAGATTTGGAACTGTCAAGCATTGATGCAAGCATAAATGCTACAAAATAAATGGATTTTAACTTTGTAAAACACTTGTTATTATTTGTCTCCTCTGCCACACCCACATGCAAACATCCCTTAGGTTCATCCTGATGCGGGATTAATTGATTCCCCTAAAAATCGGCAAGCTTACAATATGGACTGCAGCATCTTAACATAGATGTGCGAATTAATTATAACAGTTGAAAAATTTAACATTTTATACACCTACATAGTGTGAGATTTTACTTTTTGTTTAGAAGCTCACTTTAAATCCTTTACTTCACATTTGTTTGAATAAAATAAAGTTGTAATGTCTGGATAAAAAGCATATCGAGTGTATTATACTTTATGAGTTTTGAAAAGGATACAATGCCATACACACAGTAAGAAACAAATAAAAAACTTATAATGTGTATAAGAAAGATGCTTATAAACTTTAAACATGTCAAATGTGGTTTAAAAAGTTCTATTTGGAAAATTTTGACTAAAGGATACAAAACATATGGGCATCCAAAATCTGTCAACAAAGAAAAATTGCAGAAATTAATTGTTACAAATCTATGAACAACACACATTACAGTACATATATAACCAAACACATCAAATTAATGTGAAAGAAGCACTGAAAACACACAAGCATAATTTGAGAGTGAGAACGAGAGACACGATAGATTGTATTTATGCTTCAAGTGCATTTTTTCATTATGCATGCAATTTGAACTTCAAAGCATTGGTCAAATTTCGTGTTCAAACTCTGAAGCATTTGAAGTATGGGGTACCAGTCCTACTATAATATCATTTACTTACAGAGTTAATTATATTGGAAATGAATTAAATATAGCATAAACTGTTATTAACTTTTCACTTTTGAGAATGTTTAAATTAAAAATATAATTCATCAATATACGAAGTTTCATAGAAATATTTAAAATAATAATAATAATACCTTTAATAAAACATTATCTTTCTCTACATCTAATACACCAACTTCACTTGCCATTATGAAATATTTATCTCTAGTGAGATAAAATCTTGCTGGTCTCAAACCATTTCTATCCAATACAGCCCCAATGTAACGACCATCAGTAAATGTTAGTAAAGCTATAAAAAGATTATAAAATAATTTATTTAATTATTTAAACTAATTTATTATAAAATTTAATGATAAATATTATTATGAGAATTATTATTTTTAAAAATTATAATTGATAAATAAATTGTTCTAAATTGAGGAAAAATATTTTATACTTAAGACATTTTATTAATAAACAATTAAATGAAAAGAAAAAACCTCAAAGTTCAATATCAACTTTGCTTGAAATATAAATAAAATGATTACGAAGTACTAATTAATTTCAAAATTTAAAACAAAATTAATTGCAAAGTAATTTGATATCATAGAATATTTGGTCAGAAATATTTTTTCAGATAAATTTTCTAACTAAAAATTTTATATTTCTAAAAACAAATGTAAGTTGCAGCATTTTTGCAACCTAGAAATAAGTGTTATGCATAGGTTGTATAATACTTACATATGTATTTGGTTATTCCAATTTGTCATTAAATTTAATTCAACTTGATAAATCTGATGAATAATTGCATTAGTCACTCATCAAATAAGAACTGATCAGCTAATAATATATATATCTTTACTAATTAGAAAATAAATTCACAATTGATTTAAAGTGTTATTTGATTTCTGACATATAGTTTTTAATATAATACAATAATACAGATAACAGCAAGAAAAATAATAATAATATAAAGTTTCCACTCCAATAGGCTGAAGTATCTCATAAAAATATCTTCCGAACTCATCCTTATCTATTTACTACCTATTAAACGAATAATTATTATAGCTCAAATGATGACTGATGCTTGAATACAAAACAGTATAATGTGTACCTAATTCTATAGCTTTACTGTGTTTAAAATAATTCTGTCATTTCAAAATTTAAAGCTATAAATAAATTATACCGTATTTTACGGACTATAAGACGCACTTTTTTCTTCGAAAAATTGCCTCCAAAATTCAGGTGCGTAGTCCGTAGCATCTTATAGTCCATAGCGTCTTATAGTCCGTAAAATACAGTAAACAAAAGAAATCTTAAATAATCTTTTATATAATGCCAGTAACTGTTACATGACCAATTATATTAAACTGGCATTTAATCACAGACCTCTTCAGCATCCAGTAAAATGTGGAAGACGAAACAAATCACAAATATTTTTGGAATCCACCTAATTCCAGTTTCAGGTTGAAATAGTTCATTTCTAATTGGAATGCCCTAAACAGAATAGTTGTGTAGCATTCAAATTTGAAAAGGCCAGTTAAAGACATACACTGATCTATCCAGAGTATAACAAATGTTATGTACCATGCTTTTCATGCTTTAGACAGTTGTAACTCATCTTTAGAGTTTATGCAATTGGAGCCAAGGAAGGCTTTAAATATTTCAATGGACTCTAAAAGCCTGATGTGGTTCCAATTTGTAGAGGATCTTATGAGCTGAACCTGATTTAATTTTGCTTCTATATTGTCTTCCAAGGCAAACCTAGATAGAGTGGTGGTGATTTTTGAATGCTCTATATCAGAGATTCTTAAAGTGGGGGTCGGGAAAAATATATGGGGGGGGATCGCTGAAAAATTGATGCCAGATCAATTTTTTCAAATATTTTATAAATTTACTATGGATTCATGTTTAGAAATAATAGAAATAAAAAATATATAAAATAATTTTTACTTAAATAAATTGCACATATAAATAATAAAAACAACATAAATATTTTAATACGAGCCTAAATATCAATATAATATTCATAAATTTGTGCACTATTGGGGAATCCCAGAGTTCCACTCTCCGCCTAAACTATGATAGAACAATGTTGTCATTTGGAATGGTGTTCGCTAACAGCATTGCATCTGTAGGCAAGTCAAGTTAGAAATACACTGTCTTCAGACAACAAATAGCACAAATAACTGGAACGATACTAACAAAATTCACACCTAAACACTATCCGATATCCATAGTGAACTAAAACAAATCAAGTGTATAGCATCCGCACATGGGTACCACCAATCTTTAATAGACAGACTTGCTGACAACCAGCAATCTACGATAACTACCACCAACACGAGGGGCGTAGATACACAGCACAATCGTGTGGTTATATTGTACGAACCGGCCCTTCAACAAATTTATAATAGAATCGCTAAGGACTTAAACTTGCGCTTAACATATAGGAGAAAACGGAATATTTTCCGAATATTATCTAATGCTAAAGATAGGTCTGATGACAAAAAAGCGCCAGGGGTGTACTGAATACCATTGCAAGACGAACATTTCAATCGACGGGTAACATACATCGGATCCACATATAGATCCCTTGAAGCTAGAATACGGGACCACAAATACGATGTGTCCAAGCAAGAGTATAATACTACACTAGCCCAGTATGCTACCAAATGCGGGATTTCGCCATGTTGGGATGAGGCTACTGTGTTACACAGGACCTTCGACCGACACGACTTATGCTCGTTGGAAGCGCTTGAGATCTATATAGAAAGCACAAAGGGTTGTTGCATTAACTCCGATTATATTCTGGTTCCACAAGCATGGAAATATTATTTACGGTGCCATAAGCACAATAATTAAATTTTCATCTTTCTGATATGTGAAAGAAAACAATGTCTACATCGTTTACAACGCACTATTTTTTTAATAAAAATATTAATAGTAATAGTAATAAGGATAAGGATTTTATGTGTAACTTTGTTTTAAATTATAATTTTACATTGTTAAATATTTAAATATTTAAAAATTGGAACATGGTATTCGACAGTTTCAAATGATAGAACAGTTTTTTTGTGTTGTACATTCCTGAAGAAGGCCTCTAAATGACGCCGAAAACGTTAGAGCATTAAAGTCTGTTGTTCTTTTCTGCTGGAAGGAGTGTTTAGGTGTGAATTTTGTTATACCACTGTCTTATTCTGACTACTTTGAAACTAAAATTTTTATGTACGGTGCAATTACCACTAGTTAACACTAGTCAAGTCGACTACTTTTTAAATTGTATATTCCATGTATCCAGTAACATCCAGTTTATTCTTTATATTATGTGTTACCTTTCAAATGTCTACTAGACACTATGGAATAGCCGTTGCCCTTTTAACCATCTTCATTATCACAGTATGACAAGCACTATACTTCAGCCATCTCAATACTGCATATCTTTATATTATTGTAAAATGCAACTAGCATTATTTTAATTAATAACAAAACTGGTTACCGACTACATCGACGTACTTATATTACTCTGTATTCTTATAATATTGTATTGTGTTCAAATTGAACCAATCTCTTGTCAGGAAAAGTACTACTGTTTTGTATATACTGTTAATTCTGTACACATTTGTATTCTATTGCATCTTGTTTTAATTGAATAAATGACGATGCAGATACCCGTGGGGTCCATTGGGACCTCATGGTTGCTATTTTTACACTTTCCTATCTTTCTTTGTTTCTTCTTCCGCCTAACTTCTCTTTTCTTATTCTCTTCTTTCTGCTTCCAATAGGGCTAAGTCCGATGCTAAGCACGGATAGTCCTCTTTTCCTTTAATCCAAAGTAGAGAATCAATTATCCGAAAACCAATTAACCAAAAGCGTTTCAGTCAGCAAATTCGAATTTCCACTAGTGCTGTGGTGCTGCAATATTTGGCTATGTCTTGGGCTACTCCGATATTATTTTAGTTGATATGCATTTTTAGCTGGCAGCACTGGCGCGATCACGAGAGTGTACTTAAGAACGCGCCAGTATTTGAACGAGACTTTTTTCCCATCATGAGTGGTAAGTTTTGCTTGTTTTTCTGAGGACTGTGTTGTGCTGAATCGGAACGTTTTGAGACTAGATTAACTTCCGAAATGTAATTTTTTTTGTTTTTATATTTTTCAATATTTTATTTTGTTTGTAAAAAATAAAAAAATAATTTTTTAAAAAATTTGTTGGTCTTAACATTGATGAAAATTTAACGCCAAGAGACACGCAACAGAGAGAAATTTCAACATGGAATAGATTAATTAAACAAAAGAAATTAACTTCTCCTGAATTTAAATTAACCCCATTCCTCCGAGATGTCTTTCTACACATACTCATTCTTTCGAGGTCCTTTGAAATTTTTAAGTGTAAAAGGGGAGTCACAGACCAAAAAGTTTGAAAAACACTGCTTTATATCATATTTGTGTTCTCACATCCTCTGTTCTAATGACCTTTTAGTGACACCGATGTAGACTAGATCCCTTCCAAACCTATCATCTCTTAATGGAACATTATACACTCCTCGGAGTTTCTTGCAGTTTGGAGGTCTTTCCCATTTCTTAGTATTGAAGAAAGACTATCACTATATTTTGTTTTTATAGATTAAATTAAAAGTTACTACATAAAAAGAATAAATTTTTAAAGCTCTCTTATGCAAATACAAAAAATTAAAATATAAGATTTTATGGAAAAAGTAGAAAAAAAAATCAAGATTTTGCTGATACTTCAGATTAAGATCAACAGGAAAACTCAGAAGATGCTGATATTTTGCAAAAGTAAATGTCCTCATTTAACAATGCTTAGCAGTGAAGAAAAATTAATATTAAATATGCACAACTTTTGATTGTAATTGTCAGTTAATTATTCAGTTAATAAACATATTTCTCTTAATTACAAAAAAGAACAGTATACTTTTGCTAACTTTTGAAACTTAATCCTAATGTTTTGTAATAATCCTTTGTTTTGTATAGCACAGATTTGCATAACAAGGCACTTTTTCAGAACCTAACTACTGTCTGATACAGGTGATATCGTTATTTCAAATTTTATTTGAAATAGCATCTCAGAACAAAAACCTAATAATTTCTATCAAACATTACTAAAGAAAAAAATTTGTTTTTGTAGTCTAGGAAAAATTTTTTAGAAAGTCTTTCTTACATTATTAATTCTTATATTAGAGAGAACATAATGAGAACATAAAAAAGAACATAATAAAAGTTACAGAAGCCTTCGAAAATGTAAGGATTTACATTTAAAGTACATTATAAATATAAATCTCAATTACTTAAAAGTAAAAATTACATTAAAATATTGCAATATTAAATTTTTTAAACTACTTTCAAATTTTTTGAAATGAGAAAAACAACAACAATATAAGTAAAAGAACAGAGAAATGTCAAATAATCATGTGGATAGAATGCGCATGATTATTTGACTTAAGGCCAATTGTAACTTTTTTGGTTATGCATGCATGCAACCTTCGGCAGACGGCATTAAAAAATAATGCTTTTCTAAACAAACATTCTCAAAAACAAACAAAAACAGATAGAATCCAACAATTTTTAGCATTAGATTACTAGAAGAATTAATTCTTCTAGTAATGTACAGTTCAGAATTTTGAAAATCAAATTCACTAATTTTCTACAAATTTTTAAAATCAGAAAATTTGTAGAAAATGAATAAACTTGAGTTCTAAAATTCTGAACTGCTAATATGAAATAAATATATTAAGTATGAATTCTAACATAAAAAAAAACAGTTTTGTTCCATCTGCATCTGTTTTCAAGAATGTTTGGAAAAGTCAATTCAACTATTCAAATTGGGTATACATAAATAAGCGCTACACATAGAACCAATATCCAGCAAGAAAATACAGAACTACATGAAAACATTTGTTTTTCAAATGTAGTTTTGAATTTTCTTGCTGGATATTGGTTCTGTGTAGTACTTATATGTTTGGAAAAGGGATTTTCCTATAGAAAAAGCACTATATTTTTCTAACACCATCTGCAGGTGATTGCATGCATAACCAGAGACATTACAATCAGCCTTAATGATAATATCTAGCACCACTTCTAGAAAACATGTTTAGTAATGCTCTTGACAGCATCACTTAGCAGTGCTTTGTTTAACAACAACTCAAAGAATAAAAGTGAGAGAATAGGACAGAAAAGAAATAGTAAAACTGTTTTAGAAACTTTTGTGAATAGAACTTTTTCTATAGAATTTGCATGAAAATAATTTTTCTTGCAATTCACAACACTAAACTTTATCAGCCAAATGATAATACCACACAACTATCATTTCAGTTGCTTTTCTTGCTGCAACAAAGATAGCTGCCTCTATAATGGAAAAATTGAATTCTTATATGATGCAATACAGTAAAGTTATAAGAACGTTACATGAATTGATATTTTGTTTATACAAATTTTTCTTATAAAATACTCAATAGTAAAATAAAATCAGATTTGTCAAAATTTGTATATTTAAAACATTTTATTATCTATTTTATGTTGCAGTAAGAAACTGTATATACTAAATTTAATTTATTAATTTTACCTCCCAAACAAGGCATTGCATTGCAAGAATGAATTCATTTTAAAATATTTCCAATTAAATATTTCATAAAACATTCCAACAGCTGCATTGAGATCTGCCATTATTTTGGAACTGTAGCACTGCTCCATGTAAAAGACCTTCAGTAGCAATTGCAGCACTTTCACAGCAAAAGCAGCAATGCTGCAGAGAGCGCTGAATTTAACAAGTTTGTAGTGCTCCACACTGTATATATCAGGTCAGTCCATAAGTCCGTGCGCATATTTATGACCTTGAGAAAAATTTTGTTTTGCTGTTAAAAATGTCAGTCTAATGTGATAATTTTTACACCGAAGTGTTAAATTGGATCTCATTCATATAATACTGTTCAGAATTGTGAACATTTCAGTTGTTTATTTTCGTTAAAATGAAAGTAACAGACGAATACAAAAGACATGTTTTATACTTTTTACTTTTAAGTGGTGAGAATGCTACAAATGCAGCCAAAAAAATAAATACTGTACATAATCAAATCGTAATTAGTGCAAGGACTGCGCAGAAGTAGTTTGAAAGATTTAGAAACAATGATTTTAGTGTGGAGGATAAGGCTCGTACTGGAAGATCCATTGACTTTGACGACGATGCTCTCTCTGCACTAGTCGAAGCGGAACCATCGTTAACAGTTGACGAAATTGCGGAACGTTTAAATTCATCCCACGGAACTGTTCATAGACACCTACGACAAATCGGAAAAGTTTCAAAGCTAGGAAAATGGACACCGCACGAACTGTCAATAGCTAACCGACAACAACGTGTAAACATTTGCACGTCTCTTTTATCCCGTATTGCTTTAGAACCTTTTCTTGGTAGGCTGGTTACCGGAGACGAAAAATGGATCCTCTATAATAATGTGACGAGAAAAAAACAATGGATGGATGGCGACAAGCAGCCAAAACAGACTGCAAAAGGTGGGTCGCATCCAAAAAAATTCTTTTGTCTGTTTGGTGGGATATGTCAGGTGTAATTCACTTTGAGCTGTTAGAACCTAATCAAGCAATTACAGCTCAAATGTATTGTGAGCAATTAGAGCGTTTAAATGAAAAATTGAAAAAAAATCGACCGTCGTTACGAAAAATACGCACGAACTTATGGACTGACCTGATATATATATATATATTTTTTTTTTTTTTTTTTTTTCATGTTTTCCCCTCTGTCCCTTCATTTATTGTGCTATTACCTTTTCTTTTCGACAGTCTATACAAAGTTGGCCTCTGGTTTGGCCAATGGAAGTCATGGGGGAGGGAGGATAATCTCTCAGGGAAGTGCTGGGAGGGTCGTATGTGTAGTGCTTGATCACTAAATGTATATATTTTTTTTCTTTGTTTGTGTCAATTACTTATTTTATTGTATTGTAGTTAGAGAAATGGAAATAAATTCTGTTCCGTTTATGTCGTCGCGTACCAACCCTTGACAGGTGAGGTTTGTAAGCGGTCATTGGCGGATTGACGGGTCACGTGATACAGAAGTTCTCGGATGGTGGGAATATATAAAACATGCGTGTGGTGACAAAGGGTACTTTTTTTCTTTCTTGGAGATTAGCCCGGATCGAGCGAGAAGTTTGCTAACGGATTGGAAGGAAGGAATTGGAGCGGTGGAGCTAGGAAGAACAATCTGGATCCATCGGCGCGAGGAAACGGTATGTGCCTTTTGCGACAATAGTATTTCGTGGAGGAAGGAACATTCATTCAGTCATCACATTTATTTCGCTGGAAAGGACTTCTTCCCAACACGTGGATGTCCCATTTCCCAATCAACTGAGTATAATGTGTAATTCGAACGTGTATAATTATCGTCTGTAAATTAATTTGTATCTTGTTAGGTTAAGTCTGTGTTCCTTTTGTTTTTCCTCTCTTATGTTATTTAAATAATAAAATTTGTTATTGTGTAAAGTCCTCGTTTTTTTTTCTTACCGATCTTTATGTCTGGATTGTTTCGTTCATCCCAGACTCTACATATGTGAGCTCTTTTTCTTTGTGCTTGTGCCCTGCTTGTTCCCACCTGAATTTGAGAGAGAGGGAGGATGCCCATGGAGGTGTGGATGGCCATGCATCAAGTGAAAGAAAGGCCTAGTGGAAGTGATCAAAAACTACGAGAGGGTCATCATGAAGGAATCCGTCCACATTGGATTGTGTATATTTAAATGTTAGGCAAGGATGTACTCTAAGCATAGATACTAGAGGAAAGTTTCATCTGAGAACATTAATTTTTCTTTTGTCACATTCAAGTGAGTGAAAATTGTTAACCCTAACATGTAACACATGTCTCAAACCACAACTCTTCCCTCTTTTTTTTTTTCTTTATATCTTCTTCTTGCTCTGTTTTACATGCTTCTTCATCCCTTCTTTATGCATACAGGTCATGAAATTAGCATTTAAGTACAATTGGTAACCATTATATTGTTGGTGTCACAAGATTTGTCAGGGTAGAGGTAGATTGTGAGTACAGTAGAGCATTGATTATCTGATTACCAATCAATCAAAACATCGGTTAACAAAAGGCGTTCCAATCAACAAATTCAAATTTCCTCTGGTGCTGTAGTGCTGCAATATTTGGCTATGTCTTGGGCTACTCCAATATTATTTTCGTTGGTGTTCGTGTTTTAGCTAACAGCACTGGCGGGACCACGAGAGGGTACTTAGGGACATGCCAGTATTTGAACGAGGCTTTTTTCCCCATCGTGATTTGCTTGTTTTGTGTGGTGTTTTTCTGAGGACTGTGTGTGGAAGCGTGTGTTGTGCTGAATCAGAAGGTGTTTGATACTAGACTAACTTCCGAAATATAAGTTTTTTGCTTTTATATTTTTCAATATATATATATTTCGTTCGTAAAAAATAAAGAAATATTTAAAATTTATTTTGTACACTAGTACTTTCTATATATTAACAAAACTATTATACTGGAAAATTATGGATGCAGATATTTAGTCTTACAGATCAAAAATAATGTTCTTTATTTAGTTCACCTGTGTTTCGAACAAGTCCGAAACACATGTTTAAAGTGTATGTGTTCAGGTGAACTAAATAAAGAACATTATTTTTGATCTGTAAGACTAAATATCTGCATCCATAATTTTCCAGTATAATAGTTTTGTTAATATATAGAAAGTACTAGTATACAAAATAAATTTTAAATAGAGTTAGAAAGGACAAAAAGGCATAATAATTAAAATAAAGAAATAATTTTTAATGATACAATGGCCATGATTATTACTTTTAAAAAATTTACATTACACTTAACATCGACAAAAATTCAACGTGAGGCGACATGTAACAGAGAAAAATTTCAACATAGGCTAGGTTAATATATTTTTTCATACATGATCAGTTTATCCAAACAACTCCAGTCCCAAATTGTTTCGGATAATCGATGCTATACTGTAGCTGATTTGCTACGAGGTTCTCAATTGTTATATGCTGAGTAACCCTTGAAAGGAGAGAAGGAGAAAAAAGGTGAATCATGTCTTAAGATTGTGTAACGGTTGTGTATTGTGAATTATCAAAGATAAAGATTAAAAACCCAGTTTGTTGTTAGGTCGACTCGTTCTTTGTTTGTTTGTTCCACAGATTTACACACTGTGGTAACATCACATGCTGCTTGTCTTCACTTTGAACATGTGGACCAAAAGCTATTTTTACAATTACATAATACTTATTTTAAAAAAACTTGAGCACTTTTAAGAATTTATAATGGCTGCTATCCGGAACCTATATAATTTTGTAAAGACTTTATAATAAATTTGTTGTATTGTTAATATGGTTTCAGTATTATAAATGACCCACATCATATAAAAAGTTGTTTTGAATTAAAATACCTGGTCCATCCCAAGGTTCCATAGAACAACTGCTCCATCTGTAGAACTTTTTCTTTGTTTCATTCATCAATGAGTCATTTTGCCAAGCCTCTGGAATCATTGTCATTACTGCCTATATAATAAGAATAAATAAATTTATTTAAGGTAAAAATTTAATGTTACCATAGTTATTATTTTTAAATGTTTTTTTAGAATATTAAATCACATTTTTATTTTTTCATTTTAGGTAAATATTAACAATTGAAAACAAGAAATATGAAAAAGCTAGCAAGGGTTCTTGCACAACTTTCCCATCACTCAAACAAGAAGAAATAATGATAATTTTCAATTAGACTATGATATAAAATTTAAATAATAATAAAAGCTTAATTTTTGAACTATTTTGTTGATATATGATAAGTATTCTTTTCTGAAAAATAGAGAAATTTAAGATTAAAAAATTATGTGATGCCATCTGTTATAGATTTTATTAAAAATGAGCAATTGTATACTTATTGTATTGTTGTAACAATCTCTTGTCATTTCTGTATATAAATTAAATTGTCGGTTACAAAGCCTTTGTTTTTAAGCTTCTAGAATGTTCCATCACTCATTATTGCCTGGAGAAGAAATAAACCCAATGGGAGAGCAGGAGAGGATATATATTGACTCATGGCTAAGAAAGCAACTCTCTTTTATTTTCAGTGCTATTACGGGAAGAACACAAAAACAACCAGCAACAATGGTACTCTTAGATTATATAAAGTATGAACGAGTCAACACGGAGAACTTTAGTGATTTCTTCGAGGGGACAAATTGATAACAAACGTGCTTGATAGACCAGATGCTTAGAAGGGGGAATCCATTTATCTCAGTAGTGACTAAACAAAGATAACCCTTTAATTTTCCTTGGAACATACAATACATTCAGGAAAACACACAGGAACGTACGGAGCCTGACAATCCAATCTACCGGATACCTTTAACACACAATCCTCTAGACAATAATATGCTATAGAATTCCTGTAATACGTAGACAAAAATGTACCAACAATGAGCTTAAAGTGTACCTCTTCTTTTACTTCTTATCGGACAGGAAACAGTTCAAAAACGAAATATTCCCGCTGACCTGGTTGCACAGTCTTTACTTTTCGGCTTCTCAATTATTTTTTACACACTTTCACACACCACACTCTTCCCTACTGATTCTTCCTTCTCTCTCCACTTCTGTTCTAACTTCTCCCCGAGACACACCCTCCAATAAATCTTCCACCCTAGGTTACACTCCCAGATTTACACAACTCCTCTCCACTAAGTCAGACCCACCACATGGCAAAGGGGGGCAGGAAAAGATGTAAGAGACAGTACTATGCAAGGGAAGAATGACAAAACAAAAGTTAACAGACTTTGCTCCAATCAAAGAGGCAACCAGAAGACAGCAATTATGTGACACGAAAATTTGAGGAACTTCTCTTATTATAGTGTCACCTCTTCCCTGTATTTTTCAATTGACTACTGGTGGTAGAATTGTCATGTAAGAAAATTCACAGATTAAGCTAATACATAATTGTTGCAAAAAGACAAAATGACTAACAGAAACCTAAAGCATTGTAAATATTGAATATCCTCTGAATATTGCATGTATCAGATTTGATGTTACTCAACTTCAAGTTGCAAAATTAAAAATTTACAACGTAAAATGAAATTACTCATTTTCATTTCCAGTTTCCAATTAAATCAATACCTATATTGCTTGTTTCATCTGTTTAAATTGTTAGTTAGGGATACTATGTTAATGTCTATTATACATAAAGTAAAAAAGAATCCTTTACTAACCACTCAATAGATGCCCTCACATGAATAAATAATGATATCAATGACAGAATTACAATTGTTTTTTTTCTTAATAATACAAAAAATTACTAAATTATAGTCTACTTTAAGATAATTCATTTAATGACCTCCATTCTTAAATTATTGATTATATGTTTACTTGAAATTTATCATAATTTCTGTTATAATTTAAATTATTTTACAACTAGTATGAAAAATCGATGCTAATACATTAAAATCTTAGCAGAAGTATAATTAAGATGTAAACATAAATAGCGTATATAACATAGGAAGAATAATACCTCCGGCATTGATCTTTGGCCTACAATTGTTAGAAATTCTAAAACATTATCTAAAGCACCAGAATCTGATGTTCCAGGCTCAACAACAGGATAAAGCTTTGACAAAACGTCTTCAAACTCGGTAGACTTCATTATACCTTCTCGTGCTTGCATCAAATTTACGTTACCTCTTAACGTATTAATTTCACCATTGTGTGCAAGGCATCTATTTAAAATAGTAAACAATTATTTAAATTAAATTTTAAATTGTATTCTAAAATATCTTAAAATTTATAATAAGAATTCTTAGATTAATTATTTTCTACCTTAATGGATGTGCTCTTTCCCAACTTGGAAAAGTATTTGTAGAAAACCGAGCATGCACTAATGCAAGATAAGTTTCATATTCTGGATCTCTAAGATCATTAAAATATGTCCATAATTGTGTGGAAGTCAATAATCCCTATGAAATAAAATGCAAAAACCTTCATTTTTATTTATATCATAACATATTCTATGTAATGATATATAATTTATTTGCAAAAATAATTTATTGCAACAACTTCCTAAAGTATGAGCAATTTTTAACATTAATAATTTATTAAAGTAATTATTAAACGTGTTAAAAATTTTAGAATAATGAAAATAAACTAAATATATAATTTAAAATAGATAGTAATTATGCAATTTTATAATACCTTATATACAATGATTTCTGTTGATAAACTGCATATATAAAAACGATTACCATGTAATGGAATTTTATGAGTTGCAATTTTTCTCAAAATATACACCTGAAAAAATATACAGTATAAAATATACATTTATTTATTACAAAGTTTAAAAATCAATAAAATTTATTTCATCTATAAAAAGTTAAAAGTTGTAAAATTATTAGATATATTTGTCTGTCTAATAATAAATCTAAATTAAAATCAAATATTTAATTCCAACTTGCTGCACTTTTAAACTAATTGCTCATTTCATTGCTTCATCAGATTTATATTATTTGTCAGAAAATGATGTAAATTCTGTTTGTTGGAGCAATAATATGAATATTTACACAATTATAATTATGGTACATTAACAAAATTTGAAGAAAAACTTAAGAATATTTGAACTATTTCAAAAATTTAAAACTCTAAGAAGACAGTAGCTGGATTTGAATGCTTGCTTTAATTTTACTCATTTCAAATCACTTTCAGAGATGGAAAGATTTCTGCTTAATTTACCGTATTAGTTTGGCTTCGGGGTGGAACTGAATTTAGATTCTACGTGGTAATAGTAAGATACTATAGCATTGGCCATATTATTGTATGTTATAATTAATATTTTTATAAATTTAGGTTAGGCTTAAAGTTTTCTTTGTTTCTCTCCCTTTCCTGTTGACCAAGAAAAAGACTTCTTTCTTAATTGCTTTACTATCTGGTGGCGAGTGATGCCTCCGACAAATAAGAAAAAACAACGTTGTAAGAAAAACAAAGTAATAAAAATAAAAAGAAGAAGGGATCTCGGCTCTCGACGAGGGAGGTCGAGGAGAATGGGCTCCGAGTCGGGACGAAGGAAGTTAGGAAGTGAAACTCGACGAGGGAGATCAAGGAGAAGAAGCCATCCGGTTCGTTAAAGGAGGCCAAGAACTTTCTACTGGACTGCCAATTTTGTTGGATGGATTCAACACCGACAATATTGAGAAAAGTGGATTATCGACGAAGTGAACGGGAGAGATCTACTAAAACTGAAAAGAAAGAACCAAGACAGGCCTCGTCGATAGGAGTAGATGATCAGAGACAACGGTAACCCCGCCCGGTATCACAGAGCATCCAGAGCAAAAACCCGGGTATTTCCACCTTCCTCTTATTCTGTCCTTATATTCTCTCTTTCTTCCTTCTTATAGTTTGTAAGTAGATTAAGTATAGATATAAACACTTGTAATAATAATTGAGTTGTTTTATGTATACCGGATCTTGTATTCTCACTACCTACATGTTGGGATCCAATGTACAAAAAACCTGATAATATAGTGAATTAAAGAATAGTTTGTAAGTTAACAAGAAAGTGTTTGTTAATTCTCGTTTTGTTTGCAAAAAACAAAACTAATAACATTTCATTTGCTGTCAGTTATCACAATACTTTACAGCATGATCAACTGACAAATGTTTTAATGAGATAAAAATGATTGATTTTAACTGTTGACAGAAAAATAACTTTATTAAGCATATTTATTTATTCAATAATAACTTAATATGCTAATGCATTAACAATCTTTTATTGAAAAAACTATCTTAATTAAATACAAAGAAAAGTTAAATTTCTATTTGTTTTTCTTCTTGTTAAAAACTTTAAAATACTGAAATAATTTAATTTTTATAAGTATTGTAACTAAATACAAAACAAAACAATTTTAAAAAAGCAGTTTTTTTTATATATAACAATGTTTTATTCAATAATCTTAATATCTAATTATATTTATAATTAAAGTAACCATAATTAAAATACTCCTATTCAAAGAAGTATAGAGAAATATTTACTTGTCCAAATGCAACCAAATCTGTTTGGTGACATTTCAGGACATTTGGAATACATTCCCAAAAAAATAAAATTAGTACCAAAACTTACAACTATGACACTTTTGGTGCTGCAGGCATTGATAAAAGTTTCCTTTGCATAAACACATTTGTTGCAGCCAAGTTTCAGGTATAAAAGGCCACAACTGTTAAATGTCATTCTTATCATTACAATGACCACAACCTTGCCGAAACTGTTTTATGAAAACAACTATATTTTGGGAATTTTGTCATCGTAAGAATTTATGAGACTCCAAAAGCTCATGGAAGAATGGTCACTTGATTTGAGGAAACTAGATATTGAACATTCAACCCAGTTAAGGGTGCAAATTTATCACTTTACAAGTTATTGAAGACGTTGCTACGACTGATGTTGAACAGCCAATAAATAATGTTGCAGGCAGGCTCCAATAGTGCAAATGCAGTGTCATGGTGGTTGCATTATCCTATAATACAGTATGAAATGTACTGTATCACGGATCAGTAAAATCTGATTCTTCCAATATTATCCTATAGCAGCATTGGATTTTTTGTTGGAATTGAAAATATGGCAATGACAGCCAAATTGTTATAAGAAGATTCTCTTAGCCTTGGCTAGAATTATAGCAGTAAGTTGATGCATTATTATCCATATAGAATCAGTCGCAGCCAGCAATTGCTTGCTACTGACAGCAATACCAAATTGATTATTGCATTGATTTTCCTTGCTGGACTGGAAGTAGATATGGAAGTGGCTGTGGCTACAAGAATCTGTGGCTACAAGACACTTTTCACTTCAGAGAAACAATTAATACTCCTAAATGTCATATTTGGGCCACAGAAAACCCTTATGTTTTCTAGCAGATTCCACTGTAATCAACTAAAATTACAGTCTAGTATGGATTTACAGCCACATTTATCCTTGGACCATTCTTCTTCAAAGAAGCTAGTCCCAATAGGTCTGTGACATGCTCTGTAACAGGGCAAAAATACTGAGACATGCTCAATGATTTTGTCATACTCCAACTACAACAGTAACAACGGCCGAGTCAACCACTTTCATGCAAGACGGAGCACTTTGACATAGAGGGTGCTATATACAGCAGTTTCAATGACACGTTACCAATAACCTGAGTAATTAGTTGTGCATTTTCTACCTCCTCACTGCCTCATTGTCCAGATCTTAATTTGTATGAATTTTTGTTGTGGTTCTTTGCCAGATTGGAAGTGGATATGTTGTGGTCATGGAAGAGTTTGTGGCTACAAGGCACTGTTTTACTTCAGTGAAACAACATCTTTAAATGTCATATTTGGGCCACAGAAAAGGGAGACAGTTAGAGTGGTTTATCAAGATCATGTTGTAAATTTGGTAGACTTGAGAGACAGCATCACACTGCATGTCAGAAGCATCAGAGAATCAATTATAGTTGACTATTGAACACACTGTTCATTGCCTGTTCAAAACCCTAATCAGGTTTTACACTTTCAGTACAAAGACCTCGTCGAACAGGATCCTTTACATTGCTAAGATCTTGGTATAGTACGAGTATCTTGTACAAATAAAATATTTGTTGATTGTAGTGTCAAAAGGGCCACAGTGATAAATTTTATATTTTTCACAGATGTGTCTTTTGCATATTCTGAAATGTCTCCACGCCAGGTTTGGTTGCATCTGAACTGCTAAATATCTCTATAGATAGCATTGAATTACTTAAATTAAGGTCACCTGGTATAATTAAATAATTTTAATAATTATTTATTCTTACAGGATTAAGCTAAAACAAGTATAAAGGATATAGAATTTACATTTGACAAGTTGTTTCTTAAAACAAAAAACTCGTTTGAAAATTTTTAAATGCGAATTCTGATTAAGAACCCGTATGCTCCAACAACTGAGTCTTGTTCTATTTTTAAAGTCCAAAGCACAATCTGATGCTGGGATTAGAAAAGCTCCTAAAACATTTGTTGTCAATCTTTCTTTTTTGACTTAAAAGTAAACAGCTATTTATTGATTATAATAAATATAAAGAGAATAGCAATCGTTCTTTTTATTTTGAAGTTTTCATTAAAATTTCCATTCCTTCATTATAATGAAAAAGTTTAACATTTGAAAATACAGATTTCTGTTTTATTTACATAATAATTATCAATTTTATTCATTGAAATTACAAAAATTCATATTAAGAAAATCAATTTTTATGCTACATTTTCAATGTTATAAATATTAAATATAGAATTATCAAACTAACTTTATTCTATTAGCATTTTTAACTAAAAATTACAAGTTAGTCAAAGTACAAAGTAGGTCTACATGATTTTTTGAAGAATTACGACAAATCATCACATTTATTTTATGTTTTAGGAATGTTTTAGGATACATATTTCCATTCTTAAAATATGTCAATGATATTTTATGTTATTAATACTATTAATGACATTGAATGAAAATATGAATGAAAAAATGAAATGAAAATAAATTATATTTTCTAAAATTAATGAAAAAATATATAAAAATATAATGTTCTACATATTGAATACAATTAATAATAAACTCTTCTTTTTTTTAAATTTTCTTTCATATTTACCTGTTTTTTAAATTCATTTTGTTTCATTTTTGGTCCAATTATAAACACTTGTTGCATGTAAGGTTCAGATGACTGAGCTACATTTCCCAATAAATTATCATTGGTCTCAATATTTCTCCAATGTATAACCTTGATTTGAAAGAAGTATCAAATTAATTAATTAAACTATTGTAGTTATTGATTTTGTAAAATATAATCATTATAATTATTAAAATAGTTACTAAATTTCCAGTGGCGTAGCGAACATAACTGGCGCCCGGGCATAACTGGCACCCAACACTTTATTGGCATCCCCCTCCCCCTCCAGAAACACATATAGTTTGTCTTGGAGACCATCTGAGCGCCCCTCTACGAGTGGCACCCAGTGCATGATACACCCCCTTGCACCCCCCTCACTACACCACTGTAAATTTCTTAATGTATATAATTTCTATTTGATGTAGAATTTGAAGAAAAACGTCATTACATACGAAATATCATACCTAACAAAAATTTTTAGTTCCTGGCAATCTTAAAAACACAAAATCATAAATAAGCATATACCGATTGCGTGGATTATTTAAAGAAATTTTTGATTAGACAAAAGCATTTATATTTCATCATATTCCAAATACATAAAATAATTTGTAATATATCAGAATTATAGTTTGATATACATAAATAATTTAAAGAGTATTTCATAAATTTAATTCTTAAGAAATACCGAATGGAGAAAAGTACTCCATTTTTCCCTAAAAGAAATCATTCCATTTTGATAATGATCCATAAAATAAATCGATATACTTGAATGAAAATATTTCAGAGAAAGGCTTTTTAAATCTGCAGAATATATTAAATAATCATAAGCAACAATTCAATTACATTCAGAATATAATTTTTTTTATTCTTGTCAATGGATAAATCTCTATCAATTTCTTAATTTCTAAGTTATTTTTGATAAGTTAATCTGTGAATAAACATTACATTCATAGATTAATGTTATATAAAACCAATTTATTAAATTTACATCAACAGCTTTGTAACTTCAATTATCTTACTGAAAATTAAAAGAATTCCTCATTTACCTTCAAATCATATTCTTCTGCTAAATTTTCAAATAATGTTTTGGAAGTTTCTGATGAATTTTCCTCCATAAAAATTATTCCTGTAGCATATTCTCCCAATGATGGCAAATTTACATCAGAATCATTTCTAAAAACAAAGAAAAGGTAATAAATAAAGAATAAGCGAATTAGTAATTTTTGTATGATATATTCCACTAATTCTAAATACTAACTTCAATCTTTTTGTGTAGAATGAATGAGGAATTGCTGTCATAATTCCGGCTCCATCCCCCGTATTGTTATCGCAGGCGCACGCTCCTCGATGCTCCATCCTTTCAGAAATAGTTTGGGCATCGCGTAATAGCTAAATTTAAATAAATTTTAAAAATTAATAAAATAATTGTTATATATTGATAATTGTGAATTATCATAGATTTAAAAATAACCTGATGAGAAGCTTTTCCATCTATATTAACAATGAATCCAACACCACATGCTTCCTTCTCAAATTGTGGATCATAAAGTCCTCTTGCAGGTGGTAATCCATAATTAAATACCATTCTAAATCCTACAGAATATTAAAAAGTTATTAGAATAATCTTTAAATATTTGTTATCTGACTTTATATTTTCTACAAATGAAGTTTTGATAGTCTATCAATGAATCAATTTTATAAGTACTATCCATAAGTTATACAACTTAACAATGATGAATGCACGATTCCACTGACATTCCAAATGCCATTGTCAAACTTCTAGGCTTACGGAAAAGTGGCACCGAACGTCCAACATACATTTTCGCGTTTAAAACTTTGGCCTCGACCTCGCTAATATAAAATTCTATTCTGTAAAGGATTATGTTCTAACAAGGAATGAGTGTAATATGTGCAGCATTTAAATCAATAATTTATGTCTAAACAAATTATCGAATTAAATGCCGTATATATGTAAAATAAGCATTTGCATACCCACGCATCTCTAGTATGAGGAATAGCTGGAGTGTCGTTAGAAAAATGTCGACTTTCACTGCAGTTATTACGGACAATGATTTTTCTGGTTATAATTTATTTCGTATCTCTGTCTTACTTTTTCTTATCATCCAGAATGTCTTTTTCACGGGAGACCCCGCAATGCCATGTGGCAAAACCATCGTCGGCCTATTTTACTATTTTATAAAGATTACAAATCTTCGTAAAATCTCACAAATGTCAAAGAACCATCTAGTTTCTTTTCTGGAGAAAGTTCATATCATATAATCTGTATATTCTTAAGTGATAAATCAGAGATTTCTTCTTTCTGGGCAGAGAAACTGTAGTGCTGCTCAATAATTTACTCTAACTGTAAAAGTAACTCATTTCCTTCCGACGACGAGTTGGCCATAATTGATTTGACTGCCAACATAAGGGCACTAACATTGCCAGACTTGAAGATGCAATTTATCATATCTGCCATTTAAAAATTATCATATTTGAGCTAAAATTCTTATACCTACACCAACGTAAAATAAAAATATCAATCTTAGTTCGTTCCCAACCGAACGAATCCGAAAAGGTTGTTCCGGTTCATTTCGGTCGTCCATAATAAAATGCACACAATATTGTCAGCATATACTATATACTGGTGTTAGACTCATTAAATGAAGTGTTTATGTGAAAATATCAAATTCTGTAAAAACATTGACAAAAGGGAAAAACAGCCTGTCCACTGACAGAACATACAAAATGCTGATGGTTGGCAAGTATGCATTTGACTAGCAGCTCATTGTTGTCTTTTGACTTTAAGATTCAATTGAGGAGTGTCACGTAAGTGTGCCACAAAAACATATCCAAGAGAAAGTGTATAGCCTGGCCACCAGCTGTGACAGTTCATGCCAAGATCATAGCAAGTGGTGTTGTCAACTCCACACTAATGCTGGAATTTATTCCCTACAGATCACACTTCAGATACCCATTTGAAAGAATATGCAAATCACTAGAAGAAATATTAAAAAAAATTTAATTCCACAAAATATTTAAATAATTTAGGTACCAAGTTAAATTTGAAATCATTTTAGCTGGATTAAAAATTTAAAATGGTACTCTGTCGACAGTGCAGAAAGCGCGGAAAATGAAACATTGCCAGATTCGGTATAGTGAGAAACTTAAAGGAATTAAGTACCTGAAGAAATTCCAATTTAATTTTCGTTTTAGGTTTACTAATCGAAAAAAAAAAAAAAAAAAAAAATAGGGTGGGACCCCTATTGCCGACCTCTTCCAGTAGTCGACCATTTGAACGGAAATCCGTGCATAATTGGTCCATCTGAACAGTTTCAGACGAGCTATTTTTACAGGAAGCATCATAAGATGAATCCATTCTCAACGGCATGTAAAAGTAACAGGTTGCCTCACTCACGGGGATTAGAAAAATTACTGCCCAACACCTTTTCTGGTAGTCGACCACGTGAAGTATTGACAAGTCTTTGAAAGATAAAGGTTCTGTGTTTCGGGGGCGTATTTTCTACAAAATGCCTATTATTGAGCTCGCTTACTTGTTTTCGTTGGTGGTAAGTTATCTTTTTTTAAAAAACTCTTTCCGCCCTGTGGGCACTAAGAGGGCCTCTTTAAGCAAGCCCATCGTGGGTTCGTCTAGGCCCACAATTGGACGGCCGGACGGTGAAGGACGGGGTCGACATATCCGGACAGACAATCCCCGTGCGAATTGGATCTCGGGCCCCCCAGAGCGGTAGGCTGCCATCTTGACAGCTCGGCCATTCGGCCTCGGTGGTGAACTATCAAAGCGCCTGCCGTAGTTAACAATTTAAGTCAATTCTGATTTAATATGTATTAATAAATAATATGATTGTCGACTATGGCTATACTGATTCCATAAATTGGCATGTTCGACCGCGGTGATCGAGTATTGGAGTTCGTGACTTTATTTGTGACACGTGTCCATGATTAAAAATGCACGTGCCAAGTCTCCCTTTTATGGTTGCAACATATGTGAGGCTCATGAAGATGGAAAACTCAGTTGTCGACCGCCATAAACATCGTGCCACTACGCTGGTTGACTAATGGCGCAGAATAACCAGTGATCAACCACTGACGCACCATGCCTGTTATTCCAGGGTATTTAATATTTAAACGTCGAGTCATCAAAATCATCCACAAAAACTGAAAATAACAAAATTAACAGTTGTATAACTCATACTTTTTTAAAAACTTTGCAAGTGCCAGAGCATAAAATTGTCACCAGTAAAAAGCAAACTCCAAAAACGCAAAGTAAATCAGTATATGGAGAAAACACTCTCTGATACTTTCTCTGCTATTAGAGGCCAAAAAGAGTCTACCAAGCCGCATCAAGTTCTGGAAATTCTGAAACAATCCAGTCCTATTCAAATCTATCTCTAGCAATTCCATGTACAGTACATCACATGGAAATGTGTCTCCTGTCATTTGTATTGGTCATGACTAATTGGTACAGAAAAGAAACGTGAACGAAAAGAATGCCCACCAAGTGCTATTGCATGCAATTCACAGAGTTCATTTAAAAAAAAAAAAAGGAAAGAGAAAAAGCAAGTAAAACAGAAGAAAACAAAAGGAGAAAAATGGAAAGGTTACCAGAGAAAAACGCCGAAAGATCTTCCAGGAAATGTAGTGGAAGAGGGGAAAAACGCAGAAAAGTTGTTGCGTCACTAAATACAAATGAAGTTGGGATCACTGAAAAGCAAAATTAAATACCATTTGAAATGTTCACCAATAGCGGGAACCCCTTACGATGTTGCCGCAACAACGCATCTCATACGTGATGTTTGTCTAGTAAATTAAATGTTCATGTATAAGATTTCCCACTTATCCAACTAAATTTATATAAATAAACACTGCAGTTGGCTTATGTGGTCGATAATTGTAACATCAGTGGTCGGACTTGGGAATTTCATTGTCAACTTCTGGGTGAACAGCCCGTGTAATTAATTAATTTTTTAAATAATTTAAACAAAGAACAAATAAAAATTGTTTTCTTTTCCATTACAAGTATAGAACAAACTTTATTTTCATAAAAAAATTTTGCTTTTTGCGTTATTACACATCGTAATATAAAATATCAAAGTCCAAAACAGCTTTAAACGATTGACTACTGGTGCCATTACCCTGCCCTATTCGAATGATTGGGATAACGTTAGCTGCTTCGACTGGCAATTATTGGATATCGGGAAATTTGAAATCAAACTAATTCGGTAGTTTTCAAATATTTAAAAGAATGGACAAAAAACACATTAGGCTAAGTCCAGCTTAAGAAAAGGAGTTGGGCCTAAATTTTATTTTATTTTTTCCATTTACAACTAGCACAAGTTTTTAATTGTAACTCTTATTTACAGATAAGTAAATAAAGGCATATGTAAAATTTATGCCGAGAAGGTATACCTATACCTCTTTTTGCGCGGTGGATACGTTCAAAAGAATTCCATGTAGAAAAAAAAAATTGCGTAAAAAGTACAATACATTCGTCACGTACGAAAATGCTCGATTGGATCACAACTTCGATGAAATGAAAAAATAAGCAATTTACAAAAGAAAAACGAGACTTTCAATTCTTATTGTAGTACGTAAATACAGTAAACACAAGGTAGTGTAGGAAACACAAAATCGACATACGGCATTCTCTGATGTACGGTACAGAACATACAGTACATATAATACTAGCTGTTACCCGCGGCTTTGCCCGCCAGGATTTTGCAATTTGATAGAAATAGCCCCCTCTCGGTACTTCACTAAGGTTCTCAATCATCAGTTGTTGCTAATTTGGTAAAATTGCTGATTTTTGTTTGTTTATGGAGGTTTATGCGAGTTAGTAGCAGCGGGACAAATATTTCTGTTAACTTTCGAAGTTTACTGCAATGGCGAGCTGTATGAGAAATTCGGTGTAGAAGGAAATCCCGTGAAGCGACTGCGTTTTAGTTATATGCAAGACCTGTCTCGTGGACATTTTGATGTTTATTTGCCTTACGAAGATGAGTTGTCAACATCCATTTTTGTATTCCAATATATACATATAAAATTACTGAAACACATGGGGTATGTGCGTTACACATACCCCTTATTACTGCAGTGGCGTAGCGAACATAACTGGCGCCCGGGGCATAACTGGAGCCCAACACTTTCTAGAGGGGAGGGACGCCAATAAACACATATAGTTTGTCTCGGAGACCATTTGGGCGCCCGGTGCACGATACACCCCCTTGCATCCTCTCGGTATGCCACTGTATTACTGAGAATCTTCTAATGTAATCAAACGTTTACAATTTGATCAATTTATCGAAAAGTTAAATTTAAAAATTTTTAAATAAACTGTTTTTCCCTGTGTAAGAAAAAAATGGATGGCGTAAAAAGAGGATAGGTGTACTGTACTCATTGCAATGAACTGAAGCTCACTTAGTCTTCATTACAATAAAGGCCGAGTGAGCCCCAGAGCAGCAATTAATACATTTTGTTTACTCCAGAAAATTGAATTCCGGCTATCTAGATCAGAAGTCTTTTTTAAAATTCTTTTCGCCCTGTAGGCACTAAGAGAGCCTCTTTTAGTAAGCCCATTATGGGTTCGGCCAGGCCCACAATGGGGCGGCCGGGTGATGAGGGACGGGGCTCGACATATCCAGACGGATCACCCTCCGAAAAGTTCCCGGGGATATCTAAAACTAGTTAGTGAAGTGGGCGAGTGGTCCTGATGTTTCCAGACTGAAAATCACGTTCCAATCCGCCGCTGTATACATTATAATTTTGCAATATATATTTACACATTGTATAATTAAACATTAAAGATTGAAGAACCAACAGTAAATAAACAGAGACGAATAAACTGATAAAATAATTTAAATACTATAATTCATTATTATGCCAATTCATTTTAATTTTTATCGAAGATTCTATAAATTTTATTCCTCGTTTAACTTATAAAATAATTAAGATTATTTAAAATCCTGTATATAATACAAATTTTGTCAAAACAGTATTAAATGTTGCGGGAATGTCGTAGTATCAATAATTACGTTAAATAAATACGAGAAATCTTTATATTAGCCTTGGTAAAAATATAAATTTTAAGCTTTTAATTCGATTATTTCTTAATAGTAATAATCGAGAAATCTTATATACACTACGTACAAAAGTAAATTTTAAATAACACACCCTTTAATAAGTTTTAACTTCCTTCAAAATAATTAGAAACCGCTCGAAGGGGTTATCAGCGGTCGACCTAGATTTATCAAAATTTAACGTTCGGTCAATGTACAATATGATTGATAGTTTCAAAAATAAAGAATAAAAAATGCCATATTAAGAATATTTTACTAAAATTTGTATAAAAAATTATATTAAATTCTATTTTTGTACAGTTTATGTAATATAGAATATTCAAATTATAAGGCATAATATAAAAAACAAGAGCAGTTTTTTAAACCAATTTAATTGCAAACAATTAACCACCTTTTTAAACATTACATTAAAAAATATAGAAATGATCCTTTATTATTTTGTATTTATTACAATTGTTCAAACCTCTGCAAATTAGATATACCCGGAAAGTATTGCGACAAAGAATTAAAATACAAGAATAATGTCTACGAGAGGAAGTTATTCCGCGCGGTATCTAATCAATTGTAAATACTAATTAATTAATAAACGAAACAATAAGCAAGCAAACTTACTGGAAATCTGTGAACGGCGACAAACTGTCTACTCTGTTAAATGAACGCTATTTAAATAAGAAATACCCTAGGCTATAGAAACTAGTTGTGGAAATCTACACCTCTCGTAACAAAAATTCTTAAGTGCATAGATTTTATCTAAGAGCGATAACGTGGCTGTTATAAAAATTAGATAAACTTGCTTCTGGAATTATTTAATGTGTAAAATTTATATAAATAGATATTTAAAAAATTCGTAGTGAAAAATGGCGTGTATCCTGATTTAAGAACTAAATTTTATATAGAAATAAAGTTTTATCCATTTATACCTTCGTATGGCTTACACAGTTACTACAGAGTTTGCGTGTTTTTTCTTCTTCGGTACGCGTGTTTGCAATTTTGCTTCTAGTTATCGTCTGTTAATACTATGACACAATCTTCGATATCTCCGAGAAAAAACAAAGCGAGAGCTTTAATGGCATCCGAGGATCCTAAAATCGCGTCGGAATTTCGATTAACTATAAAAGAAATTCCTAAAGCGGGAACCTTCGGAGGTTAAATCGGACCGAGATCACGTGTCGAGGCCATAGATTCGCAGACTCAACGAGAGGAGAAACACTTGTGCTAAAACGTGAGACGATATGAACGACCGAGAGGAATGTCCACCGAGTGAGGGGGGGTTGTCAGGGTAGTCGTATATAAAAGTCGGGATGTACACAATCAAGAAAAGAGAGGAGAGACTTTATGGTCAAGGACACCTGTTAGAGCGTGCGAGCCGGGACAGTCTCGGAGGGGGGTTAGGCGGACACATAACATCTGGCCAATCGGTCAAGCCAGATGTCCAAGAAAGGGGGGCAAACGGTATAAATTACGAGCGTAGTTGTCAACGTTCGGGCGCCTACCCCGGCCGGACTTGGTTTCCGTCTTACTTAGAAACAGAAGAATGACCAATCGAGAAAAAGGGATAGGTACCCGAGACCAATCAAGAGGGGAAGATTTGAGGGAAAATCGTATAAAAATCCCCGAACCGAAAGTCGAAAAAAAGAGAAGACGGAGCTCCTCGCCCAACAGATGATTTAGATCGTACCTTGTAAGTTCGCTTTAATGTTAAAATAAACTGTTATTGTAAGACACTTGTCATCTTTGCCTCTGCCGCCACCACCTACATACGACAGTCCCTAGGCTTTTACTGACGCGCAATTAACTTATTGCCCGTAAATGTCGGCAACTTACTTTTGTTACATTTTTACAACATGGCGTTTGGGGTACGTCTTTATATTTACTGGACGTTACGTTTACGTTTCAAGGCCGAGTTTCAAACATGTAAAACCTTGGGAGGTCATTTTTTGATCAATCGCCATACTTTGTTAAATTCAACAGAGCCGGAATCCACGCAATTTTTACACCGGTGTGAAAATGATTGTCAAAACAGAAAATCGCATCAGCCCGTTTTCAGCGTTTCAAAGGGTAATTGTGAAACAGGTTTAACGCAGATTTCGCATAAACCTATAACGTAATATTGTAATGGGGTTTGATTGCAATCTTCCTAAAACACGACTTTATGAAATATTACCTTAAAATTGTCATTTTGATAAAATTCGAAACAAATTTTATATTTAAATATTCTTTAATTTTTTGACCGTTACAGTTTAAATTTTATAGCAACCTGAAAATTTGAGATTATAAAACTTGTATTCGAGTACAAATATACAGACTTACTTCGCAGACTTATTTTGTGTATTATTCCTCTGTATATTTACTTCGCAAATATACAGAGGAATAATACACAAAATAGATCAGCAGGCTTCGTTTTTATTCAAATTATATGTACTTTAAATGTAAAAATAAAGGTAAATTTTAAAAACATTAATCTTTTTTGTAACCATTTAATAGCATCACGTGTAAATTCGTTGTACAGAAGTAAGACTTTGTATAGTATGAAACTTAAATTGCAGACACGGTGTTTTAAAGAATCTTCGTTCTTTGAAACACCGTGTCTATAGTATGACTACAATGTAATTTGTGGCACCTGGGGCATAGATACAAGCACTAAGTATTTGAAAACGAACAAAATAAAAAAAAATTAAGATTTTTTTCCTGTTTTTTTTTTGTAAAATCAAACTATTCCAATCTTAGAACAATAGAAACTATACTTTTAATTTTCATTGTAATATTCAGTTCATCAGCAATACTTGCATAAAATTGCTGATGATTATAATAAAATTTCGGATAAATTGAATGTAAATGGAACAACTTTCTGGCAGATTTAGCATTCGGTTTGAAGGGGACATTTTGTCTAACACCACGTTTTAAACACGAGTTATTCATGATTTTATCTTAAAATAGCCAGTTGATCTTACGTATACAATAAAGTTGTCTAAGCGTTCATCTCAACTTTTTAAAAATCTTAGTGTTTTTTTTAACTCTTTCCGCCCTGTGGGCACTAAGAGGGTCTCTTTTAGAAGGCCCATTATGGGTTCGGCCAGTAAATCTTAGTGTTAGTCAATGCAAACTTTTCTTCTTAAATTGCAGACAGACAGATGGCCGAGAGGTTAAAGTGACAGCCTACCGCTCCGGAAAAATCAAGATGGAAAAACCCTAGAAAGTTTTCGGAGATTGTCTGTCCGCGTGTCGGGTTTCGTCTGTCGTCATCTGGCCAATCCATTGTGGACTTAATCGAACCATCATAAACTTGTTAAAAAATAAAAGTCGCCTTAGTTTCCTCAGAGTAGGAGGAGGGAAGAAAAACAAGTTAAACCAAAAATAGTGTAAAGAATATGACGACTTATTGTAAACAGTTGAAAATACTGCGATGAACAAAAGAAAACTTCATAATCACAAGTTCTTTTAATCAAAATTTTACCATCTACTTCCACGGTGTCTCCAACCTTTAGTTCGCATATCGCATTTCTTCGATTAAAACCCTAGATTCAAATAAACCCAGAGTTGAAAAACACATGGAAGTACTGTATAGGCAGGGATGGCGAACCCGTGGCACGTCGGGAGTAATCCTAATATTTACGCATCATACGATTTCGGTTTATTGCTTGTTTTTCCAATTATCCTTTCGGTATGTTATTTTATCGTCCTTGTTTCTGTCAACTTTATTCTAATTAAAGCATAATCATTCCATTTCTTTAAATATCGTTATCGCGAGTCAAACTTCGGCACGCATAAACATTTTTAAAAAAGAATATTAACGCTCACTGTGTGGCACGCATTTTTGTAAATTGAATTGTCGAATATTAAGATGGGAAAGTCACGATAGAGTTCGTAAATTAAGTGCTTATCCTTCGGCTGATAATAGCGAGGTTGAGGCCGAAGTTTTAAATGCGAAAACGTGTACGTCGGACGTTCGGCGCCACTTTCCTGTAAGCCTAGAAGTTTGACAATGGCGTTTGAAATGTCGAGCATGATTCCACTGACGTTCCAAACGCTATTGTCAAACTTCTACGGTTACAAGGCGGCGGCGCTGAACGTCCGACGTACGCGTTTTCACGTTGAAAACTTCGGCCTCAACCTCGCTAACAGACCCGTGGTATGGAAGGTTAAAAAATAAATCGAGGAAATACGCCGTTCTTTCAGAATTTTGAAAATTCATTAAGTTGGAAAACCTATTTGTAGCATTTTACAAAACTCGCATCAAAATGTTAAGTCGATGGAAATTTTATCAGTCACGTGATAGCATGGCAAGGGATCAGGATTCGAATACAACCTTCTCCATAATTATCCTCTTACAGGGGGAGACTTGTTGGTTAAGCTATATATTCAGGGGAGGATCTACATAAGGACTAAGGCTTAAGCCCTGGAGCCCCAAAAATTGAATCATCATAAACTTCTAACACTTTCATTAACAATGAGCACTTAATATCGTAAAGTAAAAAATTAGTTAATAATTTTTTTTAGTTTGTTTATACCTTTTTGTTATTATTTCTTTATGTTTTTTTATATAAGATGTAAAGTTTGTCATTCAACACCATTACGTAAATATATCTCAACTCTGATTTCGACGTTATTAAAAATGGACTTTAAGAATGTTTAAATTTGGATGTAATCTAACAAAAAAATAGGGCTTATTAAAGTCCAATGGGGCCCCAAAAAAAGATTTGCCCCTGTATGTGAGTAAAAACCGGTGAATGACGCTCAATTCTGTAGTCCATCTTCAATGAAGAGGTGCTATGACAAGATAGTGTGTTGGTTAGTTCGCTATTATGAAATCAACTCTAGCCAACACCAGTTATGTCATTCTTCTACACTGAAAAAGTCTAAAACTTACATATTAATTCATGTATTTATCATATACAAAAAGTCAAATAATGTGCTAAATGGTTTGTCTTATCTACAGGGTTACAGAGCTTGTATCTAACAGAGCAGATCTATTGAATAAATGAAATCAATAGAATGTGTTTATTATTAATAGTCAAAGACATTTTGTTAGTAAAAATAAGTTTTTATAGGAACAAATACAGTACCTTAAGACTGGGAAAAATCTACCTTCCCCTCTTGAAGTCCCTGCTTATCTACACAACTATTTTGTAAGAGTTGAATATATAGAAAGTTATGAAAAGCAAAAAGTTTCTTACAGGAGTGGTTATCACTAGTGTTTAGAATGAGAAAAATTTGAATCTAACATCAAAATATCATTAACTGACAATTGACTGTGCAATGATTGACAATGCTAGTAAAGTACAAAAATGTTGAGTTGATGCTTTGAGAGAATTGAAGATCAAATTTTTGGATCCACTCTTGCTGGGTTTACATTGTGGTTTTTGCCCCCCTTTTTTACTCTTTCCACCCCATGGGCACTAAGAAGGCCTCTTTTAGAAGGCCCATTATGGGTAGTGAGGGACGGGGCCCAACATATCCGAACGGACCATCCCCCGAAAAATTCCTGGGATTATTCGACCCGTTCGGATTTGATCCCGGGTCCCCCAGAGCGGTAGGCTGCCACCTCGACCGCTCGGCCATCTACCCTATTTGCTATTTGTGTGAACAAACTAAAAATTACATTTCTTCCGTAAACTTCTCTTCCAGATGTGTGATAATTTTTAACACTTTCAGGATCAATTGGTACAAGTCTTACAGGACTCATCTTTGGTGCAAGTGCCATTTTATTAATGTGCATACTAATGTATTTTTTACTCATTTGAAAAGTTGTCTGAAGCTATATTCTCTGCTTAGTATTCACAGCTAGTGAAGCCAGTTTTAAAAAATTTGCTCAATTTTAACAAAACCTCGTTTTGTATTATGGCATTATATGCTGTGTATGATTATTTCCATTTAAAAACTATTTGGTCTTTGTTTTAAACTATTACTATTAAAAAGTTAGTTTGAAAAATATTGAAAATAGTGTCAGTCATGCCGTGAATATGATTTAGCTGCATCTCAATCAAAAACAAGTTTTACACTTTTGATAAATGCAAAAATCTAATTGTGGAAGATTATCCTAATTTCTTGTGTATAATATGCAAAAACTGCTGGAAAAACTTTCAAATTTACTTTATAAAACAACCTGCAGGTTAAATGCATGAAATTATAGTGCTTTATCAAGGAAGAGAACAGAATATAGTACACAGTTCCAAAAATATTTGTCAATTTTTTTAAATTAACTTTTTCCTCCAAAAAAAAAAACTGAAATAAAATTTATAATTATAAATAATATGTAGTTACCATAAAATACAAGTCAATAAATAATGCACAACGACTAGTTATGATATAAAATTACATTCTGTAGTGTTTACATCATTGAAGTCGTCATGAATCTGTTAACGTATCATTGAATAAAAACTGGGATTTTAACAAAATTCAGGTTGCATTTGAATTATTAAAAACTAGTATGTTATTTTAAATATAATATTTTGTAGCCAATATTCTGTCTTACCTGAATTCATGCAATCTTATAGATACTGGCTACTTACGAAAGTTTTCTTATATCCATAGACTCAGTATAAATTCTCTGTATTTAATCAAAAGCTACTGTTTTGAAAAGTAATTTAACTACAGTTATCTGAATTATATTAAATATCTGCAAAGTTCAAATCTTCAACATTTGGGATAACAGCAGTAATATATAGTAATACAGAAGTATCAATATTTTCTAATGTAATATTACAGAAATTAGCTAGAGCGAGCAAGCATTATTTATTGACTAAATTTATTGCTAGTAAAAAACAAACTATGTATTTAACATTTGAAAAAACAAAGCAATGTTTAGAAAATCTCAAAATATTTTTAATGTGTCTAATCATTCTGTAATTGTAAAATTAATACTCTGACAGAACAGCTTTTATTGTGATCTGGGACACAGTGCTTGTGACACCGTTTCAGACAAGGCTTGGTTACATCATCAGTGGTAAATCACTGCAATAATAATACAGAATTTGTAAATAGTACAGATTGTATTGCTCTTAGATTAACTTAAATAATAAACAACACAGTGTTAATCCAAGAAGTTATGCTCAACATGGCCAACTAACAATTTTGGAATGTAATTTAGCTACTTTATAACTGAATAATTGGCCTCCTGCTGTAAGAACATTTGTGCTAGCCATTTCATTAGGATATTATAACAAATAAATGGCATGAAAAAAAAATTTAAATGCACATTGCTTTGTACATGATTCAAGAAAATAGTAATGTTAAATTTTACAAATTAACTATTGAGTAATTTTTAGTGATCAGAGCCACAATCACAATACAACATGGTCATTAGTTATAAGCAGGAATAGCAAGAAACTTCCATTGAAGTTTATATGAAGTTCTCCTATAACCTGATTTTTCAAATCAGTTTATCATCATCTTCCATACCCCCCCAAAAAAATACACCCAAGTTCCACCCAAAACGAAATTGAGACTATTTCACTGTTCCCAGCTGATGTAGCTAGTATTACATTAAGTTCACTCAAATCAAGAAGGTTATTAGGATGCCAGCTGTATGAAGGACATCTTGCTCAGAAAGGGACACGAATGACAACATTTTTAAAGTGAACAAATGACTAAAGATACTGTCAGCAGATTTTACAATTTTACAGCACAAGATTTGCATATCTAGCTAATAAGGTAAGCAGTGCAAATGGGATCACAGCAATATAATTCAACAAAAGCTAGTGCCAGTACTTTCTGAACTTATTCTGATGTCCTATATTAAATTTCACAGATCTGTCCAATTTTCTATCCAATGTCTAATACAATGACAACTCTCCTATGAGCTGACTGGTAAGTGGCACTGATTTTGATTTTTCATCAACATTTTTCTACTGATGCTGCTATTCAGAAAAAGGCAGAGTTCATCAAAGTTCATGGGTTCACAAAAATTTCATTCTTTAGATTCCTCTGAAGGGAATGTTGTGAAATCATCTGAAAGATAACATATTTTTAAAGAAATCTATAGCAGATATTTCTAGTGTCTTCTGTAATTACCTTCACAGAGCTCCAAAAGGATCATTTATAGATGAAGTTGTGGTACTTGGGGGAACAGGACGATGTACACCATACATAGGAGTTTGTTGAGTCATTGGTTGTTGAGTAGTTACATTCATACCCATACCTCCCATCATATTAACATTTCCCATACCAGATGGGGCCATTGGACGCATACCAGGCATCTGTTAAAATAGAACATTATCAGAATTCTGATTTCAACTATAAATATAAGCATAAATTTAATTAAATTAAATACCAATTGTGGTTATCAAATCTTACAGTAAAACCTCAAAGTCAAATTGTGTTAACTAAATCATGTTAACTGTCTACAGATATCAGATACAGTATAAAGCAAAGATGGTAAACCTTTTTTATGTCCATGTGCCATATAGTGAGCATACTTGTCTTTAAAAATGTTTGTGTGAGCCAGAGTTTTAGACTTTGAACAACTATGCTTTAGAGTACATGTAAAAAAGCTGACTGATAAAGAACCAGGTGAGAAACCACATTCATATATGTTATGTGCCAGATGTCCAACGTGTCACATTGGGAGATGTCATGTACGCCATACATTCACCACCTGTTATAGGATTTCCCCCATATATGGTCTTGTTCAAGGTACTATCTAGCTAATAAGGTAAGCAGTGCAAATGGGTCATCTTCAAGCTATAAGAACTTAAAACACTTACACAACCAAAAAGTCAAAACAAATATTTATTCCTTTCTAAACTGTACTTTTATAAAATACTCAATTATAACTGCATCAAAAGGTTTTTGATGCAGTATATAACTTTATTCTAACATTTTTGATTATTTTTAACAATCAGGAAAAACATTCTAATAAGAACAAAGGTTTAACCATTTTTTAAAACTTTATAAAAGCTCATATCATTATTAACAAAAATATTTCTGTAAATAATCAAATAAAAAACTACACTAAAATAAACCAAAATACATCAGTAAATAAAGTAATATTTAAATGTCGATAATTAGTGCCATTCAGCAAAGTTTTCACTCCCCCAGAATTATCTTAACAGTCTTGAAATTAATTGCCTGCTCCAACATAGATGTGCCAGGCTTCTGTATATTTTGTGTGTTTCTTTTTCTGCACTATTATTTTAGCTTTGTTCCGAAGAACAAACCGATTGGGAGTCAACCAAGTTCTTGGCCAAAAATTCTGTTATCAGCAGTGATGTGTGGGTGAGTGTACTGTCATGATGCTGTTCTTTCCAAGCAGTCCATTTTTTTTCTTCTTCACTGCTTCGAAGATATTTCATTATCTCCAGAGATAGTATTCAGAATTGAACAAGACTGAGCAAGATCTTTATATTCAACTAAACTTGTCATGCCTTTTTGGATAACAGTGAAGATTTTCCCACCCACTGATGGACATTGTTTTCATGTAATACCCAGCAACCCATGTCTGATCATCCTCAGTGATGTTTTTCATGAAATTTTCATCAGACCTAGCTTATCCCAGAAGCCCTTCACCCACTTGTAGACTGCATTTTGCAATTTTCTTTCAGTGAGTACATGTGTTTATACAGACAAACATAACAAATAAAACTAACTGCTTTCAACAGGATAGTACATAAAACTTCCTGCAAGTGTTGTGCAAGCTGCATTCATATTCAGTTATTGGTTAGTGCATAATTTAAAAAGTCTGAACTTTCTGAATATACCTCGTATGTTGTCTGACATCACTTTGTGCAACCCACTGACGAGTTCACAAATTTTGTAATTTTATTCATGAAAAGTAAGTTAAATACATAATCAGTACAAGCAATCTGAATCCTGACTACAAACTACAGAATTGTGGACAACTGCATAGATCTGAACTACTAAGACTATTTGCAGTTATGCCATCGTTAAGTAAAAGTTAGGCTAAATAGTAACACGAATAAATATCATTTGCTACTTTAAGAAATGTGAAAAGTTTGGCACACACAATCATACAAGAATATATTTATATGAAAATAAAATTTGTTTTAAAAATTTATATTTCTCTCACTTGCAACCTGATATTTTATAGATGTCCATGTGGTCTTTGGGAAAAATGTTGTCCATTCCTGGTTTATACATGAATAATTTTCTATTAAAAATGCTCATACATTAAAAATTTGTCTTCAGAATTGTTAAAAAGTTTCTAACAATTTAAGGAAAAGTAGGATTTGTGTTTCAATTCACCAGTACTTTAATATGCAACATTTTATTAATGTAGGTACATAATCAGTGGCATATAACTGAACTACAGAAGTTTTAGAAAATGGACTGGTAATACATAACTCCAAAAAAGTTAAATTTTGAATTTATGAAAATTTATAAATGAGAAGGGAATTCCACTAACCCCCCTCATTTATAGATAATGCAAATCGGTATTTATTAAGAACAAACATGAAGAGAAATGTCATATGTTAAACTTTAATGTTGAAATTAAATTTAAAATTACCAGAACTTACCGCTCCAAAAGGTGGTTGTTGTCCCATTCCTGAGGCAGCAGGCTGTTGTGGGAATGGGCCAGCCATCATCCCACCAGAACCCCATTGATTTGGTGCAGAACCCTGCAGGAAACAAACTTTTCAGAAATTTTTTATAAGTAAACAAACTGGATTCAATTAATATTACAATCCCAGATATCTTTAATCAAGAGTATTTTAAATGGGACAAATTGTTTTTGTCTGTTGATCAACCATCTTCAGGTTATAAGAACTTAAATAAAACATTTACACAACCAAAAAATCCAGCTCAAACTCATTGTCCAGAAAGTGGATGGCCAATAAGGATAGTCCTATAAAAGGCAGATAAATCCAAGGACTTAGTCCTCATGTAGATCAACATACAAAAAAGGCACTTGATTACATCACCAAAATAAAATGCACAATTGCACCTATTTCTGGAAGCTACACAACAGTGTTTCACTGGGACACCTTTAGCAAGAGCCTTAAAAATGAGCTATGCCTCCATATTGGTGCCTTCTGTTTTAAAAATTTGCCTTTGCCAAGGTATATATAACATCAACTACTGGATATTATATATACTACATCCAGTTGTGGACATGTCAGCATTGCCAACAAAACTAAAAAAAATCCTTCATTGATACATCACAAATTGGAACTACCACTAAGGCATTAAGAACTCCACACAACTTTTGGAAGATCTACACAACCTTCAGATTGAAATGTACACATACATCACTATGATTTTGAATCAATGCAGCTGTCAACCAAAATAGAACCTTGCTTTTGTGTACTATGACTTTCTTCTTAATCATATAGACAAAGATGGCAACTTCTATGCTAATATATTTAGAGTTAAATCAACTTAAACAAGGAGAAGAGTAATGGCAAATTAAGGAGGTGGTTTACCTGTAGTGCAGAGTGACTGTGGGAAGCCCCCTTTGAGAGAGACTGAATTGTCAAGCAACAGGAAATCTGGTACTTCCAACCTCCTATATTCATGCATGATATTATCCTATATTCCAGATATATTGATGTTTGATTTATGATGCCAAATAATTAGGTCAATGTTTTCTGGATTCTTTCAACAACAATCTGTTTGGCCTCCACTGAATGGATCAGCATCATACATCTGTTGCACATTCCCTGGATATCAATATATGCTTACAGGACGGTATAATTTACATATCTGTGTACTGCAAACCCAAATACAATTCAATTTTTATTCCATCCTCCTCATATGATCCCTTCTAATATAAAAGTAGTGACTTTTAGAGCCTTAGTAAAAAGGGCATTCACACACTTTTTTCAAAAAGAGAACTCATGAATTGTGGTAAATAAAACAGCTAGCTATCCAGCACAGGTACCCTCCTAGATTAGTTAGTTTAGTGAGCAAATGTGAAGAGAGACTAAAATATGAGAAAGGCAGAACATAAAATTCAAGATTGGGCAGGATAACAAGAACCTGATAGCTATATACAGAGAATTGGCAGGAGACAATTTTGTTGGTCTACAGAAGGAATCCCACCATCTATATGCCTCTTGGAAACCAAGGACTCTCACAATAAGATGTTCCTGGGAGTATACTCCATACTGCTTTGGGACAACAGATGGCTAACACCTACAATGTGTCCATTAAAACAGCATCTGCAAGAACATCTTATTTCAATTAATAAAAGGCAAACTACTATGGCTTTAGCCACATACACCTTGGACAAGGATGTGCAGGTGAACATTAATAGCATGTGTGGTGAATAAGGTGTGCACTAAGTAGAGGAGGCTAAGTACCTGGAAATTTACACGGCCAATAGAAACAGCCTCTATAATCGGAAACTGTTTTGCAAGTTTTATTGTGCAAACACTATTAAGTGTGACAAATTTAAACAATTGGCATTTATTACTGCCTTTTAAAACTGCCAAGTGTTTAAATTTGTCACACTTAATAGTGTATGCACAACAAAGAAACAGCTATCAACTACAAGGGCAACAACACTATCCCCAAATTGGAGTGCATTATTGGATATTTAATATTACTTTTACATCTAGATATTTACATCCTAATACAAATATGTGACATCTGACAGCCAGGCATTTGTTTTATATTTTAAATTACATTCCATATGTTCTATTCTGATGTGTTTCTGAATAAGTTCTTTAATTTGAGGACTGCTAAAAGCAATTGAAAATGTTCATTTTTCTCAATCATTGTGTTACACAACCAAAATCCCAGCTTGTGAAAGTGTTTTCAATATTATCTAGTATTTAGTATTACTTAAGAACACAATGTTAGAACCTGAAGGTGGCTGATCAAAGCAGCCAAAAGTTTGTTTTACTCTGGTGGATTAAAAAGGGTTCGAGGTTTTTTTAACGTATTAAACGTATGAGGTATTTAACGTATTAAAGTATGAATTTATTAAAAATCAATAAGATATAAGTATAATGTGAAAACATGAATATACATGAACCATCACTATGCTAGAAAAACTCATGTCAGAACAAAATGTTTTTCTGGTAAATAGTTAAAACAAAAAAAATAACTATTGTCTGTGTGTACATTAATCATTAAGATTATAGAAGACCAGTAATGACAAAACTAAATTTAATTTTTTTAGCATCAGCTTAATATTTTTTTCCAGTAGATAGTTACAATTACCACAAACAAAAACATTCCCATTATTAGTAATTTATTGTATCATTTGACAATTTTACCCCAATAATGATTACAGTAAGAAATATATGTTGTATAGATTATATAGATATATATTCTGACACTAGTGTAATTTGGTAATTGAAATTGATTGTTCTGGACAGTGATTAGAATTGGCTTTTTCTAGAAGTACTGTACAAACTGGACCAGGCTAACAGTATTACTTCTCTTGCATAAACTAGATCTGATTTTCCCAAAACCAGAGGGGTACAAGTGCTGATGGAAAATAATCATAAGTAATGACAAGTTTCATAGTAGTTCAAGTTCTCCCAATCCTAAGTAATGGCTGGTCACCATTATAGAAGAAAAAAAGGAAAAGTAATTTAGTCACCATTATGGAAGAAGAAAAAAAGGAAAAGTAATTTGGTCACTAAGGACTAGAAAGATTATAAAAGTTGGCTTTCAAACTCAGTCTTATTATAAATTGGATGCATTGTGGTACAAGTAATAATGCCTAAGGGAAGCCTATTTCATTAGTATCCAGAGTTTGCTTATTTTATCAATGTTTTCTGAAACTCAATTTACATCATCAATAACAAACTAAGCCTACTGAAGTTTGGTATTGAAGTAAATTATTTCTATTCATATATGTATAGGTGATTAGCGTATCTGTAAGTCCTCTTTACATTCCAGCCAACTCAAATGACCCGTACGAATACAAACCGTCAGCTTTTCGTGCACTCATTAGAAGAGCATATTCATATTGTTCTAACGTACTAGACAAGATGGAGATTAAGAGAATCAAAGAAATAGCTTCAAACTTGGGATATAAAAAAAGTACAATAGAAGGGCTAATTAAAAGATTTGTTTGGGTTCTTAACCTTCTTCATATCAGTTAAAAATTGCCAAGTTCACTTATAACAACATCAAGGACATCATGAAGTTAAGTATTGGACAAAAAACACTCCAAAATAGTTTACAAAAGAGCTAATTTGTATAGTATTCTCAGAAATGACAAGACATGCTTAAGAAAGAAAAAGCGGGCATATAAAAAATTCAGTTTGAAAATCAACAGTTAGAAATTAAGGACCATATTGGAGTCACTAGAAGGAATTTAGCTATTAGACTTAAGGAACACAAATATGACATTAATAAAGGACACTGCAACACAGTTTTGTCAAGTATGGCACAAGCAGAGGACTCTAGCTAAATGGAGTGAAGCAACCATCCTCAAGATTATGCAGTCCCCATCATTAGCTTTGCAACAAGAAAAGATTGGAATCTATAAAAGTAAATTAAGAGATGGCTGTATTAATGCAAGGGATGCAGATGGATTAGCTTCTGCATGGAAGTTCTACATAAATGAAAAATTAGAATATAAAAATTCTTAGTTCGAATCTGTCCTTATGTTGTGATGTCTTTTTATGTATTTATTTTATTTTATTATTTATATCATTGTGGCTTTAATGTATTTAGTATATTTTATTTTGTTCTTTATTTTGTTAATTTATCTGTTTTTCGTTTTAAATTTGAATATATAATGATTGAACGTTTCATTTATTACAATTTTGACATACATGTTCAAATGCCAGTTCACCTGAGGGTGGCCTATTTAATTAAACAAACTTTTTAGCTTAATGTAAGTATTCTCAGTGACAGAAGATGTTAAATATTTTAAGTGTTATAAAGACAATTTATTTGTATGAGATGAATGGAAATGTCAACTTAAAATGGAAACTGAAAAATGTTCATGAATGTATTTTATTGTGTATCAATGTATTAAAATAAATTGATTTCCATTTGAATTTAATGAAGTAGTCATTACAAAATGTTCTAACATTAAGTAAAATCCACTTACCACTGCTTGAAACGTATGTTGTGGAGATCCCCAGCCACCTACATTAGAAGTTGGTGGGCCTGCAGGAGCCCATGTATTAGGTGTAGTGACTACAGGTTTAGCTTGTCCAGGTCTAACAGCTCCCCACTGATGGCCTGTTGACCTGAAATTTTATTATATTTAATAAAATTTTATTAAAAATTAATAATAAACTTTAACTATTGGGATTATACTGTATTAACAATTCAAAGTGTCAATAAATTTTCATTTTATAAGAAAATTCAAAACTAGGACTGGATTTACAAGGTGTCATTGTTTGTATACAATCTTGTAACATTTAGTGACAATTTAACAATTTGCCATAGATACAATTTACAAAAGCTACCTTAAATTATTATATTGGTATCAATGAAATAATTATTAATTAGTATGTTGTATCGAGTGTGTGTGGAAATATAACCAATAAGAAATTAGTGGTAATAACTAATGGAAGCTTTATTCCTACTAGTTTTAGCACTTGAGTGATTATAATGATTAAAATATAACTAGAAATATTTTTTAAGTACAAAAATAAAAGAATTAGTACTTTAAATTGTTTTTGCAGCAGCAGTTTCAAATCCACCGATTACCGTATATCTCGGCAGATAAGACGATAGCTGAATCAAAAAAAAAAGACCCCAAAAATCCAGGTTTGTCTTATAGGACAGATACAAAAAAATTAGATTGAAATTTATATAAATTAAAACCATTATAGTAAAACAGACAAACTGTGTTACTAGTAGAGAGTAGAGTATGTCCACAAAATAATATAGGCCATACAATGTTTTAGTGAATAGTCAAGGTCATTACTCGAATGCTTGAATCAATGTGAATGTTTGCAACAATCACAAGGCAGTGTCGCCAGATGCAAGAAAATAAAATTTGATGTTCTTTCAAAAAATTACGAATACGACATAATTCCGTATACATTATAGTGTCATTATCCAGATGATCACTGATCTAAACAAAATTCATAAGCCATTGATAGTTTGGGGGGGTCGTCTTATAGGACAGATACATGCTAAAACTATAAAACTGACGAAAATTCATACCTCGTCTTATCTGAAGGTCATCTTATCTGCCGAGATATACGGTATATACATACAAGTTTGATAGATTAAAGTACAGTGCATAAAAACACAAGTATCCGATGGAACAGTGTGCACACTTCTTGTGTATAAACATTCAGTGCTCCTCAATAAAATTAAAATTACTTTAGATAAAGATTAGATTATTAAAAGTTTAAACACTATTACTAATGGCTAAATGAGGATGATTTAATATGAGAGTTCTGCCAATGAGGAGAATAAACAGTTTTTACTATTTCAAGATATTAAGCTGCAGCATTTTTTAAGGCAGTCTAACATACAAGTCAAGCATTGCCATATCTTATGACCAATTTTAGTAATATCTGAAGTTTTTAAAACAGTCCTTACATTGTTTAAAAACTCGACATCTGAATAATGCCTAATTATGTAAAACAATGATGAATTAAACATCTTTAAAAAATCTACACATTAAAATTAGCATCAATTTTCATATTGAAAAAACCAAATTTTAGTAATTTTGCATTAAGAAAAATTACTTTATATAAAATCAAACAAAGCATTTTTGTGGCTATATTTCAGATATTTAATTGAAGAGTATTAATTTACATGAAAAACATTGAATCAAATTTTTTAAGATGAAATCAAAATTTCATTTTTGAAAAAAGTCTTATTGAAATAATAATTTTCTATTTCAATATCAATTTGTTACAACAAAATATATGTAAATGTAGCAAAGTAATTGTTATCTTCAGCATTAATTTTGAAATAGTTTAATCACAAGTCAATTATAATATAAATAGTTACCACAGGTAGTAAAATAAAGTCTCAAGTGACAAAACTCAAATTCTTTAAATTAATCTAATGCTCAAATATTTCAAAACTGAATAACTGAACTTCATTGTCTTCAGTTTAAACATGTAAATGCTAAACACCTTGTCAATCTGATAGCAAAAAAAAAAACAATCCAAATTTTAAAAGCTCACTATTGTCTAAACCAGAAAATGAGCAATCTTTAGTCTAGGAGTCCTTATGACGTCCCTGGGGCTTTGGCAACAGTTTTCCTGTTTTCTGCAATCCAAATTAAGCTGATGTTCATTAAAGTCAAATGACTGCAGACTTATGACTATTTTGCTGTTATTATTAATTAAATGCTGATATTCATGATGAACATTCAAACTAAACTTGACCTAAAAAAATAGAGATATTAGTTTGTGCAACATTAGCATAAATTTTAGTACTTAGTATACTGGTAATTTGTACTTAGGCTTAAAGCCTGCAATTTCATAAAAATGCATATGGCCCAGCAGAAGTCTATGAAGTTCACTTACAACCTTTGCTGGATGGGGACTGCAAATGTTTAGACCAGAAATGAGCAAAGTTAAATTTTTGTTAAGGCTTTTATGAAAAGGAAACATTTGGAAAACAATTCTAGAAAGTGAAGATTGACTTCCTAAGGAGGTCAAAGTTTTACTAAAAAGGTCAGAAAAATAAACTGCTATCCTCAAGTTGTTAATAATGAATTGTAATTACAACAGGTCTTTTTAAATAAAAATTACATAGTACTAATGAAAATTTGAAATGTGTAACTTTAAGACAAATACTTTCAATAATAAATACTAAAATAAAGATACAAAGTTTAAGACACAGCTTTCTAATCTTTGTAATGTAAAAATTTAATCAAATTCTTTAGATGTGATATCACAAACTAAATTTTTCAACTGAACCATTTCCTAAATAATGATTTGAGAGAATTCTTAATTTTTGTCTATTCCTTTTCCAGGACATAATTTCTTTATATTATAATCTAATAAAGAAAACATTTTAATTATGTAGGAATTGTGTTTCCTAATCTAGATTACAATTAAAAATACAATCATGTGGATGAATTTACCTGAATGTACTCTAAGAATTAAATTTAATAAATAGGCTTATTCATTTCTGTGCATTTATCAAAATTCAAACAGTATGATAAAATGTTAGATAATACACATTCTGCAAGCTTTGAAAATTACACTATTGATAATTGAAGAATTAACACTATTTTAAATGAAAAAGTCAAATTAACAAACCTTTTCAGTGATTGTGTTGGACCATTAATATCTAAATTCTGGGCTAAACTAGCCAAACTGGAATCTAAATCTCCTTTGATTAAACTACTTGTAGCAAGATGTGATGTTTTGGCATCAGATGTTCCAGACATTTTGGCACCAGAAACAGCAGGTAAAGGTTGTAAGACATCTCCAAAGTTAGAAAAACCTTAAAATTAAAATTTTGCACATCTGAGAACTATTTAATTCTTTTTTTTTAGCAGTTTATAATAAAAAAGTTAAACAATAAGCACAGTTTATCCTCAAAAAGACTACAAGATCAGAAGTTTGAAAATTTTTTTTGCTCCAGCTAAATTTTAAAAATTTCAAATTTTTTTTTTTATAAACATCTAATAACCCAATTTTTAATGATTGCTGGATTACATCAGACTATGATAAGCTCCTGTTATGCCAAATTACTTTTAATTAATTAGTAAACCTCTACTTGACTTGATACAGTCAAACCTGTTTTTATGCGCTCTTTTTATGTGCGATTTTTATTTGTGCGATTTTTTTAATGTGAATTTTTAATTTGTGCGGTTTTTTTTATTTGTGCGGTATAGTTGGCGACTAGTCTCGTGCGATTCGTCATGTCTCACGTTGACTTATCATAGCTAAATAAACTTATTATAGCATAAATGCACTTATTATAGTAATATTATTGCATGAATATGCAAAAAATGAAATTATTTACTTTTTAAGTCAACAAAACACCACCTGGACAAAAATATGTAAAACAGACGATAGATCAGACGATGCAGTCAAGTGCTGACATCTGTTGTCAATAAATTCTGTTTCGTACGGTTTCGAGTTATTTTCTACGTGAGACTTTTTTTATGCGGTCCCTATTCACTGCATAAAAAAATACTTTTTTAATTGTGTTGCGAAAACTATTTTTTATAGCCCCTCGTGAAGTTTCGTGCGATTTTTTTTAATGCGTTTTTTTTAATGCGGTCCCTATCCCCCGCATAAAAACAGGTTTGACTGTAATTAGAAACATTATAACAACCAATCATTTGGTTCAACTACTTTGTATGTAAGGATTATATAAGTTGCCCTAGTCCAAGTATTTAATACAAAAATACAAGTTATTAACATCAAAAAGTCATTTGAATTCTCTTATTAAAAATTTCTTTGTCTAATTTCACAAACTATTGACTAGCAAAAAAATAAAACCCATTATTTCACAAATTTTATAATAGTTTGTGAAATTAATTACAATACAAGCATTGAACATTAGACATTTCCAAAAGAGAATTCAACAATTTAAGATGCACAGTAAGGTTGCCATAGTTCAAACTTAAGTCACTTAAGAGTTAACTGTACTTACTGCCTTAACTTCTATAAGTCATAACTACTAAGATTCAAATTAAACACGAACTGTTTTATATTGCTTGATTAAACAATAAGAAAGATGCAACGTAATGTATCGAAATATATACAAGTGCATTTTCTCAATTGTCCATATCAAGCAACATTTAAGTGTTTAAGACACTTTACTGACTATCAATTAAATAGACATCAAAATAACTGATACTAAAACAAAAATAAGTATTTTCAAGTAAAAATAATAAATATAAAACATGGCCGACAGTATTACATTTAATTGTATAAATATAAAATTGCAACGTTTATATTTATTATTTTTACTTGAAAGTGTATTTTATGTGAAAATGGCAATAGCACCAGAGGACGTTTTTACCATATTTACATTTTATTGCGGAGGCAGTAGCCTCTAAAGAAAGGTTGCCTCCATGTTTGTGAAATTGTAGACTGTCAACTGGAGTGAACGACTGATGAATAACGTAAACAAGTATTTTTGTTAAAACGTTGCAATTTTATATTTATACAATTAAAAATAAGTATCTTAAATTTTGTTTTAAAACTGAAAACACCTTTTGAATAGACCTTGGATGAAACTGACTGCAATCAAATTGTTTTATAGTTGTAAATGATTGCATCTTCATTAATTAATTCTAAAATTTGATTTCAGACATTTCATCCAAATGTAAACTAAATCTATGGTTTCAGAATTGCAATAAAGATTTGAATGCAATTCTGAAGCCATTTCAAATTTATAAATATTAGCTATACTTTATAAAAAACATTTAGGTTGTTCACTAATTTTTAATTTCATTTACGAAAAATTAAATAATTGAATGTCAAAATTAACGTATTTTCAATTAACTTGAAATAATTTTTAATTCTGAATAAAATTATAAATTAGTGACTACAGCACAGTAGTCACCTGTTCCAGTAGTTCCAAGTTCTGCAACAGATTTTGCAGGAGAGCTCATCCCTGATGTCGGTGTGCCACAGTACCCAGGAGTAGAAGAGGCACGTCCAGTTGGAGTAGTCCCAACAGAGCCACTACCTGCTAGTGAGTCAAGTCGTGTGAGGGAAGAAGAAGCAAGAGTTGATGCAGTATTGATCAGGGCAATGGAAACAGGAGGGGTAGGTTGCTGACTGATCAGATGAGGTGGAGGACCCATTATTCCTGTAGGTGGAAGGGAACTTGATAAAGGACTTGGTACTGCCCCTATAGCTGTCTGTGCTGAAGGTTTTAACATTGCTTTTTGGATGGCAACATTTAAATCATCTATAGCAGATTTCTGCTGTGCATGAACTCCAACTGAAGATTGTGAAGGACTTGATGTTTGTGTTTTAAGATCAGGAGTAGAACTTCTGCCAACTTGAGCCATTGCTACATCTAATCCTCCAAAAGGAGAAGGTGGTGGAGCTGATGGAGCTGATGTGGGTGGCTGTTCTGATTCAGGAAAGTTAGGACCTTCTAAATTAAATAGATCTACACCTGAGCCCCCTCCACCTTCTGACCAGATAGCAGCAGCAGTTGTTTCAGGAGAAACAGAAGCAGGAGGTTCAAAGGGTGCTCCAAATGGATTGGGTTCAACAGGGGCACTAACAGGTGCAGCACCTGAAACAGGACTACTGGTTTTGCCTCCCCAGATGAAATCACTGGACTCACCGCCAGTTGAAGTTGCTGGAGGAACATTTTCTTCTATGCTTTCTGTCATTTCCCCAAATCCAGGTTCAGATGGCTGGGCAAGAATGGGAGTGGTGCCTGCTCCTTGCATCAGTTCTGCAGTAGGAGAGGGAGAAGCTGAGCGTCCCATGTACGGCTCCAAGACAGGAAGAGTGAGACCACTGCCTGTACCTTTCTCAGAAGAAGCTGGTTGCAAAGAAGCAAGTTATATAGGACTATTTTTGTAATTAAAAATGATCAAAATCCCAAAATTCACAAAAGGAAAGGCTCAGACAAATGGCTCAAAAAGAATATCTAATTTTAGAATCTGTATCATAAAGATTGTACAGAAATACTTTCACACCATTTAATTTAAAAATAATTAGAAACTGTAATTTCTACAATTAAAGGAACTTCATATTAAAAATACAACACAGTCATGCAGATTAAAAGCAGACAACTCATACATTTAATTTATACCATTACCAACAGTTCATCTACAAACTTTAGAAGAAAGGATATAGACAGAGCACATGCAGTCCATTAATGTCACATAATACCAACACCACATAGGACAGGAAAAGGAATACAGACCTGATGGAGTCACTGTAGTAGTTAATCCAGATCCAGCTTGTAATAATAAAGGGCACAGTTAGTTAACTTTGAAAGTAATAGGTTAGTGAAAATCATGCTTACTACGAAACTACATTTGTGATTTCAATTTTAAGTATTTTACTTCAGAAATAAATTATAAATTCTAATCTGCATTATTCTATTAATGAAAATTCAAAAAGTATAAAGTAATAACTGCACAATTAAAATTCATTTGATCATGAAGTTAATGCATATGTTGTTATAAGCAGCATTTTCACTTACTCAAATCGTCAATATAAGCCAAACACATTTAAAATACAATTATATATGAACTAAGCTCTGGAAAATAAATATTAAATCCTTAAGTATCACTTTGCCGGTCTACTTAAAATAATAGATAAATAGCTTTAACTGCAACAAATTTTCAGATATTAAATTAGCTGATGTCAGTCTTATGACAAGCAATGAATTCTTAAATTTGAAATTGATAAAATTCCAAAATTTAAGAACTATTAATTAAGCCAGGTTATCTGAAGAATAAAACATTTACGCTTAAGTTGACATAACTACTGTAATACTTCTAATTTTTATATATTTTCCACTATACAAACTTTTTATAATTAAAAAGTTTATAGAAATGAACTATTTTATAATTACCTAAAATCAACATTTTTATTTTGAGCATTTAAGTTTATTAAAACATATTCTAAACATTTAAGCTAAGAAAAGAGAAAAATGTAGAGTATCATTGGTAAATAATTTAAAACTTGGAAAAATTAGATCTATAGAAGCTATGCATGCAGAGATATTAGCAAGAAAAAATGGCAGAAATTTCATGCATTTTATATATATTTGAGAAGGAAAAGTATCTCTTGTAACTTCAAATTTGTCATAGATTTTTGTCCATTATGGAAAACTTAAAAGTCAGACACTAGTAGACATTATAATTGACAAGTAAATGTCTTTGTTACTAAAACATCACACTCAATAAAAATTCATAAAAAGAGTACATTTGTACAATACTTAGAATCCTTTTTATAACAAAATTAAGTTGCTGTAACTAACAAGTATTCAAATCATTATTTCACTTTGACTTAAGTCAAAAACACTGGTTTTAAATAAATCAAACTGTAAGGAACCGAGTCCGAACGTTATTTTTATTTTATTATTATTTCCGTTTTATTATCTTTTGTTTGGGGTTTATGTTTATTTAGGACGAAGGTTCCCCACCACTCTCTTGTTAGTAATGAAAAATGAAGATAAAACAACTCACGGAGAAATAAGCGCCGTAGGAAAAAATCTTGCGCACTTGCGCTGCCCGGCGGAAGTAACAGTCCGCAGAAAAAAAAATGGGAGTCCCCACAATCACTAGTAGAGAAATACTTGATAAACCGTCTTAAACATCCCAGAAAATTATGATAAATATTTTGTAAATGGTTTATAAGCTTTGTCGGAAACTTAAAGCTGCCAGAACAGAAAGTTAATGTTAGCAACTAAGTATGTAAATAAGAGGAGTAACCCAGCTCAAGTGTGACGTCACCTCACAGTATAAAACCCGATTGTTAACCGAAGAAGGAGAGGTGAGTTCCAAACCGAGGTGACTTTGAGAGAGAGGTTAATTCGAAAGCGAAGTATTTTCTGATAGAAGTCCAGATTGATAATTGGACGATCCAAGGTGTTAAAGAGGAGTTCGATTGATCGATATCGAAAGGATTGAGGAAATAGTTTTCTTCATATAGTGAGGTGACGGATAGACGTTTAATTAGTAAGAGATTTTGTTCATAGTTTCTAAGTATTTGATTTGTCGAATTTCAAGAAGAATTACTATTAAGTTACGCTAAGTAGCTGAGTTTATTGTCGGGTTGACTTGTTGATTTTCGTTAATAAATTTTGTTTGGCTTATTGACATTTGTACGTAGTACGTTCTAGTTATTAATTAAATATATTTGAACGTTTGATTTGACTTGGTATTTATCGTTATTATTACTAATCTTTCGGTGCACGCTTAAAAGCCCAGGCCTGGCAAACTAATCTCGAATCCGCGTAAAGTACCCGTTAGGTTAACGGAAGTTTCACCGACCGTAATTATAGTCGGTTTCCTAAGATACTAAAATTAAGTACTTTACAAAACTACCTTACAATTGAAGTTTCATTTGAACTACAATGTAGCTTTTTTTACATTATTTCCACTACAATAGATTAACAAAGTTATTCACACCTACTGCAATTTAAGAAAACAAAAATGTGAACATTTAGGATCAATTCTACTTTCCTTGTCAAATTAAATCAGAGGTACTGAAGAGGAACCATTTTTACAGAGTGAAATAGACAAAAGGGATACATTTATAAAAATTTGTTTAAACTTCAATACAATTCTAAGAACAGTTATGATTACATAATTTATTGGACTATCCACAATACAATTGTCCTGTATATTTTAATAAAAAGGTAATTAAAATTAAGTGTTTAAATTTGCATTTGAGTACTTCTGGAAATGCCACTAAGTCATATCACTAAAATTTATCATCAATTGGATATCCAACATACCAATCTAATACTTTTTAGTACTAGAATATTCATGGGATGATATTTGCCCATCTCTAGCAATTCTGTAATAATGAATGGTTCAAACTTGGCTATTTTTAATATATTACACATTCATTGACATTTGTAAATGTCAATGAATGTGTATTTTAAACTTAGTATATTATATTAGATTATAAATATAAATAGTTTTAAGTAATTAATGAATTTAAATTAATCTTAAAATCAATTTATCCAAAATTGATGAAACAGTTACTATTCATTTTTATATTTCAAATAATGTCAATTCTAATCAGTATTACAAAAAAAAGATTTAATTTTTAATTAGATTCTTACACATTAAGATTAACATTTAAAAAAATTACACACACGTTAAGTGTATACATATATAAAAACTTTCATTAAAAAAAAAGCAGCTAATTTACTTCTTCCTATACATTAATTTCTTCCTTTTAAAACTTGAAATAAAGTTTCTTAAAATAGAAATTAAGAAACATCTGTTCTGTAACTTTAAAATTTGATTAAATCCTCCTCATGGATAACATTACCATACAGTACTAGTTACCAAAAATGCCATGTGTTAAGAAAAACAAGAAAAAGTAAGATATTTAACAACTTTCAATGATACGTCAGACACTTGGAACACATTATGGACTTTTTTAAAATTGTAATGCTATCACAATTTTTCAGATACATAATACATATATTACATTCTTAATATTTTGTTGAATGATTTTAAATTTAAGTATTTTTTAATAATTAAATGTGTTTGTATTCAATGAAATGTCAGAATATCTTAATTTAAAACTAGTAAACACAAAGCTTTTTTTTATTATTATTTAACAATTATAATACCATAAAACAGAATTTAGTAATATTTAACAAAAAATCTGAAGAATAAATTGGTTTCAGTCCATAAATGAATGAGATTGTAATAATCATGTAAGGACTATTTTTTAAATGGAAAAAAAAGTGAAAATATTTACCTGTAGCTTGAGTTCCACTACCAAAAGCAGCAGCAAATGAAGCATCACTGACAAAACCTCCTTGACCACTGGGTGTAGTAGCATTAAATCCTAAAAAGTTTTTATGAATATTTATTGTTCATAAAGGATTTTTTTTTACAGAATTCAAATCTAAACAAATGCTAAAACAAAATTGACTTGTTATTGTATAGTCTTAAACTGTCTATTAATTTCACAATTAATTATTGTCCTGGTAATTTTAATCAAAATTTTTATCAAAATCTGACATTTCAAAAATTCTAACTATATGTAAGCAAAATTTGAAGTTAATATAGGAAGGATTAATACCAACACTAACATTTCAAGAAAGATTTTAATTTGGATGAAATAATTTCTTTAAGATAAATCTTTAGCAGATTAATGCCTTTATGAATTGATTATGTACAGAACAAAATTCTATTCACTCCATTCAGTTGTGTCTACTTAAACAGTTACTTCATTATTTAAATAGCATTTTGTTTCAACCACTGTATTCAAATCACAAATCCAAAAACAGTACTAATCTTAATTCAATATTCGAGAATGCAAATATCCTCCCATAAGCAGTAACTTTGTAAATTATTAAAAACATTTTAATCCATTAAAACTAAAGGGGAAAAGCACTAAAAGTGTGCGTGTGTAGTTTTGAAATTTAATGCAAAAAAATTTTATTCTTGGAGTTTAAGAACATTTTAAAAAACTTCATTTTGCATTTTCAAGTGTGTAAACAATTTAAGATGATATATTAAGTTGAAGTTTATCAAATTAAAAGACAGTCTATGAATTTATAATCTTATAAAATAAGCAAAATTAGATCTAAGTAACAATTTGAAAATATATTGTTACAAATCAATTCTAAAATGCTGTAGTATTCTAACATCTGATAATTTAGTCTAAAATATTTACCATTAGTTCCAAAAGAGACAAATGTAGTTTGAGTAGTTGGTGGTTGGGCTGAATTACCAAATAAACTATCTGCAAATGGATTATTTCCCATGCATAACAGATCACTTGCTTCACTTGATGGAGCTGGAGCAGTAGTTGAAGTTGCAGGAGGAGAAGAAAATAAATCAAGTATTCCTTGATTACTTGTTGGAACACCTTGTTCAGTAGCAGGAGAAGCCAAGAAAGGATTTGTTTTTGTAGAGCCACTTGGAGGTGATACAATACTTCCTGTACCATCAGGACTAGATCTCCCATCTTTGTTTCTACGTTCCTAAAAATAGCAACAACTATAAAATTTAACTTATTGATGAAAAACAAATATTGAAATATACAAAAGTATTTAACATTTCACAAATAAATCACTTAAAATACAATAGTATTTTCTATAGTTATATCCTGACAGTATTTTTTTTTTAGAACACACTAATTACACTTTTATTTTGAAATGAAATTGCAAATTTAGTTTCTTATTCAGTTTATCAAACTTATAAATTTAGTTAAAACATTGTTGTCAAAACTTTACAACACTTAAAACTTTCCTTGTTGTGAATGCCATTGAAAAGCATTTAGTACATTAAATCAGGTTAAATGTTAAGGCATGCTTTAAACTTTTGTCTAATCTGTTATAACCTAGAATATTGTTTGGTTTGGTAGAATACAGCAATGCAACATACAAGCAATCTGTCAAGGATAATGCCTCCCGGAGAACTTCATGGAAAACAAGTCCTGTTTAGGTGTTATAAACATGAAAACCCAAATATACACACATTATTATATATATATATATATATAATATATGTGGTGGTGGTGAGGTGCAAACCCATGACCTATCAAAAACCTGAAGTAAAAAAAATTGAGAAATGGAAGCTATCAAGAAAACCAGGCTGAGAAAGAAAATTATAACATCTAGAGTGAAGGTGTGTTTATCTTTAAAGTCTTGTAAGAGGAAAAAAAATTCCATCAATTCAACTGCTGACTGCTACTTACAATGAAGTAAGTGGAAAAGTTTTAGCTGTGTGTCAGCTAAAACTAATAGTTGGTTACACGCCAACCAATGCCAAATGTTATTGAGCTAGAAATGACTAATAGTAATAAATTATGAAACAATTTGGCACTAGAGTGAGGCGTTTCTAGCCTGATAACATTCGGCATTGGTTGGTATGTAGCTTTATAATATATCAGATTTAGTGATAATGTTTGTTTCTAATAGTTGATTTTTAAAAAAATATAATCAGGCTTTGTTTAAAGAGTTGAAAAACCATTCTTAATTAAATGCATGCGAAAACTGATCCAAGCAGATCACAAAACTTTAACTGAATAAATGGAAACTTTTGTTTTGTGATGAGTTATTTCATTATTTAATAATGGTTAACTACAAATTATTTGCTGTTCACATGAAAAATAGACTGGCTAAAGGTCAGAAGGTGAAGTTTCCAATTAGTGTCCTGATTTATGGCAGAAGTAACTCAACAATTTGAAATTGGCTGGCTACTTTAAAAATACTATAAAATCAATTTCCACTGCTCAATTTTATTGTAGGAGTGGAAAAGAGAACTTTGAACTTTATCAGCAGAATAGAGCACCATTCCACTTAGGAGGTTTAACCAAACATTGGTTTGGAAGACAGTCAATTCTTCTATTAGACAGGAAAGTCTGATATGAACCATATAGAACATATGGTGTAAAACAAAGAAAAGTGACAGAGGTAAAGCTGCAAGATGTTGCATCGTTGCAAATGGTTGAGGAAGAAGACTGGATAAGCATTACTTATACAAAGAAGTCATGAGGAAAATAAGTTTTTCAAAAGCATTGGTAAAATTTTTTCAAGGAAACTAATTTTATCTGGAAAAATTGGATTTTATGCTAGAAATTAAGCAAGCCAAGAATTAAAGTATTACTCTTTGTAATGCTACTAATTGAAACCATGCCACAACACAAAGCTGCACTGTCCAGCTTCCAGTAGCTGAGACAAAGTATTAAACTGCCTTTAAAAAATTTTTAAAGTTTCCATAATTTTGTCCTATACATAATTTTGAAAAACTAAGAATAAAATCACTTCTATTATTAAATCAAAGATAAAACAGTTCAGTGTTATAAATTTTGTGAACACAGTATAATTTTTGCTACTTATAAAATTTTCTTGTGTGGGTTGGATATTAGATATGAGGGTTGGAAAGAAAGTAGTAGTAACATTGTTGTCATGCTTCATAGGAAGAGGGGTGCTATTAATTTCTGGACTTTGGAAGGAAAGGCATAGCTATTTTACATACCTAGTGGCAACTGTGTAAGGCATTTAGATCAAGAAAAAAGCAGTTACTTAATGGTGTCAAATTGGACTGCCCTAAACTATCCAAGTATTGGGACTATACTTGGGATAATCATCTTTGTCCTCCTACAGTGCAAAGGAAATGGCATTATATCAAAACATGCTCCCACTTTCTTGCATGACAATGCTGTCACACTGATGACCCTGTAAGGCTGTAAGGGAATTGTCAGGACAGTGGGATGAGAGGTACTCTAACATCCTCCATATTTACCCGATATGAGCTCTTGAGACTTAAATCTCTTCCCCAAGCTAAAGAAATCACAGAGGAAAACATTTCCACACAAGATAGACCATCCATTGAGCATTAGGGTGCTCATTCAGGTACAAATACAGTTAAAGGTGCTACACACCAGTAGCGCCTTTAACATATGTACCAGGTGATATAGTAGATTATTATATTGAAAGAATGTAATGCTATTCTGTTTCTACAATAAATGGTCTGTTATACAGGGTGATTCAGCTAAGCATATACAAACATCGAGGAATGGTAAGTCGCACAAAGACAAACCAAAATCATATCAATGGTGGGTCAGAAACACCATATTCATGTGGTAGATGGCATTATTGGCCCCCAAGACTGCCAAACTTCATGTCTTGATTACCACTTCTGGGATTACAAAGAACTTGTGTATGACACTCCTGTTGAAAGTAATGAGGACCTTGTAGTGCACATCTCTGTAGCTGCTTAGAAGTCCAAAGAGATATCAGGAATTTTCCAAATGTATGCGATTCCATGCACTCGTCAGTGCATGGAATCACAATGTCAAGCATTTTACAGTGCATGGTTGCAACTTTTAACACCTACAACATTGATACATTTCACAAAGATCTTGTAATAAAAAGTACTGTCTTCTTATGTGCTATTCTTTAATTTCTCATCCTTTGTACACTAACACACGAATAAAATTTCCAACCCAGCATTGCTATATGATTCTGATTTGTCTTTGTGCAACTTACCTCTCCCAGAAGTTTGTACATGCTTATCCATATACAGAGTGATTCAGCTATGTTGCCACTACTTTCTTTCCAGTCCACATATAATCAACTTACACTGAAATATATAATCTATAAATGTGGATTGTAAATAACTAGTTTTAGTAGCTTCTGTTTTAGATTATATGCAAGTTGTTTACAACAAATAAAATTTTCTTCAACATTGAAAAAGCAGATACTTTCTGAACTTAAAATTCTACAATATACACCTTACTAATATGAATGTTTATGGTGATTTGGAACCTAACCTAAGTATTTAATACACAATAGCATTAGATATAAATAAAAACCCAATAATCCTCTTAAGAGCAAAACAAATGCTAAAAATAAACATCTATCTAGTTACTATAAGATTAGCACCTTAAAAGAAAGTTATGTCTGTGCAAATTTACAAACCTTTAATATATAGCACATTCCACTTTTCCAGGAATCAATTATAAAAAAAGTGAGCCACAAATTAAATTTTCCATAGATTCAGTACAAAGTTAAGATTGCTGTATAATTCAAACTGCTCAACACCAAAACAGATATCCAAAATAAAAAAATTGGCAATGAAACATGTCATTTCATACAAAATTATACTTGCAAAAAAAAAAAGTTAAAATTGGCAACAATCCTATAAAAATAAACCACAAGATACTAAATTCTTCATGAGACTTAATATATTTTAATTAGATAATTAGCTTAAATCAAAACATGTTTTAATCTGACTTTTTCAGTTTACTTACCATAAAACATTTGTTAATAACTCAGGAAGTTAATAAAATTAAAATTAGTGTCAATGAGTATCACCTAACATAAGGCTTCAAAACAACACATTTAACAGCCAAAATAGAGTTGCAACAAAGTAATTTGTAGGTAATTCATTCAAAATATTAAGTTTGAACAGCACAATATTATAACCATTCCATTGTTGACATTTGTTATTTGGATGTACCAAAAGCTTTCCAGTTGGCAAATTTAAATTTCCACTAGTGCTGTGGTGCTGCAATCTTTGGCTATTTCTTGGGCTACTCCAATATTATTTTTGTTGGTGTGCATGTTTTAGCTGGCAGCACTGGCAAGACAAAGAGTTGCCAGGATTTGAACAAATTTCAACACGGGATAGGTTAATATACAGTTCAGTCCGCATAAGTCAACACCATCGGTTAAGTAGTCAGTTTTCTGTGGTCTCGGCTGACTTACATAGGCATTAATGTTAAAAAACTCCGGTTTACTCAACACCGTTTAACTCGTCACCACTGGATAAGTCTACATACTTTTGCTGTCCCACACTCCGATAAGTTGTCACCCCCTCCTGAAAAAACGAATTCACTCTGCACGTGTGGTGCAAACTCTTTTCAGGAGGGAGAGTCAATTTATTAATATATATACATATTAATAAAAATGCCTTAACATTTTATGTATAAAATAATAACAGAAACAAAATATACAATCTACATCACCACCACACCAGAATCCAATTTTGCATTTTCTCATGCCAGAGGCATTAAGAATCCTTAGACTTCACTTGCCAACAATTGACAATTGCAAAGGTTGTGTTTTCAAGGCGTTTGTGATTTGTCGAAAAAGAAAGACAGTTAAGTGCTCAAAACAAAACACTAAACAAATTTTTCAGTTTTTCATCTACAGAGTAATTGTAAATGGAGGACAGTGTATTTTAAGCCTATACTACTGTATAACGCACTATTGTATTTTATTAATTGTAGTTTTGTGGTTTTTTTCCAACTTTGCTTTAGTCGTCACATCGGATAACTTGACACATTTCCACGTCCCCTTGGGGTGTCGACTTATGTGGAGTTGACAATTTTTTGTACATAATCGATTATCTAAAAAATTTTCCGATCATCATCAATCCCCAACTGATTCGGATAATCAATGCTCTACAGTATGTTCAAATTTATTAATTCATTAAACCCTCTGATTTCTAGTTTTTGAAAAAATTAAAGTTCAATTAATTTAAAATCATCACCCAATTCCGATTTTTAGGTATCTAGAAATATTGCAGCTAGTAAATAAAAACTTAACATTTAAATATCCACATTTTGTACAGCATTTCTCAAACTTTTTGCTCATGCAACCCAATTTATTGTTTGTAATGGTTCCATAACTTAAATGTTTATAATATACAATTTTTTTTAAAATCTAGTAAAATGGAAATCACTGTGTATTAATTATACAACAAAATAAAAGTATGCATTATTGATGATTACATATTAAGAGCAGTTTAGACAAATTTCAATTTGCACCAACTAACATAAATTTCAATAATAAAAACAAACTAAACTATTAAAAAGTAAGACTGACAATTTTAAATAAAAGCAGACTATTTCAAAATTATTTAGAAGTGTTTTGGTTCTAATTTGAAAAAATTAGAAACCTATAAATTCCTACTGTTGGCCATCCATTCTCCATCTCAAGAATGGGGTTAGATGAAAGATGAGACCAGATATGGAAACCTTAGGGGCAGAAGACCTCGATTAACTATATAAGAACTTCAGAAGCAAACCAGAAGTAGTCATGTTATTTCTATTCAAAAATTTTCCCTGTAAGGTGTTAGATGACTGGCATGACTATTGTTAAAGAAAAAGTATGATGTACAAGGACAAGCCACTACTAATTTGAGGTGGAGAGCACATATTTTAAAGTAAATACATAAAAATATGATTAAAAATTGCAGCCTGGTATTGTGACATCGTCATAATAAATAATTATAATATTTTTCAAATTAAACAAGTTCACAAGTAAACTGTTCATTAAATGAACCCTTTTATAAGCAATACACTAATTCCAGAGAATTCAGCCAAAAAGGAGGCCATAAGCATTGCAAATTACAACACATTAAGATTTTCTAATGGCATTTGCAAAATTATGCTGCATAAACTAAATTGTTTTGTAAAAATTTAAAACGAAAAAATCAAATACAATTGGCTAAGCTTTAAATTTTTACTTTGTGTATTATATTCTGATATTGACAAAATTACCAGAGGACACAGTTTCTATTTGCATTCTATTGCAGAGGTGGAGTCTCAAAGAAAAGGGTCATCTCCTTGTGAATTTTTTACTGTCACTGGTATGAATGATCGAAAAGGAAAACAAAAGCAATAATTTCTTTATAAAAATATCATGAATATATATGTATAAATTTTTTTCCAATACAAACTGCCACTTACATCAAGTATTAAAATTTTTATATTCAATATTAAAAGTACATAAGTGTACTGTATCAAAGTATAAATTACCTAAAAATTGTCCGCATTTTAGTCTTAATAGCCTATTTTTAATTTGTCACAAACAATACTGTCAATTTTTTTGATCCAGCATACAGTACATAATACTTAATCTAATTCTATTATTTCCTACATATTTTATGATATCCCAAACAGATTACCCTGTAGTATAATAAATTACAATTTCATATGCAGTTGTTTCTTTGATGTAAAATAAGTTTAAAATAGAAACAAAAACTTTAAAGTATAATAATACGTACAAAATATGAAATAAGTATATCAATACAATCTAGTTGAGGATAATTATATATCAAATTCTTTCATGAATGTTATGAATTTAAAGAAACTGTTTCTGCATCATTATGTAAATAAGGATAGTGGATAAACATCTAGCAAACAAATTACAGTCATTGACTGCAAGCAAGAGACATGGACAAAATATCAACAACTGTCATTTAAAAACTGCTAGATTTCATTAACAGATGACTGCTGGTTAATATATAAAAAACAAATAACTAAACAACTACAAAAAACTAACTGGTAACTGTAATTTGTTTGCTAGAAATTTATCTACTATCCTTATTTAGATAGTGATATGAATTTAAAGAAACTTTGTTTTTCTAACATTCATGAACTTTAAATTTGATATATAATTACCCTCTACAGTAATGGCCAAAAGTAGAGCTACACTAGGCACGTTTTAAAAATGCAACTTCTATTTTGTTCACCACCTACTACACAATTAGTATTGTGATAGTTGAAAAGAGCACAAAAAACTCAAAATACTCAATTAACTCAGATTTTATTTTAAATCTGATTTACAAAAGAAAAAAAAATTTTTATATTTTACACTGTGACAAAAGTAGAGCTACCAAAGAAAGTATGCAGATTTGTCCAGTAGTTTTACGACAAAATATAAGTATTTTGTCGCATAACCAGAGCTTCTGATCACTGCATCACATCTGCATTCTATTGAATCAACTAAGTTGTCTGGAGGAATACAATTATCAAATGATAGCAAACAAAGAATAGTAGATATGCATTTAAAGGAAAAAACGTTTACTGAAATTGGTAAAATCTTTATGTGTATAAAACTTATTGCAAAAGTGGTGAAGTGTTTTCAAATATATGAGACCATTGTTTCTGCCAAAAAGTCAGATAGACCACGGAAAACACCACCACAGTTGGATTGTTTGATCAGGTGTACAAGTGCGGTCAATCCTTGTTTGACTGCTTCACATATTAAACAGGAAGTGGGTAACCCAGATATAAGATTAAGGACTGTACAAAGACATTTGACTAGTTTTGGATTACATGGGAGATGACCAGCAAAGAAACCACTCATCTCTGCACAAAACAAAGTTGAGATTAGAGTTTGCACATGAACATATTACTTGGACCAAACAAAAATGGTCCAAGGTGTTATGGAGTGATGAATCTACTCTAGTGATGATATACAATATGTCAGACAACCAGTGAACATGAGAGATAACCCAAAATACATAGTTCCTATAAAGCATGGTGGTGGTTGCATAATAGTATGGTGATGTTTCTTTGCAAAGGGAATTGATCTAATTCATAGAATCAATGGAATAATGGATCAAACCATTTATCAGGACATATTGCAGAATCAAATACTTCCTCATGCACATCGTTGAATGCCAAGGAAATGGATCTTCCAACAGGACAACCCAACGACCCAAAACACAGCAAATTTGGTAAAGCAATGGTTTTAACAAAAAAGGGTGAATCTTATGACATGGCCAGCCAATTGCCAGACCTAAACCTCAGAATCTTTTGGGATAAAGTTGAGCGCCGTACACGCTAGTGTAAATATTCAAATCCAGATGAAATGTGGTCTACCATTTAAAAAGTAGGGTATGAGACTCCCAAATCACTGCTTGACAACTTAGTTGAGTCAATGGAACATAGATGTGATGCAGTGATCAGAAGCTCTGGTTACGCCCTAGTATTTTGTGGTGTAACCAGAGCAGACTACGCCACAATTTTTTAGAACAATACGTATTTTGTCTTAAAAATACTGGGCAAATCTGCATACTTCCTTCGGTAACTGTACTTTTGTCAGTGTAAAATATAAAAACTTCCATTTTTCTTTCATAAATCAGATTTAAAATAAAATCCAAGTTAATTGAGTATTTTGACACTTTTTGGTGCTCTTTTCAACTATCACAATATTAATTGTGTAGTAGGTGGTGAACAAAATAGAGGTTGCATTTTTAAAACACATGTCAAGGGTAGCTCTACTTTTGGCCACTACTGTAGATTGTATTGATATATACCTTAAACATTGGCATTTACAAGAGTTCATATGGGGGATTCTCCACCAATCAGTGGGTGCTCAGATATTTCAAATTGATTGTTCAGTAGGTGATAATACAAGTATTGGATCATTCAAAAATCATGCAGTTATAATTTGATCTGTAGAATGATGTTATCCAACTGAAAAAAGATGAAAACATTTAACTACTAACAAATTTGCTAGTTTTTAGGCTTTGAGTTAGTATGAAATTATTAATGAAAAACCAACCACTGAAAAACAGTCTTTTGGGAAACTTCTATTTTGTTACAAAACTATTCAAAGATTTAAGTTTTAGCATAACATTTTAACAACATATGAATGTTTTACATCTTCCTGTATCTTGAACTTTTATCTAAAACTGATGCAGACATCAGGAAGAGATCAAAAACATTTGTGTTTCATTAAAACATTGTTACTGGAAGAACTCATCTTAAAGTAGGTTTTTGTAATTAAACATTCTAAACAAAATATTTAAATTCTTTAACTAAACTTTCATTAAACATCTTGTTTAGAATGTGTGAAACATTTCTTGTCTGAAGCACATTAAAGATGAAGATAAAGGAAGAAGACAACCTTTAATAACAGAAAGTAATAGGAAAAAAAAAAGTATATTTTAAAAATACAAAGTTAATACAGTATAACAGATGAAAAAGCTTGGCTCAAGCATAGTATGAAGCAGGAATTACACTTCATGATTTAAGCAATCCAGCATTATGTGAATGAATGACATTTATGCAGTGAAGTGCAGAGAAACAATATAAAGTGAATTAACATTTTGAAATTACTCATCAGGTCTTTAATATGATGATCTACAAAAGACAACTTGTATAGCGGTTGTAATGTAGCCTAAATAATGGACAATCATTTGACTTAAAAACAAGGTTCTCTACATCTTAGTGTACAAACTTGTTGCTTATTGAGTCATTGTGGAATAGGTTTTAATTATATTGGAAATTCTTAAGGTGTGAAGAAAAAAACAAATTAGTTTAATAACAGATAGTATTGCCATGAATGTTGGTAGGTTAAAGGATATTCTTAAATTGCTGCACAGCATGTGCTGGATTAATCTTTCATTTGCAAGTCAGAAATCTAAGTTCCCAAAGCTAAGTTCACCATTTTGGACAGTTTATTGCCAGTGTAAAAGCAGCAACCATTGAAGTGAAGAGCTGCTTTTAGACTGCCTTAAGAGAAATAAGTGGCAAAGCATTTGTTCTTCCATCTCCATAACATTAAAGTAATGGGTAGCAGTTTTACATTTGCAAAACAGATGCTTTAAATTAAAGGAATAGATTTGTTTAATGCAAGAGAAAATATCTGCTGTTTGCCATCTGAGTTGTTACTATGAATTTGAAATGCAGTTAATAGCTAACAGATAGCTTTAACATTTATAAGCTTGAAGCAGTTAGGTCATGGGTTTCTTGCAATGGATGGCAAAAATCTCAACTCTGCAGACATCTGAACTAAAAGAATTTGACCAACTAAAACCTAGCTACTTATGAGTAAACAATGACATCCTTCTGTTACTTTCTGGAAAGAAGTCCAGCAATTTGAATAACGTTGCTCATAGTTTTCAGGGAAAAGTACTGATTGATGAACAATGTCATCTTAGTTTAGTTTAAGTAAAGTCACAGGATAAACATGCCAACACCAAAAATCCAGTAATGAAATTTTTCCCCTTCTTTCTTCATTAATTGAATTGCTTTATAAAATTTAAATTTGATGCAGTAGTTGTTTTGAATAAAATAATTGCATTTGTTTAAGCAAATTTAGATTTTTTGTGTCATACATCAAAGATTTCCAGCAATTAAAATTGCTCTTCTATAATTCTACTAAAATTTTTTATACAACATAAAAGCAATGCATTTTGAAATGTCAGTTGAGAAGTTTTTATAACTTGTAAGAATAAAAAGAGCTTCAAGCAATTGAAATTGTTGGAACTGTTATGAGAAGAACTTATGTCTGAAAATCTGATCTACACAATGCAAACAAATCTTGATACTTTGAGTAATTATTATTAAGAAAAAATATTACTCTTAGATTTTGTTAAAGTCTATTTAAGATTGTCTTTTGATATTTCAATATTTAATATCAACAATTCTGCAAAAATCACCAGATCAGATTTGGAGTGATCTAAGTTGATGATTTTAAATTATCCATGAAGACCATTTTATTTAATGTAATTCAGACTAAAACATCTAAACCCAAAATTTAGATTAAAGCCAAGCAATTGCCAGATTATAAGAGATCACTTGACATTTAATTAAAAGCATTTTAATTGGGCTTAGAAGTAGGCATAGGTACCATCCCTTGATAAATTTAATTATAATTAAATTATAACTCAACAATTAGTAGCATCTTAATATTACTCAATGTAATTGAATTACAGCCAAATGATTGCCAAAGTTTATTCAGATTTAAAGAATTTTATAATTATGAATTTAGAAATTTCTCTTCAAATTGGTATTGATTTCTTTAACTGAAGTAAAAATGTTGCCATCTGTTAATGTTGCTTAAATATTAAATATCAATTTTTTTTAAATTCTAAGAATTATATTTCTAGTTTAACAATTAAATTAATTAAATTAGTAAACTGGTCATAATTTAATCAGATAGCAATATAATTATATGATTAAAGTTTACTTATAGCTGTGACCTAAGTTCAGTCAGTAATTCAAATCTAATCTGGTAATTTTCAAATGAAATCTGATATTTAATTGAATATAAATGTTAAGATATTGGTATTTTTAAATTCTGAAAATTTTTGGCAGCATGCAAGTGTGTTAGTAAAAAAGCAGAAAATAAAAATAAGAAAATGTTAGATACTAACCGGGTCTACGTTCCAAGCTGGCTGCTCCCATAGTAGAGGAGATTCACGATCAGACTAAAGTAGAAAAGCATTAAATATCGATTATAGCATTCCCAAGATAGCAACCGAGTTCACAGGAATATACAGATTATTCAAGAAGTTATTAAACAGAACTTTTATTCAACACCTTCACCTTACATTCATTCTTGGTTTTATACATGCAAATATAAGCAGACATGCATTATTAATATTTAGCAATATAAGCACACCTAAACCATGCTTAATATATTTAATCATAATCAATATTAAAAATCATCAATTAAAAAATATACAAAAATTTTTTTAATTTACTTTCGCCTCAAAATCTTAAGTTAAAATATAAGATTTTAATGCATAATACTATTGTCATTCTAATATTTTCAACACCAAATCAAAATGAAGTTAAGATTTAATAATTCAAAAAAAGTCAGTTCAATGTTTTCACAAATGCAACAAATGATTTATTATGCCTTACATTAAAAAAAATCCAATTACACTGCATTACATATTACAAATGTTACATAACATTGTCATGTAACAAAGTTAAAATATGTACAAAGCATTTATATATTTTATTATTTGCATAAATTTTAGAAAGCAAATAAATTTGACAAATGAACTTAACATATCAAAATTTACAATAAAAGAAAAAAGTGTGTATCATTTTACTTAGTTAACTTTAAATGAAATTTTAATAAACTATGTGAATCTGCTAAGTACTTTAATAATTCTAAAATCATCATGTTAGGTCATACCCAGACTCCTTACTGTTAAGAAATAGTAATGACTACTGACCTCAGACTGACCATGACCAATTTTATCATAACTGACAAAACCTGGATCTATTTCTACAACCTGGAAACTAGTTTATTGGGGTGACTTGTGTAGTCCCCATATCCGAGAAAGACAAGGTCAAAAGCAGATCCAAGTCCATGTTAAATTGTTTTCAATCACAGGAGAATTATTCATAAGTAGTTACTTCTAATCCAAATAATGTTGCTTTCTATCTCAAGATTTTGAAGTGTCTACATGAGGAGGAGGAGACAGAACAAAACATGGTTGCTCCATCCTAACAGCACTCCTACATACTTTACCCTTTCAAGTTAGATTTTCAGCTAATAACAATATAGATGCAGTGCCCATCCCCACTACTCTCCAGACCTCAGACCCAAGTTTTCCTGTACAGAAAGCTGAAAGTGAAATTTTAGGGACAAATTCTAAATAGAAATTCAGGTTAGATCACAATAGTAGCTTATTGAAATTAACTTCCAGTGATGCTTCAGGCATAGTGGCACTACTGAGATAATATAGCTTTGAGCGATAAGAGTCACTAATATTTATGCATTTTTTTTTGTGTCGTCCAGAAATAATTAGTGTAACTATTTGGTTTAAATGTAATTATTGTATCAGTATCAATATATTATGAAATACATTGATTTGTACTAGATTGACACTGGTGTAAGAAGTTTGCTGATAAGACACTTTTCTAATTGGAATGCATTTCAGACTGTCAGTGATATACTGACTTCATAGCTTGTCTGTATTCTTAAATGGTATAATAAGTATAGATATAGGAAGCTGTTAAGCTTATAATATACAAAATCAATTGTGCAGTTTAGAACAAGAGCATATCCAACTGATGTTTCATTAATGTTTTTCTGAAGTATGTGCATAAGCACAAAAATGATCATACAAAAAGGTAATGATTAAGATTAACCCTGTATTTTCAGGTACAGTGATCATAAACTTGGATAGACAGAAAGGTTTTTTTTTAAAGCAAGAAAAAGGTGTAGCATATGACATTAACCTATCCAGTGTTGAAATTTTTTCTATTGCATGTTGCTCCATGTTGAATTTTTGTCCATGTTACGCCTAACAAGAATTCCACATTTTGGAAAAAATAATCATGGCTATTGTAACGTCCAAAATTATTCTTTTATTTTGCACAAACAAAATAGACATTAATAAATGTAAAAACAAAAAAATTATTATATTTCGGTAGTCAGTTTTAATATAAAAATTATGCCGACTAACGACATCTAGTGTCAAAAACATCCCAATGCAGAAACGAGATATCATAGGTCCACAGGTCAAGGTCATCATGTTTCGACCAAAGATACAGATATACCAAGAAATAGGTTAATAGCTGAAGTGCATGAAGCTTGTGATCATTTCATCATATTCAAAATGTAGAGTTAGATTTAGAAGCTATTTTCTGGGAGAAAAAACCCTGGGAAGTTGGATTAAAAACAAATGCAAGGTTTTACAAACAGGAAAAAAGTCCCAAAATAAGAAGTGTTGCAAGTACACTGCTTTTTGTGAATATGACAGTTTCAGAGAAAGGTTTATCATATTTTCAAGATAAGTGGCTACTACATCTAAAACATTTTTGTTCAGGTTAATTGAAAAAATAAAATGCTACAGAAAGGATAGGAAAGCCAGATATATCTAGGAGGAAATTACATATGCTATGTGTTGGACTGACAAAAGCAAGGTGAATGCATTTACTTCAAGGCTTTTCAGAATGCTTATGGGATTTCTGAAAAAGAATTCTAGTACAGAGACTAACTGAATAAAATTTACAGAAACCTCTACATCCATTCTTTTGATCTACCTAAGGCATGACGCATGTAGATAAAAACCCATTCAAATCACTTAAACAAGGTCAATGACTAAGCCATACAAAAAAGTGAAGGATCAGCTAAATTTCCTCAATATAAGTCACATTATAGGCAAGTGCTTATAACTTTATATATTTACAATGTATTACCTTAATGTTAGACGTGTACAGTACAATGGATAACCAAAAAAATTTGTATTTTGTATTTTTTTGTTATTTTCCTTTCCAGTTTAAGGTCACATACACAAGTATAGAGAAGTTTTTACAGTGCAGCTTAATATAGAATTCAAATTACCATTTCAGGACACATGCAAAACATTTAACCAGCATTTAAACTGTCAGAAGACTGGATTTGTGCATAAAAAACAGACTATTCAGAATATAAAACCAAACAAACAAATCAAAGAAAGAACAGAGATACTTCTTATCAGAATTTATCTCCAGCAAGCGCTACTCATCCCAAAAATATTGGCCTAAACAGTTTTTTAATTATGCTAGTTGGAACTTTACGACACTACTGTATTATCATCACAATAATTGTAATGTGCATGTGGCCCAAGTTTAGACTGAGATTTGTGCATATTTTTTAAAATTTTATTATTTTTGATTGTTTTGTCTCTTCACTTTAATATGAAATTTTACTACTTTTTTGCATTAACAAATATATAAAATTAATCACATTTTTTTTGGTTACTTTTTGTTTTTAATCACACTATGTTGTTTTTGTTAAATAGGGATGTGAATATCATTTGCTGTCTAGCAATTTCTAATTATGTAAAAAAATAAGTAAATAAAAACAATGGCATCTGAGACGCCACCTGACTGGCAGAGTTAACTCTTGCTGTTCATTCAATCTGTATACCATTACTTTACAAACCTTCAAATTAAGAATTTTGAAAACTGATATGGAATACATTGATTAAACAGAAATTGTGTCATTGTGTAATTGAAAATAATGTCCAGTTTAATAAAAAAAAGCTGTGTTCTGCACTGGAAAGGCTTTATAGCACTGCATATCATACAAAGCTGCAAATATTTGCTGGAAGGTAGGTTCAGTAATAAATGTAACTGAAGTTTGTAACATCTGCAGTAATAAGTTGAATAAATTGATTTATTGTCTTTTTATACAAAACAAAGATCTGTTGGAACCCACTGTTGTTCTAAACTGCACAATTGTTAGTATAAAAAATCCAGCAGAGTATTATCCTCTTGTCACTTTAGCCAGTGTGCATGATCAATGATATTTGACACTTCAATTTTACTGATAATGCAAACTAATGTTTTGCAAACTAATTACAAATTAAATGTTTGACTTTTTACCATATATGATATGAACTTTGAAAGTATAAATTTAAATATTAATCATATTTATAAAGAACAGAAATGCATATATCAAAACAATAGATTTAATGTCAATGCTCCGGATGCTAATTTAAGATACGTGTTTGAATTATAATTCATAGATCACCAAGCTTTTCAGTGCCAGAAAAATAAAATCTTGTCTTTGCTTGTTGTGCTTGAAAAAAGTGAGGTCAATCTTTTGCTACATCTTATCGGCCCTTAATATAAGACTGCTTGGAATTTGTTACAGTTACAACCTAATAACTTAAGCTTTTAATGGGAGACTGCTAATAATGTTAAAACTATTCATTAAGTTATGAAGTATTTTATAATTAAAACAATGCACAAACTCACTAATACTCACGCAATTATTTCTAATTTTTTATACTACATATTTATAAAATTAAATTTAACAAATGACATTTGTAAAAAAAACCAGGTTACTACTTATACCTTTTAAAAAATTTTTTGGATTATAACCCAAATTTAAACTTGAAAATATTTTGTTTTAAACTGTTTTAAAAATGCAATAATGTCAACACTACTACATAATTGAGTATTTCTTTATCTAAAAACCTCTGAACATAGTTTAGAAATTAAAACCTGTAGCTTTTGAATCTTTTCAAATCAGTAATATTTTTGGATGCAAGATACTCTCATTAAAATTACAATAAAGGGTGTCTTGTTCAATAACTAATATCATCACACTAAAAAAATTCAATCTCCTTAAAAGAACATGTAAATAGCATTGTTTATGTATACTGTAAAAGATTTGTTTATGTTTTCAGTGATTGTATTTTATTTTAAAACCACATAAATTACTAACAGTTATACAGAATTCACATACCTTTAACTGGTTCATGACAGCCGCTTCCTCTTCAACAGCACGACGAAGACTTTCGTCAACTTTACCACCATTCATTTCTGATGTAGGACCATTGCCACTGGCACTGCTGAAAGAACTACTTGTGGAAGTCAGTGCTGACACTGCATTTTTCAAATTGGTAGCCCTTATTTCATATAATCATGCCAGAAACAAAAGTGGTTTGATCCAAACGGTATCAAAATAAAAACAACAACAAGGCAAAAAAAGAAAAAAGGAAATAATATATATAAGCATGCAAAATAAACATACAAAACAAATTGATAAATAAAATTATATAAATAACTAATGGATAAAAAAAAATGAAAAGTAACACTGCAAAAGCAAACTGGGCTACAAATCAATTTTACAAATTGATTTAAGTTTTTTTCTGATTATATGTATCATCATCATCAACATCAACATAAGTTAGAAATTTATTTTTATAGAAAATGAAGATCTCCATTTAATCTTGTCAGATATTCTAAATTTTTTTTTTTTTGACAAGCATTAAGGAAAAACAATGTTCTCACTTTTAAACATTTAAATAAAATGTAAGTTTACAGGACTTAGAGCTGAATAACATGAATTATTCCACCTCAGACTATTAGATCAAGATTCACAATACGAAATTAAAGCATTATATGAATTAATGTTGCAAGATATTAAAAACTTGACCAAAATTTTATTATATAAATTTTTGTATTAAAGATTTTAGTTAATTTCAGTTTAAGAGAATTTAAATTAAGAAAAATGATAACTTCTAAATTTTAGAAATTTTAATGCAGCTAAAATATACCTTATAAAATTATATCTACTCAAATGATCTATAGAAAACCTTATATTCCTACAGCATTTAAAAAAGTCAAAAAACTGAAAAATGTACAATATAACTAGCTCCAGTATTTAGTTTTTAGCAATTTTTTAAATATTAAAGAATGATGCAACAAAATGTATATAGAATTTCCTGCAATTGCCAACCAAATTATCAATACATAGGTGAAACTGTAAGAGCCCTAAAAATTAGACTAAGAAAACATTTACATGCTATAAAATATAATTATTCTAATTCAGCAGTGGTCATACATTGTAGTAGGGAGGGTTACAAAATCTCACTTGATAATGTTAAAATACTCAAAAGTAAAAGATTAAAAAAGGAAATTATATGAACATTTAGAAATTATAAAAATAAATAAATATAAAATGAACTTAAATAATGGTTTTAACTATTAGTGAGATCTGGTAACCACTTCATAACAGATAAATTGGAGATCCCATTCAAACTCCCCTTTTCCCATCTGGTTATAATACTGTTGTATTTTTTGTCAATTTATGTTAATCTCAGGTGTAATTTGTACAATTTCAATGGTTTTAAGAGCTTTTAATTTCAACTTTTTGGAAGTTTTTAAATTTTTTACTTTTATTTATTACTTTCATTTAAAAACTTGTTTTTAAAAATTTGCTTTAAACCTTACCACCTTGTAATTTTACCCATCTGCCAAGTAATAGCAATCTGTTATTTTTAGAAAAATAAAAATTTTATTTAATATTTTTTACTTATCTACTTTTATCTTATACAGGACTCTTAAGCAAACTTTTTATATCTCCAGTCAATTGCCCAAGTTCTTAATTTTAAATTTGTATTAAATAATCCACTAATTTAAGCAAAAAATTTTTTGAAACCATCTGTAAACATATGCATGATGTAATTTATAAATATTTCTTTTGTTAAGATCTGTACAATATAATAAGGACTGAACAGGTGTCCATTAAGACCCAAAATGCATTTCATTAATAAAGTCTATATCAATAAAAGTTCCTTGTGAGATAAGTTACTGGGGGAAAAAAAAATTGCACCTAATACTAACTGTACTCAATATAAAAATTTAAAAACAAAATTCATTTTGCAGTAAGACATCACTTAACGCTACCATGATTAATGCTGATTTGATATAATGCAGTCTATCAAAGCTTTTTAAAAACAAAAAAAATTTATGCCAATTCAAATTATCACGGCATTTCATTGATTCATATATAATATGATTATTCCCAAACACTAACCAATTAGTAAAAAGTGGTAATTTGTTGTAGTGCTGTAATTTCCTTAAATCTATGCTTGTTTCGTGCAATTTTGGAAAAATACATCATGGATGCCGTAGGCAATATCAACTTTGCTTGGCAAGAACTAACTAATAAATGCATGAACAGAGTTTGGAAGAAGTTATGGCTGAAGGTATCAAGAATTCTCAGAAGAGCCTATCGCTGTATCGATTAGGTTGACAATTTGGTCAACCTAATCGATACAGCAGGACTAGGAGATGTAAATGAGCAGAATATTGAGGTGTTACTGCAGGTTTCTAGTGGGAGCCTTACCAACGATGACTTAAGAACTGGCAGAACAAGGAATTCATGTAGAACTGGAAAATAGTGATCCTGAAAACAAAGAACCCAAAGAATCTCTCTACATATTTCCTTAGTAATTGATAATGATAACTGAAATTGATCAAATTTTAGCAAATGATCCAGATTTTGGAAACAAGTGCAAAAGCAAAACGAGTTGTTTTGGATGCAATCTTCTGCTAAAGACATTTGCAGAAAGAAAAAACGAACAACACTGGACAACTTCATTACAAAAAATGAACTTTACATTTCTGTGTGCATATATTTGTTATTTAACACATTATTATGCAAATTAATGTAAAAACTTAAAATTATAGTAAAATTTGTTTATTTTTGGTCACATGCTCCCCTTTTCCTATTTACTCTATTAAAATGACCTCATTTAACACTGTTTCTCTTAGCACTTTGTCATCTAGGAACGCATCCCGTGTTAAGCGGGGTCTTAGTGTATATCTACACAAACACTAAGCTTTACTTCTAAAATATAAGTTAAACACATTTCTCAATTTTTTATTTATACAGCTAATTTATGACTTAAGCCATTTTGTTTTTCAAATTTATGAAATGGCCATCCATTTCATCTGAGTTTTGGTTGAGGTAGCATCAGTTCACATTAATGTAAAACTTGTTCATTTCTTTTCAAGTTGTATGTTCTGTTTTTTTCTGAATAACTATTTTGTAGATTAACTTATTGCCATTTTAACTTGTTAATTCCCTTAAGTAATCAAGAAAATTGATTTCATTTGTTGGATGTATGAAGGATTGATTGCAAATGACTGATTTTTCAAAATTAAGGATTCATTTATATAAAAGATTTGTATTTTCACTGAAATATCAAAACATTCCTTTATATAATCTGCTGAAGTAGAGCATCTATATCTGATTATTGTTAAAATTAAAGCCCATCAAAATTAAATCTTCATTTTCTATAAAATCATTCCTGTAAAGCAAAGAATTGAAATGTATCTATTTCAATTTTTTGCAATGCTTTACATATGATTATCTGTAAATATCAGGAAATATCAATCATTTATTTGGATACTGAAAGTTAATACAAAAATGTAAAATTAGAAAATTAGTTACATTATTAAACAATTCAACACAAGTTGAAAGGTTTGCAAATCATTTTCCAATTCTGAAAATCCTTTGTAAAGTTAAAGTAAAAATACATCAATTAGAACAAACTTACCTAGCAGCTGCTGTAGATGCATTGACAGCACCTTTCTTTCCTTCTAAAGAGGCCAGGTGTTGCTCCAACGCATCGAGAAGACTGCTAGGTGCCTGAAAGAAATTTAAAAAGTTAACATTTCTGGACTATTTTACTGTGCGTTAGAAAAAAAATGTATCTATCAAAAATGAGACATTCTGTATTTACACCAATGTGGCAAATTTTATATGGTTTTTAAACAATTCTCTATTTAAAAATTTTTTGGCATTTTTTAATAGAGAATCATTTAGTAACCATTTATACAACACTGGCATAATATTTGAAATGTCCCAAATAATCTTAGTTTGTCAAAGATGGAAAAAGCAACATTAAAATAATTAAAAACTCAATTTTTAAAAAATATTCTCCATAAAGCTAAAGACAAAATACCAGAATGCTAAAAACAAATTAAAAGACAATATTGCCAATGTCAATTATAAACATTGCCAATTTATAATGGGCATTGGCAATATTGATTCTATTTTCCATCTTCAAGTTTTAAATATACACACACATATATAGTGCAAAAATAGTCATTTTCATAAATTACTTCTATAAAATTAAAATCTTAATGTAATTATATATAGAGAGCATATGAGTCAGCTAGCTTCAAATAATTTAATTAAAGAGTCACAGCAGCAATATCAAATCTCAAATTTAGTTAGTTTTTATTCCTACAAAGTTTTTAAATATTAGTTTAATTGATCAATTTGATGAGACTACTGCATCTACTTTAAATTTAATTCATTCCAGGAGGCCATTCAAACCCTAAATCATTCAAAGACCAAATAAATTTTTTCCCCATTAGAAATAATGAAAAGTAACTTAATCCATTTCCAGACCCTACACAATATCCATTTCAATAAACTTAAAACAGCAAAAATAATTTAAGATAAAAATAACAAGTGCCTAAATAAAACAAGAAAATGATAAAATACATAAGTACTGTATAATAAAATAAAAGTTGTATTTACTGCTTGCACAGTCAACTTCAGCATCTTAAACATAACTGCCAGATCAACCACACATCACAAAGCATTAAAGCAGTACAAGTTCTTTTTCATCTCAACCATTGATATTATGACCATCTTATACTTCCTTGCTTCCATCTTCTTGGATCCTATTGTTAAGTTATGAGTTGAACAGAAAGTGTATTTTTAATAGTTGTCATTACTTAACAAATTTCACAACTGTTATAATTAAATTGTGCATCTTACATATTTCTAATTGGATTGTATTCTTCATTTAGAAGCTTATTTTACACTTTACTGCATATTCTGTTTGAGTAAAATCAAGGTGAATGTCTTCAGATAAAAATCATATCATCAGGCATGTTATGCTTTGAGTTTCAGAAAGAATATGATGCAGTACAAACAGTAAAAAAAATTCAAGTTGTTTATAGGGAAGATGCTCCTAAACTTCAAACATGTCAAATGTGGTTAAAAAGTTCCACTCAGGAAATTTTGAACTAAAGGATACAAAATGTACAGGGTGCCCAGAAGCTGTCGAAGAAAAATTGCAAAAATAAGTTGTTTAAAAAAATTCCCAAAACACTATTTTATATATAACCAAAACACACTAGAAAGTGAAAAAAAGCAATGAACTCAAACATGAGACACAACTTGGACACATTATATTTACACTTCAATCACATTTTTTCCACCAATTGCAGTTTGAACTTTGAAGCATCATTCAAACTCCAGAGTGAATTTGTCATATATGAATAGGTTGGAGTTTGGATTTGAGACACAAGGGCCTAGGTAAACTAAAGAGTGCCAAGTCTAGCCAGGTTTGTTGCCAGGCCTTTTAGGTCTTAATATGTTCTAGAATTCTGTATATAGGTTTATTGCCTTCAGATATGCCATTGTAGGTTGAATTTGTCCGTTATCATCTATATACCGTAGAGCTTGGTGGTGTGAAGATACATGTTGTTGAAAGTATCATTCTCTGGCAGTTTTATACTAAGGGTACATTAATATATATGTCTGATAGTAAGTGGGGTTTGGCATGTTGAGCATATTGGTTGGGTATCCTTTGTTAATAGATAGTTGTGTGTTAATCTTATGTGCCAGTTTTCAGATGGGGAAGTACTACTACTACTTTCCAGTTTAACACCTATCACCAGAGAAACTGGTGATTGATTGTCTATTTTAATAACTCTGGTTTAATGGTCTGTAGTTTATTGTTCAGTTGTCTGTTCTAGTCCTCTTGCCATTTGTTGTATATGTAATTGTTGACACAGCTGTAGGAAGTCTTTATAGTATAGTCTGAAAGTTCTTGTTTGGTTTCTGTTGTCTTGTTTTGCAAGTTTGTCTGCAGTTTCATTTCCTTTGAGCCCAGTATGTCCAGGCAGCCAGTACAAGGCTATCATATTTCCTGCATGTTTAAGACAGTAGGTATTTTATGCTTTTGACTGTTGAGTGGTTGTTATCCTACAACTATTAATTGCCTGTAGAGCATTAATTGTCTGTATATATTGGTCTCTGGTTGTCTCTCTGTACATGTTGGAGAAACATGAAAATTGCAAATAGCTCTGCAGTATAAACTATTGTTTCTGCAGGCAGCCTCAATACAGACAAAAGCTGCTCCTACAGTTTTTGATTTTGAACCATCTGTAGATATGGGTATTTTACATCTATACAGAGATCCAGTGTTCTTGAATAATTGTTGCTTGGGTAACTAAGTTGAAATGAATATCAGTAGCTAGATAGAGCCTCGGCAGGGTATTGAGAGTCCAGGGACTTAAATGTACAAGTGAAAGGTTTATTGCTTGTAGGTCAGTATGCAAATGTATAGATGCCAAAACATGAATGCTTCAGAGTTAAAATGCTAAAATACAAGGTACCACTGTATATTTCTGAAAGAGTATCAGTTCTCACCTCTGAATTTAGTCATATAATGTATATAAATCCTGCAGGGGTTTCAATATCAGCCAGCAAGAAATGGTTTAAGGACAATAATGATGTCACTATCTCAATAAAACCTCAGTACTTACTCCAGTACAGTACAGTTACTAAATATAATGAAAGCAAATGTTTCTGATGTGACATTTGTATGTTTATTAAACAGTACTGGAGAAAGTACCAAGGTTTTATTTTGAGATAGCAACTGTTCCAGTTTTGGGAGTTTATGAATAGTGCTATCCTGGTACTGTACAGGAGGGTCTAATGATGTGTTCACTTGTTTATAATCGATCAGCGCCGCCGTAACTTATCCGTTACAATTCCCAGACACGCACCTGTTATCAAAGAGTTGACCGTTACGAGATTGACAGTTGCGATTTACGTTGATCGATTATAAACAAGTGAACACATCATTAGACCCTCCTGTACATGTAGAAAAATCAAAGGATTGGTTCTCTCACGAACCACTTACACTTGAGTATTGTTTGAATACATCTCTGCTACTGATTGCATGATGATGCCTCTCCATCTACTAGATCAGTTACAGAGTAGGATTAAACACTTCACTCATACAGCATTGGCTTACAAACTCCATATGGATATTAGACCAGTAATATCAGACTATTTTGGTTGATCCATGTTCTTTTTCCTTCCATGTCAAGGTTATTTTTGTTAAGGCACACAAACAGGAATGAGCTTGAGACTCGTCGAGAACAGTTGCTCTACCTCTATCCTTACCGAGCACAAGCTCAACACTTACAATTCAGCACCTTCCTCTATACAAACAATCTCTCAATCCTTGGTCCTCATCAGAAAACTACAAAACTTTGCCCTATATGAAAAGCACAACAGTCCTTGATTTCCAGGCTATCCCTCCATCAGGTTGAAACTTTGCATCATTACATTCACAGATCTCTGAACTTGCATATCTGGCTACCTAGTCTTTCTTACCTTTAAAGCACCATAAATGTCCAGAACAGATATTCTTGTGAAGACACTCTTTTTGGGACATTGAAATGGTTCTCTGATCCTTTGAGTCCACTATCTTGCAAATGTTAGATGCACTAGTATGCATCCAACATTTGTCTCTACAAGTTGTCAAGATACATTGATGACATCCTCATATGAAGGAGACATCCTGACATTCTGCAATTCATCAATTGCAAATCAACTCCATGGCTTTACTTTAAAATTGACAAGAAAATGACACTAAAGCATACTTTCCAAATCTCTTTCCCCCTACCAACATTTATAGAAAGCCCTTCCAAAATCCACTTTGTCAACTGAGCCTCAATCTGCTCAAGCTAGCTGCCTTTAGGGATCTGATTTGAAAAGCCTGCACAGATTGTCAGGACAAAATGCACAAGTTGGACTACATCAATCCTTAGGTTTTAAGCCAAACCATTTACCAAAGATCATAAAATCCTTTGCCAAAGGATTTTGAGTGAAAACAAGTGACAAACCAAATAATCCAAAAGGACAAACATGTGTTAGTTGACTGTGCTTCTCTCTAACAACTACACAGAGATTAATCCTGTGGCCAGTAGCTATGCTATTTATAAGAAACTGTACTATACAAAATCATATGTAATGACAACCCCGCAACCTGATGCACATCCTTGGCATTATGCTGTTTCTGTGAGTGATTAGTTATACATGACATACAAGTACTATGGTGGGTCATCCCAAGATCTCTAAACAAGATTAAAGAACCATCAAGATGATATCAGGAAGGCTAATTCAGCTATAGCCACAGCCCTTGTAGTTAATGCCCTCTCCAATTCCATCAGCATTGACGCCAGGCCAAAATCATTCACAAAGTGTGGAGTCAACACCATATCCTGTATGTAGAAGTATCATACACATAAATCAGCATTTTGGGTGAGCTATCAAATCAGACATTAACACCCTGTCTGCAGCATGGAGCAGTTTGAGTTAAACTCTATAAAACCTTTAGGAGTACTGACCATATTTATCCTCTGTTATCCATGTATTTTATAAATTTGAGCTTTTTTTTATATTTTTTTTGGTTTACTTTTAATTTAAATGGTTCAGCTTTCTACATTTCAAATGTTTATTCTAGAACATTTCAAGTTGAGATCAAACAGAATAGTAATTTAATTCATTTTATGTTCTACTTTAGGAAAGTTAATAAAATATGGTCAAAAACATAGTAATTAAAATTTTTGCTGCAATAAATGGCTTGAGTGTCTAACCAAATTTAGTTTAACACTACAAAAAGGTCATTTTATGTAAGCCTTATGTCAGAACTAAATATATAGTCATCTCAAAATGATCAAGGTATTGTATTTTCATACTAAAACTTGTTTAATATGACACCATAAGTCAGCTTAAACCAGTAATATTAGACTATTTGGTTGATCCATATGCAAAGATACTATGCTGAGAAGAGGGCCATCAGCAGCAGTGGAACAAACAGGTAGTGCTCTGCTACTAAGGTTTACTGGTCTGCTACTACATAAGTCCATAATTGGGCTGCAATTTGAAACATTGTAACCTATAAATTCCTACTGTGTCTGTCTTTCCTTAATCTCAAGAACAGAGTTAATAGATGAAATCCAAGACCAGATATGAAAACCTTAGGGGCAGGTGGCCCCAATTAACTATATAAGAACATCTGACACAATCTGGAAGAAGTCACATTATTTCAATTCAAAACTTTTCCCTTGAAAGCAGTTAATAAATGACTGGCATCCCAACTCCACTGTTAACAGAAAAGTGTTTTGTACAAAAGGCAAGACACTACAGTACTAATTTGAGGTGGAGAACATTTTTAAAATGAATTAAAAATATGATTAAAAATTGCAGCCTAGCACTGTGACAAATGTCACAGTAAATAATTGCTCGTTTAAATGCAACTTCTGTAGAAAGGATGGAAAAATCCATATAGTGTATGGCATCTCTGCATAAGTAATAATTAAGAATGATCAATTTGCAACAAATTGTTAACCACCACCACAGGTTAGAAAATTAAACATTTGATGTGATGTGCATCTAGTATAATGTTAAGTGATGCACTGTCTTTCCACATTAAAATTGATGTTTTATTCACAGTTGTGAGTAGTTTCAATATATTTGATTCAAATTGAACAAAATTTTTATATTAAAACTGAAAGATAATTGGTAACACTTTAAAAATGTTCTGGCTGCATGCTCTGGAATGTAATATATTCAAGTTATAATAAAGATTATAAATTACTTAAAATAAAAACTTAATATTTTGTTAATAAAATGCTTTTTTATATCAATCCATAGTTCTATGATTTTATAGTTAAGTAACATGCTCCATAGTTTGGGAATGGAGGGTGGTGCTGTTACATAGGTGGGAGGAGATAAAATGTCTCCCTTAAGAATAATGTTCTATCCCAGCATTAATTAAGAATTATTGATGGGACCAGAAGGGTTCATAATCGTGGTCCAGGACTCTTGGCCAGTTCCGTAGTATACCTATTTTGTATGTCTCCCTGATGTTCTTGGAGAAGTGTGTAGAATTTGGTAGTAGCTACAATATAATTGATTGTTACCCTCAAGAGACTGTTATAAAGGTATGGTGTATATGTTGAGACAATAAATTTTCTGAATGTGCATGTGATACTTAGCTAATGGCAACAACCCTACGGTATGGCAACTTATATACAAGGTCCTGTGTGTTCAGAGTGGATGGTGGAAAGAGTGCTCTCAGGCACCAAGTTTTAATGTAAATTAATATTTGAATACAACTATAAACTTTTGTAAACAAAAAAAAAATTCAGAAAAAAAAAATTAAAATAAAATTAAGTATCAGTTTTCTGGTAGAGTGAGAAATTAAAAATAATAAATTTTAAAATAAATTAAAAACTAAACGTTTATAGTTTTAAATAGTTAAAAATTAAAATAAAAAATAAATTAAACAATAAACAAAAATGTAAACTGAATAACTCATGTTTAGGTAAAACCTGAAACTTCACAGACTCACTGGTGTCAGGCCAAATAAACTCAGGTGTCTACATGTCTGGATGAGCTACAGGAAAAATAAATTTCTGAACTGTGTAGGAAGATGGGCATGGTTACAGACTATCTCAATGTTTTAGCTCAGCATAAATGAATTTTTCTAGATATTAGATTTAAGTTAGATTTAACACATCTTACCTTTGTCAAGTCTGGAATATCACCTTTATCAATTCCAACATTCTGTAAGATGAAATTTATAATTTAAGCCAAGTGGAAATAATGTATAATTACTGTTCTGAGTAGTTTAACGATAAAACATACCTCTGCCACTTTTAATAATTCTGCAACCCTATCCATTCTAATTAAAAACTTTTTATATATATCAAGTGCTTCTCGACAATTTTTCTTATTCATATCAAAATATTTCTCTAAAATAAAAATTTAAAAAAATTTAATATTTGCATTTTGTTTAAAAATAGTTTCTACAAAAGATAAACAAATGTTTAAATTAAATCCTTTAAAGCAATGTCAAACTTTTTACCTCTTTATAAAATGTTTTATGAAGCGTAATGTGTTTACTACAGTCCATACAGCAAAAAATTAGTCATAAGTCAACCTAAACTGGAAAGGTCTACCACATTTTTCTGTTCCTTTGGAGTTAAGATACCACCTTGGGAGTTAAGACATTGATCTACATTAGGGATGGCCAACAAGACAATTGTGATCAACCAATCGATTGCCAAGCCAATTTTGGCTGATCACTCGCAATGTCTTGACTTAATTATATTTGTAACTGAACACAACAGTATGCATGCAGTTATGACTCAACTCATAAGCAGTGCATCTCATACTGAAACAGTGTAGAAACATAGTATATATTTTACACCTTCCCCTCTCCACTTAGACTATGCCTACAACAACAAGTCGATTGACACACATTTTTAAGATAATAAGTATATCTTATGTACACAAAAGTTGGCCACTCCTGATCTTTTATTGTTTACATTTCTAAAATATTTTTATATCATCTTTATCATAAGTTATATTGTTTTATTTTGTAAAAAAAAATTTACTCACTCTTGAGCCTACTATTACTCTGTTAAATTACACTTCATTCTCATCTGGAATACTCTCTTCTAGATCAACTGACTCATGTTTACTCTTTTGATGCACAGACTGTGCTTTAATATTCAAAAATGTTACAATATTGATTAAAAAAATAAAATACAAAACTATTATCATGTATTCCAAATCTTTATTCCTTAAATGAAGTTTCATAAATCAATAAATTATAATCCATAAATTCATAATCAGTTTCATAAATTAACCTTTTCTTAAAGTTAATTGCTAGTAGAATTCTCATTACATATTGCTAACACAATGAAATAAAATCTAGGAGGAAAAAATATGAATAAAAAATATATTTTCCTTAATTATTAGTAAAAAACCATTAAACTATGAAATTCTGAAAAATTGGCAAAAGAATACCAAGAATTTATATCAAAATGCCATGTTGAAAGACTAAACTGATATCATTACAACAACAACACAACACCAGGGTATAGTCAACAACATACCCTACAAACCAATGACTGGTGTGAAAAAAACAAACAATAAAAATCCATCAAACGTTTTCAAATTCCCCAGAGTTCTTCAGGCATTAAATGGATGTCCGATGGAATGTAAAAGACATTCCATCAGACATCTTTGGAATATAACCATTCCAATCAGATGTATGAGAAATTTTAAGAGTTGTTTTTCCCTTGCACACCGGTCATCAGTTCGTAGGGTACATTGTTGATATCATTACTTTGAAAGTTTTTGAAATTATACTTACCTAGAAGATTAATAATTCCATCATTATAACAGGCAAATAATCTGATAAGATCCCTGAATAGAAGCATGAAGCAGCAACTAATAACACCATTTGATAAATCATTTGAAGTACACTAAAAACCAATAGCAGTAATTAAATCCAACAATAAAAATAATTTAAAATTTTGAAAAAACTTACATCAAATTCTAGGAGAGCATCCAACTGAAGTTGTAGTATGGGAAGGGTTTTCAAAAGCTGAAGGAAAATTTTAAAGCTAAGATACAGCAAGTTAAAAATTGTCAAGACTTTATAAAACTTTAAATTTTGGCTATTAATTTAACATCTTACCCATTCTGAACTAGTATATCAACCAGAAGTGTCCATGAAAAATTTTTTAATTGTCTATTCATATGGTCAGAATAAAAACACTCATTGCATAAAGTGATCACATAACTACATCAAATAGTATAATATTTGCAAAGCATTAATAAGGTTTGATTTTATTAATATTTTTGATAGCTATCAATAAATGGAGGATTGTCAATATTTATAAAAATGTATAATGTTATTGTAAACTGACATTTTAAAATGCAAAAGAATAGTGTAACTGATTTTTTTAAAAAAGCTACAAAGTATCATCACTTACTTATAAAGTCTGGTCTTAAAGAAATTGATTTAGTTTCTAGTTATGTTAGCCTAGATTAATCAAATGCAAGGCTAGCAGATAAAAATATTTATCTTAATAAAATACAGGCTATCAAGAATTAATCTTAAAGCTAAATGAAGTACAGTGATTACAATTGAGAAGTAGATAGGTATTCAGAACTCTGTAGAAAACTGAAGCAAATCTCAACCAAATTTGATTTAAGAATTGGCCTGAAGGTTGGTTTTATCTTCTTGGAAAAATTTAAAATTCAACAGTTAGGGTAAAATTTAGTGCCGTTGTCCCCTTGATATGCATTTGCCACATTTTCTAACTTCAGAAATTATTTCAACTACAGATGTGAAACTGACATCAAAAATAAACCAGCAATGAGTTGCTCAACTTTCCTTGCAACATTTAAAATTTGCAGTGGTGCTATCTTAAAAACATTTTATTTAAATTTTTATAACCATCATAAAATGGCAAAAAGCTTAAATTTTGAGGATAGGGATGCTTTTATGAAAAAAAACCAAATGCTAATAACAAGTAAAATAGTCATTAACTTTGATCCTAATGGGTGTCATGTGTATTTCCAATATCTCCCACCCTCTTGAGCTTCAATCTCCAAAATTTAAAAAGAATAAATCCCCTAATAAAAACCTCCCTACAAAATTTCAGAAATTTGACAAAATGCACAGGAGTTAAGCTTCAAACAGGGTGAACAAAATTATACCCCCCCCCACATTAACATCCATACATACTAGAAAAAGTTCAGGTTTTTCCTGTATTTTGACATTTCAAGGTTCCAAATCCATAAATGTAAAAATCTGAGGGGGACCATTTTTTGACTGTCACAATGTTTACTGCTTATTACCACCAGAAACCAATTCCTGGCTGAATTAACTTGAACAGATAAAAATGCACTATTTTGAGGAACTTTGTTTACTATGCTTGCCTTATGTTTCACACATTTGACTTTGTCAATACAATTGCAAACATTTTTCAATAACAGATAATCCTTTTTTAATTCATCAGTACACAGTTTCTTTTTGGCATTTCAGAGATTAAATTAATTTAATATATAATACAAAATAATTGCAAATGCCAATTAACAATCTGAACTTGACTAAGAAGGACATTGTTCCGCAAGTTTCAGTGTTGCCAACTCTAACTGAAACAAAATATCTAAAGAACAAAATAATAGAAACATCTTGATCATGTAGGCCACATGCTGTTAAAAATTCTGTGAAAAAATATCTGGATAAAAAATAAAATATCTAAATTCATCAGGCCACATGCTATAGATTTTGGGTGAAAACATCTAGACAACATTAAAAGTACTTAGATTTAGATACAAAATATTTAGATTGGCAGCAGTTAGTGTAATAGAGAAATATTTTTGTTGCCAAATTGCCATTTTACCTGGGGCTATTTTTACTTCTTGTATATTTGGCACTTTTAAAATTTTACAAAATAACCAGGACCAAGTGGCAACATGGCCTTGATGCTGGGACCACATCAAACCAGGGCAGTCCCAGTCAAAGCAGGATGTCTGGTAATCCTAACTATAGAGAGTTTAGCAACTGCACTAAAATGTTCTCATGGACCAATCACCGCATGAAAAACTGGTTAAATGTGATTAAACAATCAGTCACCAAAGCCAGCAAGAAAACTCAAATCTTAACTGATACGAATGTTTTTCTCCATTTGTAATGGAGATCAGGTAATTTTACACAGAATGCAGAACCAAACAAGATTTTAAAATCTAGAATATCCACATGTTTTAGTTATCTATTTTGTACAAACTACTACTGTCAAAAGTTTTCCATTGTGTGTCCACTACTACAGTAGAAATATCTATTTTCAGATCAATGAGTCTGATCCAAATCAGTGAAAATTTTCTGCAGTTCGAGGAATGCTAGAGCACAAACTTAGAGAATGCAACTGAATGTTATTAAAGACAAATATTTAAAATTTCAGAAAAACTCAGGAATTCTTCTTTATCACTTACATCAATAAATAGTAATTAAAAACAAAATTCAAACTATTTCAAAAAACTTATTTGTTACATTAGTAAAATAAAATCTGAACTTATGAAGAACTTATGAAAAACTTATCTGCATAATATTTTTTGAATTCTCATATCAATTTGTAATATTGTAACTTTTTAACATTGAACTGAAAATTTAGGTAGTTATCTAAAGTTTTCTAAATTTAATTTCAAGAACAAATTCTTAAACACTTGTTGGGTACATAAAAAAAATGCTCATGATTAAAAAGAAATGAATACTAAACATTCTGAATAACTAAAGTTCTAACTAATGCATCTAAAATCTAAACTTTAATGCATGTTAACGAATATAGATGATCATGATCATCATGGTAACATTTTGGACTGATAACTGACTAGTTCAAAGCTCATTATTGAATAAGTTTAATTTTATTAAATTTATTTGCTTAATTAAAAATCAAAATTATTGGAGACTAATTCAATTTCCACCTAATTGCTTTTTGGCCAATTTTAGTTATATATGAAATATACAAATTAGAGAAACTAGCATTTTATTGAAAATTGATAATGCAAATTCAAATAACTAAAAAGTGACACTAAGCTTCTAAACAATTATGTAGTAAAAATTAATCAAAATTATAAAAAAAACCTTACTTTATCAGTGTTCATTGTTCTTAATATTCCATCTTCCTTCCTACAAAAAAGAATTAACATTAAAATTCCTGAATATTTTGATTTAGGTTTTATATTATAACTACCGTATTTTATGGACTATAAGACACCTGAATTTGAGGCAATTTTTCGAAGAAAACAGTGCGTCTTATAGTCCGTAAAATACAGTATATGTTAAATGTAATACTATTTGAATTATATACACAGTGCCTTAGAAATACTCTTCATATAACTTTTTTCGAACTCCATTATAAATAGCAACAGCCTGTTCCAATGATAGATTCAGAAAGTTCTTAAAATGCTATAATTAAATGATTTCTCTATTAAACAATCTAAGAAACCATGCATGAGAACATGCAAAATAAAAATATCAAAAGATCTCTGAAGTATTGTAATAGTGAATTAATAAATTAAATAAAATCAAACATTATGAATATGAAATTAGCATGATACTAGACCAAGTTGCTATGCAAAATTTTTTTGAATTTTGGATACTAATGAACTTAAACCAAAATAGGTTCTTGTGCATATTTAACAAGTTAAACAATGAGCTTTTCTTTAAAATACTTTATTAGTTGTATAGTCCAGAAGTACTCAGCAGAGATAAATTACAAACTTAAGTAAGTATGCAGCTTTATCTTAACAAAGTAACAATGAAACCATATGTATATGTTGAATTCAATCAAAATTCTTACATTTAAATTAGCAATATGAAGTCAGTTTTTCCAATCCCTCTAAGATCATTGAAAGAAAACTGATTTTTACAAAATTTGACATTTTAGTTCCACACTTCTTAAAACATTCTATATCTAAAACATTGTTGATTTTTGAAATATCAAATACAATTTTTAACTGTGCTACCATATATTAATGTAAAGCAGCATTAAAGATTAAGCTTATATTGTTTAAATAACTACTGTAATGGAGAACAAGAAATGTTTACGTAAAGTAATACTTGCATATCATGCTATTAATGAGTAACCAATTGCTTAGCCAAAACTAATACATTAAAATTTTAGTTCAGATTATTTAAACCTATTAACAAAGAGCAGCCTATTTAATTCTGGATTAACACATTAAAGTTCTCAAATCTAGAGATTAAATTTCTTACTATTCTACATATTGTTGGTGCAGAAGACTAGTGACAACTCAAATTTCCAACTTCTAGTTTATTGTAGAAATGTATAGCAAACTCCTCATATTTTTATGTGGAAGAATGAACACTAATACAGGTAACCCCCGTATAACACGGGAGTTACGTTCCAAAAAAATTGCCATGTTATGCGAATCCATGTTATATGAAACAAAGAACTAGTGTGAAAAGGGGGGTTAGGTTCCAAGAATTAAAAAACATGCTGTTAAATCCTTCATTGAAATGAACTCACTCAGCAATATGTAAATCAGAAAAAACCAAACACCTTATGATGCTGAGAAAAAATTTAATAAATAACGTAGCAAACGTTTTCAGCCAAACCTGTTTGCCATCATCAGGCTAAACATATTCGAATGCAAAACAAAATGGAACAAAAATTTAAATACAAATAAAATAACGGATGAAATATACATATAATAAAAAAATAATAAATAACAAAGAAATATAAAAATATGTATAGGTTAAGTAAATAAATATTAAGTCATTACATAATTTCGGCAAATTCACAAAGCCTCTCTTTCTGTCACACATGAACTATCACGAGGGAAATCTCAGCCCGCGGAAATTCTAAATTAATTTTCAAGAGAGCTCTCGGCCTGTACAAGTTATTGAGAAACGACAGAGACAGCATTGATAGAGAGAATGGCTGTAGTGTACAAAATTCCTTGTGAAAACCAAGAGCTAGGCATTTATAAAAACTACATTGGGGTCACTGATAGAAACCTAGGGATTAGATTAAGGGAACACAGGTACAACATCAGCAAAAGATCTAACGCCACAGTTCTATCTCAGATGGCGCAGGTTGAAGGCTCGATAGTCAAATGGGGCGAAGCAGGCATTATTAAACCTGTACATTTACCGACTTTAGCGTTTAGCGCCGAGAAAATTGAAATATTTAAGAGCAGATTGCATAATACCTGCATTAATGCCAGGGATGCTGAAGGGTTGCCTTCAGCTTGGAAGTATTTAATTAAAAGATTAGATAGCTCTTAATTTAATGCCTTGATTTTGTTATCATTGAATTTCATGTAATTTATTATTATGTAATGGCTTAATATTTATTTATTTAACCTATACATATTTTTATATTTCTTTGTTATTTATTATTATTTTTTTATTATATGTATATTTCATCCGTTATTTTATTTGTATTTAAATTTTTGTTCCATTTTGTTTGCATTCGAATATGTTTAGACTGATGATGGCCAACAGGTTTGGCTAAAAATGTTTGCTACGTTATTAAATTTTTTCTCAGCATCATAAGGTGTTTGGTTTTTTCTGGTTAAATCCTTCTTTAAATCGGATTTATTATTCACAAGTCAAAAAGGACCAATGCCCGGCATCGGGGCATACAAAATTACAAATAAAAGTAACAATATACTGAATATTATACTGTAAATAAATTTAGATTAAATTAATATAAAATAATTTATATTGTTAAATACTTGCTAGGGACGCCCCTAGTGGCCATTTTTGGCATACATTGATAGAATCTGGTCTTTCAGCTTTATATATAGTAGATTTTTTTCATGGGTAAAATACTTATTTAAGTAAATATTTTACCAGAGAATTATTCATCCTATATGATAAGCTCAGCTTGAGCATCATTAAATGGTAACAGTTTTTATTACATTTCATGTACAAGGGTTTTACCTAATTCCCGAACCATGTCAGAGTGAACCCATGCTATAGAAGTGCTGTGTTATACAGGGGTTACCTGTATTTATTTCCAAAATAGTTTTGAAAATTTTAAAAATACAAGATCATGACAAAGCCTTACAGGAACAAGAAACTTAAGTGGCTGTTCCAGAGGAACTATTTTTTTGAGTTGTGTCACTATTCTTGTGCACCAACAATATACATATACATGTGCATGCTGGCAGCAACAAAACAGATTTGCATTCATAATTTGTATGAAATACAAAAATTAAGATGATATTTTTCAAATTTTGTTTATTGTGCAATTATTTCCTAAGTAGTGTAATATTAAGATTTATTTTGAATGCTACTTTTCTTAAATTTATATGGTTTACTTAAAATACAAAATATTTTAGAAGCCATATTTCCAAAAAAGTTAACTTTTAATACTTTTAACAATTAACTAGTAAAGCTAAACTAAACAAGCTATCCAAAAGTTTAACTAATTTTAGTGAAAATTGGAGCATAGAAAACTTAAAGTCAAATACTACCAATTAAGTTAAATTCATTTAATAGCAACATTAATACTAGGGTTTCTCATTTCCCAGTCCTTTGCTTGTCCCGGGATTCCGGGATAAAAGTGAATTGTTTCCTGGGAAATCCCAGGACAAAATTATTTTTAAGATATACAAAATAGCATGAAATCAAATGATATAATTATTATTCATTCTTTAAAGTAATTTAATATGTTCTGTAACCTCCAAAATCATTAAAATAATGCTGTGTAAGATATATTTTAAAAATTACCTTTGAATTATGTAGAAATTTTCACAAATAGAAAAAAAATTATTAAAGTTTGCTGGAAACTGCATACAACAACAACAACAACAACAAAATGCTTTGAATTGAGTTGAAAATTAAAAAATATGAACTTAGATCAAACTTCTAACTTAAAAGGTAATTTTTGATTTTTTAAATAAAATATAATACAAAATATTGTAAATTTTTTTTTAAATTTTAAAAAGCAAAGATGGTCAATACTCCGATCACTCAATCTAATTCTTATTTTAGTAATGAAAAGTCTTGCTACCGAGAATGCCTTTTCCGATTCAATTGATGTGATTGGAATCGTGTTTAATGCATTTAAGAGAAGACAGATGTTGTGGTTTTTCGCCTGTAGCCTGGAAGATTTCTAGTTCGTTTTTGAGATTGTAGTACTTCTTTTGTTCCCTAGTATTCTTGATTTGTCTACCTCGACTGCTTTAATTGAAACATCATAGCCCAATAATTCGGCAGTTCGTTTGTCTTTAATAATCAAATTATGAAGAAAACTTCTTACTTGCTGATTTCATACTCGTTTGTATCCTTGCCCAATTTGCACAACTTGGCGTTACGCAGTCATTGAAGCTAGTGGGGATGGTTAAAAATTAAGACAGCATAAGCACAATTATTCCAGATATTACAGGTAAAGAATTTTGAGTGTGTCCTGCCACAAATAAGCTACGTATTGATTGACCATTTGTGACGTGCCATAACGAGGAAAAATTAAAAAAAACTAATAAGTAGGTTTAAAATTAATAAATACAAATGTATTCTGACAGTTTATGAGTTAATTATACTTTATTTTCAAAATTTCCTCAACCTTAACCTAAAATGAGAAAAAAAGTGAATTTAAGAAATTTGCAGGATTTCCCAGGATAAGAAAAATTTTCTAGATTAAAAAGAACAACCAGGATCCCGTTTGAGAAACCCTAATTAATACTATAAGGCATCTAAAATTTATTGACCAAAATAAAAGTGGGTTAACCAGAATAGCTATTGCAAGACTTTGCATCAAACAAACAGTGATTTGATTTCTATTTGTGCTGCAAACAGAGAAATGACAGTTTGGACTTTAACCCATGTTCAAAGTGTCTTTGGTGTACACAGTAAAACACACTAAATCTTTTAATTTCAACATATTCAGTTTTATGCAATGCAACACTCAATTTTGTTTTATGAAGCCAACATATAAACTGAATAAATTTCACTGCAGCATGTCATACATGTCAGTTTAAATTTTTAAGTTCCTCTGGCTGGAACTGAAATGTTTGTTTATTGCAAAACTTAACTTCTATTTCTTTAGCTTTTGATTTACCCTTTGTATTTTCGTTTTTATTAGAAATTGTAATAGGAGCATCAAACTCCATAATAAAATGCTACTGTAAGTTAAACTTCCCATATTAGTGTTTATATTTGAAAAGTAAACATGAAACTTATTTTGACTGATGGTGCCAAAAAAAACACAATAAATAAATTTTGGCTTAAGAAACAAGTTCTCTTTATGCACTATGACAATGTTTTATTATGTTAATGCAGCAGTCAATAAATTTTAGACACCTATATTAATAAAAAATTTTAAAATATTGATTTAACAGTAAATAATGAACTTAATTCTTACCCTCTCTTCACTTTACAAAAATCAAAAGCAACTGTTCTGTAAGTTACTGCTTTTTCATTCAAGTATTTTGCATAGCGTCTGATGTAAGTTGACATATCATAACCTAAAAATACAAAAATCAGAAAATTAGTAACATGTAAATAAGATTTAGAATTTACATAAAAATTTCTAAAATAATTAATACATCAAAATAAAACATTATATTAATATAAATTATTTATATTCAATTAAGAAGCTTGTTTCAAAATTTTTGATGCATTTAAAACAAAAGTATGAAGTATTCTACATAAATTTATTAATACTAGAATCACAAAATTACATATATAAGGATACAACTGTTTAAGGATGTGGTATCCTTAACTCATGTAAACTTTTCAAAATACTTGATGTAAGAGAGAGAGAGAGAGAGAGTGTGTGTGTGTGTGTGTGTGTGTGTGTGTGTGTGTGTGTGTGTGTGTGTGAGAGAAATTTATTTTTTTTATTATTTCAGAACAAACTTCGCTAAGAAGTTGATTGGGGAACTGAAAATTGCTAAAATGTTTTCCTTTAAGTTTTAATTGAAAACTTTAAAGTTTGAATTTGAAAAAAAGTTTAGTTATATGAATGGAAATGTAGAGTACATTAGAGTACATTAAGATCCAAAAAGGGCTAAATTGTAAAAAATAAATTCAAAATAAACCAATTATAAAATGCAAATATTTCTTCTAGAAAAGAACCTTGATAAATGTCAAATACTCTCAATAAGCCATATTCTCATTTTGACCATGAAATGATTAGATTATTGAATAAGCCTATATTAAAAAAATGATACCATAAAATTTTCAAAACAATTTTATTTTGGGACAGCATTGTTACATTATTAACATACAATGTGCACATGAAATTGGCAATGCTTAGATAAGAATGGTGAATTGAAATTTTTCCTTTCTATTAGAATTTAATAGCAAAATTTACCCAATTGCTTACTGTTGAATTTGCACAAAATTTTGTGCAAATTCAAGGATTTAATTCAAGATTTGTTTTTAAGTTCTATTGCATTTATTTCAATCTCAAAGACTTTAGCTCTTCAGAAAATTATCTAATTTAGATATTCAACACTATTAAATTTTTAAGCTGAAGGGGACTAGATTTTGACTAAATATTTTAAATTTAATAAAAAGCAGACTTCCAGAAAAAGCCATGATTAATTTACTCAGTTACAAAGATGGTATCAAGTTTCATAACCCTTAATTACATAAATATTGAAAATAAACTCTTGAAAAGAATTTGAAACTTTCCATCATTTGACAAATTGTTGCAAGTCTTAAAAACAATTTCTGAGCCTTTTCTTAACCTAGCAAATTCAAATTTTACAAAAACCAGTTAAATAAGTTTTCAGAATATTTAGATTATTCTGCAATAAGAAAGGTTATCTTGTTACAGAAAAATCAAAATGTATGAAATCTTAAGATTAGATATAATTTTTAATATTAGCTTTTCATTTACTCCAATTAAAATTTGTTCTTAGAGAACAAATTTACGAAAAGAAATAAAGGTTAAAAGTTTTAATTTAAGAATGTTTTCAGTTTAAGTTTTTGTTAGCCAAAGCTTTCAGTATTTTTAATGCAATTTTAAATATCAAATTACTAACCTTGTACACCACTTTTGTCCAGAAAATTGCTGAGTTGAAAAGTACAATTACTTGAGGCCAAATACTGAGTAAACCTCTGAAATAAGATGTTATTTTATAGTATGTAAAAATAAAAGGATTTTATAATAAATTTCATACCTCATTTCCATAGCACATTAAATGATGTACAGTAACTAAAGCTTTAAATACTACAACCCAACTTGAATGCTGTGTACGCTCTATCAATAAATTGGCCAGTTGAGGTATAGATACATTTGGTTCATTTGTACAGTGAAGTAAATCTGAAAAAATAATTGAATTATTCATTTTCAGAAAACAAAATTCAGTAACCAGGATATTAACTTAAACAACAAAATATAAGTTAATGCAGTGTTCATTAATTAAATTTGAAAAGTTAACTATGCATACAGATAACCATAGGAGAAAGCAATACTTTATACTTTTACCTGACAATATTGTTAAAGAAAAAAAAATAATAAATGTTTTAAATCATGCATTAAGCTTTTGAACAATTTTAATTTTTAAAAATGTTCTATTGACGTCTAAATTAACTAGACAAACGGGTTTTGTCTAGTTAATTTACTGCTGTACACGTTTTGATTTTAAATAAAACTAGTTTTAACTTTTAAACTTATTTATGTAGCTAAAGTTAATTTTAACTATGTTTGGGGAAAAATAAAGTTATGTATAGTGATTTGGGGAAGATGCCTAACATTATGCTTATGAAGGAAATTATAGTGATAATTTGGGTTTTGGAGGCCTCTAACAAAAATATTATATTCCTGAGCATGTTTTTCAAATAAAACTTTGGAGTATATGAAAAATAATTGTATATTGTGTTTGCAATGACGACTTTTTTACTGTCTGGCATTTTAGGCATCTCACCCTAAGTATCCAGGTGAAATGCCAAATGCAATTAGGGTAAGATAACAAATACAATTGCATAAAATTAATTTTCGAATATCTTAACCAAATTTAATTTATTGCATATGTAGTACAAAGTACTTCATACTAAGTATAACAGCACAGTATAAATATTATTAAGTTCCCGCCCGTTCTAACTTGCTCTACAGCTAGCCGAAAGCTTTTTTCAGTCCAAAAACCTTTTTGAGAAGTCCTTATATAATTTCTATGCATATCCTGAAATAAAACGAGAAAACAAAAATTTATTAAAAATAGGCATATTGGAATTCAATTAACAAAAAATAGGCATGAGGCCCCATGAAAAATGTGGCATCTTTTCCATTTGTCAGGGTAAGATGCCTACATTGTACGTGTTGTAGTATGTCTGATCGGGATCGGCAGTAGCTCACAATGGAAACTTTAGAAACTTAACTACACCACACACTATTAAAAATTGCGAAAAACAAATTCTATTTTAACTTTTAGTTTTCAAATGATTCTAGAAACATTTCACAACAAAAACTTCGTTCTTATCTTGCTTTTATTCTTCTTGGATGTAGAAAATGAGGTAACGGTAGCTAAGTACAGGTTTCCGCACTCAATATTGGCCCAACAATTCATCATACAAACACATGACAATATCTGACGCCACTGTTTGAAAATATCAAAAAGTAGGCATCTTTTCCTGCTTACCATCTTACCCTGAATCACTATATGTTGCAGTCAAAACCAGTTTTTAGTTAGGATGCATTTTAACTAGTTTATACTGGATGTCTTTGTTAAAACCCATTTTGTCTAGTTAAAAGTAGAATTTACTGCTAGTCAAAGATGAATTTGAGTTAAAACTAGTTTTAACTAGACAAAACGGGTTTTAACAAAGACATCCAGTATAAACTAGTTTCAACTAGTTAGTCAAAACCAGTTTTTAGTTAAAATGCATTCTAACATATACATTAAAACTGAAAACTAGAAAATTTCATGAAATTTGAAAGAATCATTCACAAAGGACTACTTCCAAAAATAAAATGTTCATGCTGTCAAAATTTTAGACTTGTCTGACATTTTGGAATTTTACACACGTTTAAGTATGCAAGATGTATTCTGACAATGTATGTATTACATACTCATCAGTAATTCAATTACTAATGTCAAACTGCTAGATTATTAGCCTTTTTATAATGATAAATAATCCAGCAGTTCATTTGGTATTTTAAATTTACTCTAACAGAAATAATAAATTTTTTGACTGACTCCATTAAGTTAAAACAAATTTATCACTATGTAAATATAGAAATCATCTTTGATTTACCTCTCGATTAAACGCTTTCAGATGTTTCCATCTAATTGCTATTATCTTCAAATCCAGAATATAGAATGTTTATTACAATGTTTAATACCTAAAATATTTTCTAGGTCTTATACAATTTTAAAATTAATATATAATTTTGATATAAAATAGTTTGATTCTTATAAATAAATTAAAACTTTAAAAATTTTGGAATATTAATACATTCTCTTATCACTAACTTAGTAACAGAACTACAAACTTTAAAGCTCAAAATGGAAGTATTATTGCATATTTTTCTAAATACAAAAAACCAAAGCACTTTCTGTGTCTTATTTTCAGACACATTTGTTTTGCTCTTAAAGATTTAGAAAATCATCTTCAAATATTAAAACTAGTGTGAACTCCGCAAGCACGTGGTCTGCGGGTTTGAAAGAAAGGGAATAACACCCAAAAAAGTGGAAATGAATAGTCGGTGGAAGCGTGTAATTGAACAAACAAAGGTTTATTGGAGACTAAAAACAATTATCGATACACGACTCAGTCCCGGAATCTGATCGCATTACAATCTTAATACTGTGATTATCACCCTCCTAAGTTTCCTTCTCTCTACGCGAGGCCCTATTTTTCCCGACAATTATTACGACTAAATATACAAACTTTCTCTTGTAATACAAAAATCGTTGACAACGGTGATACTACAGTTAGTCCTCCTCATTGTTAGACGGTAATCCCTTATTCATTTCGTGTAATTCCTTCGACGAAAGTCGATTCCCTTTCAGCGCAGTAATTCACCTATCCTGCATTTCGTCGCTTTACCTCCGCTTTCTTCTTCTAACGGCCCGACACATCTTCAGGTTGCCAACCAACGAAAGTCCTCAAGAGGCAGTCAAAGGACAAAAAGAAAAAAACTCCGCCGTACATGGGTTACACGTGTTTTTATAACTTCCCGCTAGCCGACGTCACTGCCCCATGTGACCCCACGACAGGCCAATCACCACAACGAAAGTCCAGCCAGCAGGTAATTGGTGGTATCACGAAAGGAAACGAAAAGGACCCGTACAAAAACACACGCGCGACACAACAAACAAAAAACAAAAATATAAAATAAAAACAAAAAAATATATAGTAGATATATATAATAGCTGCGAAGCACCACTAGTAAGTCAATATTTTCCATCTAAAAAATTGTCAAATACTACTACACTAAGAAATAGTAAAAAGGAAACATCCATAATACAAGAATTTTTATGGAGACAAATAGAAAATGGAAAAGCTGTATTTTGCAGAAACTAAAAACAACTAACTAGTATTTCAGGTAATGTTATAAGAGAAGGAATTTATGGACTGTAGTGTTAGGGGAAAGAGGAGTATCAGTTGACACAGCTAAATTTTAAATTCAGAAAATTTTTGCAGAGAAATATTTATTAATGAACTGAACTCAATCTAAAACAAAGGATAATAGTGTGATTTAACATTCATTTAAGAAAAATTTTCTTAACATACTTAAATGTTCTTAAGTAAACATAATTTTAAAGGAAAAAAAGTTCTCATTTTTATAAATTTGTGATTAAGCTTCCAAAAAGGAGAAAATTGTATGTTCATGTAACATTGAACACTAAATTTGGGATTTTGAACATTTAATATAAAATGCTTTGTTTTAACATTTATATACTTATATTTTTGTTTGCTTATCTTCAGGGATAACTAAAGTACTATTAAAGCTTTCTTGTAACATTAGTATAAAGGAATGTTTGTTTATACTTGTGTTCAGGTTTAGGGTTTGAATGTAGTTCTAAAAATAAATGCTCTTGGAATTTGCAGAATTAATTATGATCAGAATTAATACTCCAATTATTAGAATCAAAAGCAATTCATGGATATGATTTCTGCCATGGTATTATTCCACCATCTGTCCCATTTCAACTGCATATTTTAAAATATATTTTTTTTTTGTATTTTGAAAAACATTAATATAAGCTGAAGTTTAAATTAACATGCCGAACGCAAAAAAGTTAAAGGTTAACACACAATTCTTATGTTTCTCTTTTGAATTTTTGTTACACATTCTAATATTCAATGCTCAATTATATTTAGTTTTCCTGAGGAAGATAAAACAAATACACCATTGAAAGCATTTATTTTTGTTTTAATTAAAAAAGTTTTAATTAAAATAGAAAATTAATAATTATATTTTTATTCCAATATGTTGTATAGCCATTTTAATATATTTATGCAATGAATTAAAATATAGATTTCAAAGTTAAATTTTTATTTTAAATTAGATCTTTACACTTAATGCATCCAGTACAAAATAAAAAATAGCTAAACAGTTACATAAACATTAATTTAAGATACATCAAAAAGGCAAACAAATCACCTTCAGGATATTTGTTCCTTCAAAAATCAGCTTTTTCACACAGTTACCAGGCATCCTATCAACTGCAATTTCCCTAACCAGTTCCAAAACAATGCAATTCTAAACAGAAATTTAATATTTCTAATGTTTAATTACCAATTACACTATTTTAAAAGAATGATTTTCTATTGTCAGCTGGCAGAAGTTTAAATTTTGAAGCTAGTGCTAAAACTTAGTAACCATCACTTGTTAATTAGTCATATTATAAATATCAATCCAATCACAGAACACAGTTTGAACTTCAAACAAGTAGTAGAAGCACTGCTTGTAACTTAAATACAAAGATTTGAAAAACAAAGAAAGTCATGTTTCAATTCATAACTTTAAAAATTTGAACAACCTACAGCGTGCTCAGCAGAAAATAATACAAAAACAAAACCAGCACCTGATCACTCGCTGAGAGAGATTTATTCTTAACACAAACGTTTTCAATACAATCAATGGATCATCATCAGGTAAAATAGAACATTACAAAAATAGAACAAGTTCAAAATACAAAAAATATAACGGCTAACCAATATGTAACTAACAGCACAATAACGTTTCGAAATATTAAAAAATTAATAAAAATGCTGCTAAAATTAAAAATAAAATAAATATATAACAAACAAATAGTGTATACAAAATATTAATACTTCTGCCTTAATAAACAAATTAATAACACTAAATGTTAACACTGCTTAATAAGCTGTACAGAGTTTTTCATTTAACAACAAATAAGAGCAGTAGCTTTATTAATATGTATTGTTAAATGAAAAACTCTGTACAGCTTATTAAGCAGTGTTAACATTTAGTGTTATTAATTTGTTTATTAAGGCAGAAGTATTAATATTTTGTATACACTATTTGTTTGTTATATATTATTTTATTTTTAATTTTAGCAGCATTTTTATTAATTTTTTAATATTTCGAAACGTTATTGTGCTGTTAGTTACATATTGGTTAGCCGTTATATTTTTTGTATTTTGAACTTGTTCTATTTTTGTAATGTTCTATTTTACCTGATGATGATCCATTGATTGTATTGAAAACGTTTGTGTTAAGAATAAATCTCTCTCAGCGAGTGATCAGGTGCTGGTTTTGTTTTTGTTTTTTTTTTTTAAATTTAGTTGAGAAGCAGCAAAAACTCAATCCTCAAATTTAAATTTATGATTTCTGAAAATATTTAAATACTTGGTAATAAATTTGATGCTTATTCAATTTCAGTTATCATTCTATAGCTAACTCCTTATTGCCAATAGCAATTTGAATGCAACTAATTTTAAGCTACCTCATATAAGTAAAATATTATTCAGAATGGAACAACAATTATTCTGAAATATTCTTTAACAGTTATTTTACACAACACACTTCTACCATAAATAGGTTGATAGCATATAAAGAATCTTATAACATTAGAGTTCATTGATAATGTATTATTTATACCAACAATAATTGGTTAAATGCAGCTTTTATTACAATAAAGGCAACAGCAGTTCTGGTTTACAGATGATATATATATTTGAACAGAAATTTTAAGTATTGTATTAAAAATTTTACAAAATGTTTTAAGATAAAATAATTAGCATCAGTTACAAAGTTGGAGACCATTTTAAACAACTCCATATTTCCAAACAATTATAAAAATTAGTATAATCTAATTTTATTGCTTATGAACACTGTGGAATTACAATAAATGTTAATTTATGATTAGTGAAGATTTAAAAAAACAGGATTTATATATTTGTTCAAAATAAAGTTATCAAGTATCATTTTAAGTATGTAATTAATTTTTTTAAATTTTAAGCTTATTACTGTAAAATTAAAAATTACCTATGTAGTTTAGAATTATGATGAAAACCACTTGAGGGAATGAGGTCTGAAATACAAGAAATTAATGTATACAGGTGAAAATAAAAGTTATTTAAACCAATAGACTAGCTATTCTGTCATCCAGATGTTAGTGCAGTAAGTCCTATTAACAGATTATTAATTAGTTTACTAAGACTACAATTTAAGGAACAAGAAGCATTAATATAAACAATTCCATTTAACAGTTATTTAATCTTATAGAAGTGAAAAGTTTACTGGTTGATTATACTTTTTTAATCAAGTGGAGAGGGAAAACTGATTTTATAATCAACTTAATTTAAAATTTGGAAAAACTAGCTTTTCAAATGTAATCAGTATTTTCTACAGAAGAATTAGTGTTTGCAATATTTTATGTGCATACTAATTTTGCATACTTAATTTTACATATTTTGAGTAAGAGTACTTAGAGTATGAATAAAGTAATTCAGGAGAAAAATTTTATTATAATTCTTTTTATTATTGCACTTAACATATGAATAATCATTCAAAAGAATATTGAAATGAATATTAAATGATTGTGCTAATCAAGATAAAAACAGCAGTGCTAGCAATATTTACAGTCAAGGACCAAGAGTTCCCTTTGGAGGGCATGCCCGCAGCAAACTGCCACACAATTTTGACTGTACTTGTTTAAGACATTGTACAGTACATAGGTGGTGCAGAAGTGCACTTCAGTATTCTCAATTCATAGCATGTGTCACCACTTATATGTCAAGTGGTTATGTTTCTAATTATTTAGTTGTTTAAACCAGCTTTAAACTAGGTGATATTTTATCTGTGGTGTACTTGCTATGCACCTCGCGATGTAAATATAATTTTCATTTAATTTTATTTATTTTTAAATATTTAAAAGCAGCTGTTTTTTTGCATATCCATTGCATAAATATCTAATGGCTTAGGGTTCTGTGAAAACCCAGATTTCAAATTAAACAATGTAAACTAAATAATAATATAACTTCTCAATAATGTAACTGCTGGGATATCTGTCAACTTTCACACCTGGGAGCATCTCTTCCTACATGTTCTCAGTGTCGAAAGACTCTTTCGTGCAACCTTCTGACCCGATTTTGCCAATTTAATATGACAACTGATGGCCAGTAGAGTCAGTCGTCACCAGTTCCTCAAGCAGGTCAATATTTAGTGTGCCTCAGTTACTCCTTTCGGAGACACTGATTTATTCTATAACCAGATACAATTGGCTTTGTATCATTAACAGATATTTCAAAACCTCTGTTACAGATACTTCATCCCTCTCGTCTACAACCATATCTTCTACAGTGGATTTACTGAATATGATCTATCTTTAAGAACTTTTATCTTATCAACCAACCCGCAAACACCAGATCCATATTCCTCTACAAAGTTATTTATTCCCGTGCGCTCTATTGTGAACTCTCATGCGCAACTGAGTTATCGCATCTATGAGCCTAGAATTTTCTAATTGGCTCAGTAGTCTTATTTTACTAATCTTATGTGTAAACTTTTAACAACAAATAAACAAGTATGTGTGTTTGTATAACTTGTCTCGAAGTGCATTACTTCTGTCGCACTGTCTCGGTTCTCTATCCAGAATCATTTATGCATGCAACTGCTCGTGGAACCTAGTTTCTAACAAAAGCAATTCGCCACAATGGCAAATTGCTTTTGTAAGAAACTAGGGGACACCACTGTCAAACGGTTATCCTGACACAGCATTGAAGTGGTGCACTCTCTCCAATCACAGTTTCAATCAATTCTTAGTCTTCAATTAGTTTGAAAATGGAGCAAACAGCTTTCTGGATGCCTACGTTTTTGTTTTTTCTAGCTCTTACAGCTTTTACCCAGGAGGAGTTGAATGGTGCTTTACAATAAGTTGAGAGAATTTATAGGAAAAATGAGAGCAGCCAGAAGAGACTATGACAAACTTAATCAGAAAAGTTGGAGATTATAGAAGATAATCAAGACAGTAATTCCAAATAATTGGCTGATTAGACAGATGGCTTTTGTAGAAAAAAAAACAGTAAAACAAAATCTGTCAAGAATGTAGTAAAAATGTCTGCAAGAAAAAACCACTAAATGCACCATGTGTGAAGATGAGCAACAGATGGAGATGGTAGAATAACCTATCATTAATTATATAGATGCTTTATAACTACATTTGTTTAATAAAAAGATCCAATATTAATTCCCTCTTATTTTATTCATATTTTCAAAAAAAATTTAAATATTGGAGGGTATAAAGTAATATATATGTGGTGTAATAGCTGCAGTGTGTCTTCTTAGGAAACTCTAAAGGGACTTCCACCAAAATATTAAGTTAACCAATTATCATTCACTTTACTTTTAATAGGTGAATGCTTATTTGTTAAGTTGTAACTTGATCCTTGGTTGTGAAGTCAATATTTGATATATATAGTTGGTTCAAGAAATTACTTAATATGATGTAGCAACATCAGGAAAGGTCATGGCATCTTCAATTTCTAACAAAATTTCTTTCTTTGTGGCCTGGTAGTTTTATGATACATCTAGACCAGCAAACAGCAGACCATGGTCTGTGGGCTAGATGTATGTGAGGCCTAATATGCACCACCCAAGCTTTGGCAATTAATTTATTTCTGCGTTTTCTGCCTCATGCCATTATGAAATCCTAACCTGAAATTCAAGATAAACATTCAGACTAAACTTGACCAGTAAAAAAATGAAACTACATGCTAATGATATGCAAACTATTTTAGTATCTAGTGTACTGGCAATTATGATGTTGGTACTCAGGTTTAAACCTGCAATATAAAAAAAATTGCCTGCAGCCCACCAGAAGCCTATAAAGTTCACTTGTGGCCACATCCAGAAAAAGGTTGCTCATCATTGATTTCAACAGTAAGCTATAAGGGGCATATCATGCTGTTTTGCAATATTGTGTATGTTAACATTAAATTTTTACTTCATCGAATGTTTTCTGAAGATTTTTGTTGATGCAAATAAATGAAACTAAGTTATTTTTCCATAAAATGCAAGAGAATTTTACTTTAAGAGTTCTGTTAAGTGAGTAAGATTTGATAATAAATTTATCAGTTCTCTATTATTTATAATAGGAACAGCTAAAATCTATTATTCGTAATCATAATGGTAGGAACTGAAATAGCAACAATCTAAAATTTTTGAACACAGAAGACATTACATTTTGAGTAAACCTGGGGATCTTAAACAGTGAAAATATACAAGCATTCCAAATATGCTCAAATTTTTCATTTTCCCATATGTCAAATCTAAATTAATTTTACCTAACAATAGTTATTTATATTAGTAATTATTTATATTCTAAAAGTTTGAAACTATTCATCTTAAAGCAACACTATGAATTTCAATAGCAAACAAGCTCCAATTTCTGTATTGTAAGAAATTATACCAACAATAAAAATTATGCTAAAAACTAAAATAGCTGTTGTGAAGAGCAGTTTCAGAGTTTTGATAAAACATTTTTCATGGCATTCATCCAAAATAAAAACTGAAGTAAATTTTAGAAAACATTTAGATATAAAACTCACCCCATTACTTATTTTACTCCACCTGACCCTAGTGTGTTACTATGTTTATATAAACTTGAATTTCAGTCTTTGAAGTCTAGGAGAGTATCAGTCAAGTCAGTGATACTGAAGCTGGGATAGAGGGGGGCAACTGTTGCCCACTAATTATCATGGGAATAAATTACACACTTCCTCCCCACACCCAGTTTGTGAAAACAAAGTATATTTTCAGTACACAGTAATATTTAATGGAAGACTTTTGTAGCCTTAGTTGTTTCTAAAAAGTGAAAAGAACAATTTCAAAATTTATCTTACATTACAATCCAGTTAAGTATTAGTTCTAAAATATCAAATTGTTTTATTCTCTCTAAATTACAACTTATTAGAAAGTAGAATAAATGTTTCCAGTCACTTAAATTAGAAAATTCAAGGTAGTTTAGGTTATTTGTATTTTAATATTTTTATTACATTATAGCAAAGTGCTCAGATTTTCAATTTAACAGTAAACTATTATACATTATTATTCTAATTTTTAATTATAGGCTAAGAATGGTCAGATGCTTGGCTCAAAGTTTTTGAAGTGTTGGCTATCTAAACTAAGTTGTTGTTAAGATGATGTGCCAAGTCTTGCAAACTTATAAAGTTATATTCCAAATATAAACTCAGCTGCATTCGGGTTATTTAATTAGTGTAAATTATTAAATAGCTATCATAGAAAAAAATATTCACGTTTTATCATACAAAACTGCAGGAAATTTCCAAAGAAAAAAAAAAGATTAGAGTACTTGAAATTTGGAATAAACTTGTTAAATTTAAAGTGGTCTTTTGTAATTGACAAATTACACTTAAAATAGTTTAGTAATTAACGTTAGGGGGGGAAAAAGTCACAATATTTGACATTAAAATTTCCAAAACTGCATTATAAAATGAATACCTAATGCTTTTCATAAAAAGTAAAAAAAAAAAAAGGTTAATTTTTGAAAACAAATTTATAATAAATCTTGCATTTCATACGTTATTATTAAAGCAAAGTATTTTTAAAAAAATGTTTTAATTAAATATTTGATCTTTAAAAATTACTGCGCTGTAAGAGACATCCCGTATTTTTGATAAAAATACGACTATCGAAATTTGCTTTGTGGCTGCTAATAACTTTTCTGATAAGCTTGTAACAAAACGTACTTTAATACTAGATTAAAAACAATACCAAATATTTTTATTAAACTATCCTGAGTTAGTATGACAAATTTAGAAATACTGTATAAAAACACATTGTATAAAATAATCGCTAATCACGCGCTTATTTAGCAACTTTTATAATTATTAAAAAAAAACTTATAATTCATTATAAAATTATCGAATAAATTCAGATTAATAAAGCAATGTTTACGAATTTCTATAGAGCATCCATAAAAAGCAGCGATCAATCTTAATTCAAACCAATACATTACTTTCGTATTAAAGAAAAAAAAATCAAATTAGCGATAAAACATTAAAGATCACAATAAAATATAACAATATAGATACTTTAAACAGTTATAAAATAAATCAACCGTATAAAAAACGATTACACCTGATTATTAAATCACAGCCTGCTTACAGACCATGCATTTAATATTTTGCGAATGTAAAAACCAAAAAAATTGTAAAAAAAATTGGTTCTAAAAATTTTTTTATAGAATTTACATCGATAAAATTTAGGGCGCTCTTAATCTAACAACGAAATAAAAGTTATAAATTTCGCTAGTAATATTTAAAACTATCGACAGACTGAAAATTAAGACCGTTGATAGTGTTTACAGAGACAGTAGATTAAAGCCAGTTATGAAATTCCTAACTATACGCCCCCTTCACAGTACCAGATACGAAGAAATCCGATCCGCCATACCACCCGTAAAATTTAACTATTAACTCTAACAAACATTAAAAAAATTATTACAGTATTTTTTTTTAAACGAACAAGGCGCACGACGGTGCGATCAATGAGTTATTTGATATGACCTTGAACTCTACGACGGAAAGGTCCTTCAGTAGGGAAGTATTCCAACCACGGGCGCGGTTCATATAATTAGATCCGGTAACCAACGGAAGATGTGGTTCCGAAAGATAAGGTCAATATGCTAACCCCCAAAAAAAAAACGATAGCCACTCTAATTTTTAACTCCCGATCTGAAAACAGTACAAGAATAATTTTATGCTAATGTACACGCGTAATACTACTCCATCTCTAGAGTTGTATATTAGCATAACGATATTTGCGAGCGATAAACCATAAAATAGAGAATATATCGAGTATAACTGCAAAGAAAAAAACCTACTGTGTAATAATGCATTAATAACGACGGTGAATATGAAAAATAGCCATGACCTGGAAGTACTGTATTTCATTTACGATCACGCAAAACAAAAAATAATTCAACAGATCCAAGTCACGTTTTTAAATTTTTTTTTCTATTTATATAAAATTGAATAAACTGGGAACATTGAATACGAAGGAGCAAATATTAAACTGATTTTGAAAAAGCAAATAATCCAGACAGTTAAATACAAAGCAAAAAGATATTTTGGAAGTGCAATTTCTATATAAAAAACCACATGAAATTTAGTACTAGTCACCAATAGCAAAATGAAGCAAAAAAAATTTCTTTAAAGAACATTTAAAATCTTAGAATCTAAAAGTAAGAATAAAATTTATTTTACTGAGTTTGTTTAAAGTATTAATAGGAAAATCTTAATCCACTAAGGGTTTTTTAAACCCAAAAAATTAATGCATTACTATAATTTTTATTCTTGCAAGTTTAATGAAGGTTCTAAATGCAAAGTCTTTACTGCATATTATAATTCAAAGGTATTATTAGAGATTGTTCTGTAAGCAAAATAAAGTTGCTCCTAGTGCTCCAAAGATAAACTAACTTCTCTAAAATTTTGAAGCTTTTTAAGATTAAAAATGAAACATTCAAAAGACAAATTGGCACTTAAAGCTTCCTAATTTTTGGTGAAAAATGTAGATATTTATTACAGGTTTCTTAATGAATTTTAAATGATTTTAGGCTATTATCTATACCTATATATAAAAATAAATGTGTTTGTGCCTATATCTCACTCTGCAGCAAAAACTACACATCGCACGTGAATGGTGTTTGTGTGTGGTAGTAGCTCCAAGTCTCCCATCGTGCACTATGGTGGTTGCGTCTCGATAGCTATAAGGGTATGGGAGATATGGGGGTTGAAAGTGGTTGACTACAAAAATGTATGATGCTTCAATGAGAACGTGCCAGTTTTTTCTAGAAATTTCCAGAACCTAGAGGTGAAATTTGGTACACAATTAGAGTACGTCATGAAAATGAACACTAAGAAGGGATTTTTCGAAATTTCCTCCGTGGAGGAGAGGGAGAGCATTAAGTCCTAACCTGAAGAACGGCTTCTACTGTACTATTTTAGATGCAATTTTTTGTTTTTAATTACGTTTCGTCTTAATTCAGTACTTAGGGGTATTAAATTGATAACATTTCAGACATTGTTATAAATATTTTTTATATATTTAGATTTTTTTACCAAATGTTTAAACCGTTTTAAATTCAAATTTGTTATTGCATATTGGTTCGATTATGGAATGATTGTAAACGTTCCAGAAAATTTATCAAATTAAAAACAGTTGGTTTGATTCTCAGCAGTAGGTGTTATATAACAATTACTATGGTTGTTGAAATATTGAATGTAAATAGGGTTTGCTTGCAAAATCCGCACGAGCGAAGCCGCAGGTAACAGCTAGTTAGGTTATAAAAATGGCAAAAATAAATATACTAAAAATTAAGAATCAACGAAACAACTAGTCAATCTATTTTATTTGATTCTATTTGAACAGTTTAATCTGTTATTCAATTTTGAAAAAAATCAGTTTAAAAAAAATAGCATAAGAATCAGAAGTATTGCAGTGGGTGTTAAATTGAAAATATTACAGGTTTGAAGATAACTGCAAATTGAAGATTTATAGAAAATTGTTATTTTACACACACATTATGATCACACAATGTATCATCTTACAACATAGAAGTTTACTTTCAACTGACAAAATTCAAGATAAGATACAAAAACAGATCTTAGTGTACCTACTGGATTTTTAAGACTTAAAAGTAGGACTTTCCAAGGAAAAAATTATGTTTAGTAGGACCGATTTAAAAATAGTCAAAATCACCACTTAGAATACAGATAAAATAAGTCAAAAGCAGTCTACAGCATATTAAAAATAAAATATATCTTCATTAACAAAAGGAAAAAACTAGCAACAAGATACTTAACTTTCTCTGCAACATTTGGTGATACCATCTGTTATATTTTATTTAAAGTTTAACTATCATAAAATGGCAAAAAGCTTAATTTTGAGGGTATGGATGGGTTTTATAAAACATTGTGAATACTAATAAGCAAAATAGTCATTAATTCTGATCTTACAGGAGACACACACAACCCCCATCCCTCGACCTTTAAATCACCAAAATTTAACATCAATCCCCCTTTAATAAAAAATATAAGTACAACTTTTACAAAGAAAATCTTTGTATGTTGTCCTCCTTTTTCACTGTTCGCACACAAAGTTCTCTCTTTGTAAAAGTCGTACTTATATTTTTATTAAATGTAAATAGCGCCAGCCACATACCTATACTGGATTTTTACTTAAAATCAATCCCACTAATAAACAAACCTCCCTGCAAAATTTCTGAAATGACAGCTTTAAAGAGGGAGAGCAAAATCGTGTCCCCCATATACACTAACATTCATACATATAGAATAAACTCCTGAATTTTTTCACATTTACACACTTCAAGATCCCAAATCCACAAAAGTAAAAATCCGGGGGGGATTATTTTTTGACCAAGTGCCATCAATTCTGCTTTATATAATTTATATTTAATTTCCCTCTGTTACATTATATATATATATATATAATTTAGTATTACATTTTTAAAATGAAAATTTCCTACCAAAAGACTCTTACCAAAAGAACCTTGGATAAGTTACAGCCTTTATTTTTTGACATTTACAATCTGAATGTGAAATTGTAAAAAGACAAAAAATATTCATTACAATATCAAATTAAACTTCAATGTATTATTGTAAAAAAGTAGTCAGTCAAAAAAAACTGACTACTTTTTAAACTTTTTTAGCATATGATCCTTTAAGCATATATAGTTTAACATTGTTTTGTTCTATTCATTTCTATTCTATGCTATTTTGAAACCTTGACTATCAAATCAAGCTGAAATTATAAAAAAGGAATAGGTTTGCAGATTAGATCCATAAAACAGTGTACACGCTTACAAAATTTAAAATAAAAAAACTCACCCACTATATTGTATCTTGTGAATATTAAGTTAAAATCTTTGGATATCCAGTTCAAAAGGAAAAAAAAAATAGCTTCTTAAAAAAAAAAAACATTTAATGCAAAATCAAGAAATAAAAAAAATTAAATTTGGGCTTCAATTTTTGTATGATGCACTAGTTGGGACTAAAAATGAATATTTAATGTTTGTTTTGATTATTAAAAAAGTTTTTAAGTTCTCTCTTCAGTCAATGAAAGGACTTACAAATAACAGATTAAAAAAGTGAAATGGGATACATTGAAATGAAAAAAGTTTTAAAATTGGTACACCAACTTTAATCACCAGAAGCTAATATTTTCATCCATTTTAATAAAAACACTCAAAATTTTGTTCTTAGAGGTAAAAGCAGATTAAGTGATGGCAGAAAATCTCTTCCCAAAAGGAAAGTCAAAACTGAACTGGAAATTTAGTAATTCCAAATTGTGAACCAAATATTTAGTTTGAGTAATTAAAACTTCACACTACAAAAATGTTTGCATAGTTTATAAAACCTATTGTGTCTGTTAATATCAGGCAAAATAGAGGAAAAGATGCAAAGGCAACAGTTGACTTGGTTGGACAATCTGAAAGATGTTCTTATCAGTCCATTCCTTCAACACAGGACAATGTTTGCTGATCACCAATCTCAAAAGATGGCACCAAAAAGATGTTTCAAAATCTAATACTTTCTAAATATTCAATGTGGATACCTTGAAATTGTCAGAGTCATGGTTTACCATCACTAGTATAAAAGATACAAAGCCAAAATACTTTAGTGTAAATAAAAGCAAAAGATTTAATGAATATATATAAGTCCTGCAGTTAATGGTGTTAAGTTAGGAAAATGCTTATTGATATTTAATAGAATATTGGTACAACAGTATAGAAAAACATGAAGCAAAAATCTTTATGATCTTCAATGAGTCAGTAGATGATTAAATACTAAAAAACTATTACCGAGATTTAGACTTAAAGATTTCTTTTTAAATTAGAAATATAATTTTTTAATATGTACCATTAAGTAATTACAAGATCTTGCATTATATACTAGGAGAACTTCATCCCTGATTAAAGTGCAGCAGTGGCTTGAGAACCTACATTCAATCATTGGGGAAACTAAAAGCAATTTATCACTGCATAAGGAGTGAATTCTCACCTTTTGTTCTAAAATTTCCTTAACTTGCATTACAAACACTGTGCAAGTTAAGGATAATTATAAATTAATTATAATCAGAATGAGCAATTCTTTATTGTGACATTGTAACAATGCCAGGTTGCAATTTTTGATCATATTTTTAATTTATTTAATTTAAAATATGCACTCTTCACCTAAAATTAGTAGCAACTTGCCCTTGTATATCATACTTTTCCTTGAACAATAGTCATGTCAGTCATTAACTCATTTCAATTAAATAATTCTCTCCTGAAAGAATGCAACTTCCGGTTTGCATCAGAAGTTTGGATATAGTTAATTGGGCCTCCTGCCCCTAAGTTTCCATATCTGGCCTCAGATTTCATCTAATTCCATTAAAGATTAAGAAGAGAGATGGATGAATGGATGACAGTAGGGATTTAGTTGTACAATTTTTTCAAATTGCATCCCAATAAGTATAAAACATTATTATACCCTGTAAATTTTTTAATGAAAGGTATAGTACATTAACGTAATTAGGTTAAAGTATACATGGTCAATTTTTTGAGAAAAATGGAAAAATATTGCATTCGAAAAAATTTGGCAAGAGCTTTGCTGTATTTCTAATGTCAGGTAATGCATGCTTGTTTTTACAAAAAAAAGTTTTCCCATTGACTTAACATGGGAATGATTTTCGACCTGCTGATATCACCTGTTCTAGGGTCAAATTTTAAAATTTGGCATTGTCATAACTCACTATTTTATTACTTCTATTAATTTGCAAAATTTCATTAAAATCAGTCAAGTCATTACTCCTCAAAACATGTTTCTGTAGTTTTTCAATTTGAGTCACTAATAAATAAGCTTGCTCACTTTGCTTGCTACACTTCAAATGTAGAAAGGAATAGCAGAATTAAGAATATGCATTATATATGCTTCATTTAGAAAAAAAAATTTATCCTGTATCATCACAAAGGTAAAAGTAGGACAAAATTTCTTAAAAGCAGGAAAAAACCTAATATATTAACAAGCCTTATTTCACATCAAATTTTGCATTTTCAGATTTTCATAAAGATGTTCTTGCTCAAATTGTTAATTTTATAAAAATTATGAAACCAAATGGTATTTTGAAATTAATAGCACATCCAAAAATATCCCATTGTGATAAAAAAACAATGGGATATTTAATGGAAATTAAGAACATTCAATGACAAACTACAGCCCAAAAAAGCTGCACGAGTCAACCTATAAATTAAAATTCATACAAACTTAGCAAAATAGAAAATCCAACTAGCAAATTTCAAAATCAAACTTTGAAAAAACAACAAAATTAGCTCAGTTAATTGAATAAAAGGGGACTTATCTGAAATGTCAGTTGTCAAAAATAGTCTGGATGATTAGAAATAATCCAAATAAGGATAAAGCCACTAAGTTTTCATAACTATTTAAAACTGAAAAAGTTCACAAAGTGTACAACTCTTAGATAACTAATAACAAGCCAGACAGTTTAACTATCTGATTTAAGTTAAGCTTCAAACTCAAGTTTAACTATCAAAATTTGAAAACAAAATTTGTCTAGTTTTTATATTCAGCACTTTTTTTAGTATGTAAATTACAGACTGTTTGAAGAACGTATTTAACAAGCTACATAAATATGATAAAATTAAGATAGTCTCACTTTAGCAAAAATGTAAACACAAGAAATTTAAATAAATTAAAATGAATGATTTTAAAATAGTTAATCTGACATTTAAATGATAAAGGATGCATAAATTTTTTTTTAAAAAAATCAAAAATTTATTAAATTGAAAGTAGCAACTTTTCAATAAACAAATTTTAAAAACAACATCATATTAAATTCTAGATGCTACGTTGAAATAAAATACTTTTGAATAGTAAAAATTTTTTGCATCTTTTCAGTTAGTAGTTATGAATGCAATGAATTAGTTTTAAAATAATTAATAAATTTACATATTTGCAATGCTAACAAAGCATTCTGAAAAAAATAAGCAAATCAGGAAAAGCTATTAGAAAATTAAGAATGTTTATAATTTAGGAAATAAAATTAAAAGAGAAAACAATTTTAAGTTTATATCTGCATGTATCTTAGTTGCCTTTTAATCTTTAGAAATTTTTTTAATCATATTTTCTTATTTTATAGGTTATTAAAGAAACAGTCCCAATTAGACATATGCCGACACCAAATTGATACTTTCCTTCGATACCAAGTACTTTTTCTACTCTATACTTTTTGGTCCAATACAGATACTTTTCCTTAGGTATCAGATATGGTATCATTACATTTTTCAGACAGGTAAGGTCTACCCAAAATCAGATTTTGCAACCGAATCAAACTGAAAAGGAATTTCACACTATTTTTGGTTAAGATAAACATATATAAAAAATATTAATGACCAAAAATCAATAAATGTATTGTCAAATTTCATTTCCAGAATCTATATATGATTAGAGCTCTAACTAAATATTTATTTCTAAATAGTATTCAAACTTTGTGTAGTGCTTTTGTTTGTTAATCACCTTGAACCATCAGCAACATTTAAAATGTGCTACAATTTGTGTATACTTGTTTGCACTGACTTTGTAAAATTTGAATAATATAGAACTCAATGTAAAGACTTACCTTTCCACCAACAATTTCTTATCCACCCCTATCCCATACATAGTAATACCCACAGAGCCCAATAAACAGGACTATAGATCTGGAGCTTCTTTTGTGTATAAGACATCTTATGAATGTAAACTGAAGTACTGATTGACACACTGACTTCTGATTTAGATAGCTGGGATTCAATTCTCTGGGGTAAGCAAAAATTATTAATTGCTGCTCTGGGCTCACTCAGCCTTCATTTACAGCAAAGGCTGAGTGAATGCAAGTTCATTGTAATGAGTACAGTACACCTATCCCCTTTTTACATATAGTCATCAAAAGAAAACTAATAATCTTGATATACAATTTTTTTTACAGAGGGAAAAACAGTTTGAAAGTCTTTGAATTTAACTTTTCATTAAAGTTGTGTTATTGTTAATAAAGTTAAATTACTTTTTTGTTAAAATCAAGAAAGATCTTGATTTCATCTTTTTTAAATACAGTACAGTAGTATATTACTATACATCATAGAATACAGTAGTTTGGTTTTCCTATGCTACCTTGTGTTTTGCTATATTTACATACAAATAATGTTAATGATAGATAATGTTACAAAAAACAAGCCTTTTTTTAAATTGCTTATTTTTTTGTGCCATTGAAGTTTTAGATTGATCCTATTGAGAATTTTCCTACAGTATCATGTACCGTAGATTTTCCACAATTTTTTTCACAGCATTCTTTTGAATGTATCCACCTTGCAAAAAGAGGACTAGGTGTACCTTCTCAGCAATGAAACTGGAAGGCAACATGACAGACTGAACAGCAATATCCGGACAAGATTTCCAGTTTTGATACCTAATGCAGGCCGGTATCGCTACTTTAATACCAATACCAGTAGCTATACTTTATGATTCTGGTATCAATACTTGTGGTATTGGGACATCCTAGTCTCAATAATCTTGTTTTTCTTCAAGAATTACTATAAAAATCATTCAAATTCCAATAACTTGGCTGCTAAAAACCGATGAAATTTTGAACATTTTTCAAAAATCTTTTTAAAATGCCACATTTTATATGAAATTATAGTCATGCATTTGAATTTTATGCATGCCAGCTTATAATATATCAAATTTAAATTATTTTATTGATTAGTTGTGCAATTCTAATACAAGACTAATTTTCAAGATGAATCAAACTCATTACAAAATTAAGTACAAAAATAACTATCCATCCTTCCACTTCATATGAAAATGCTCATATAAGTAGTTTGGACTATTATATATCAATTCAGTAAAAAAAAAAGTAAAAAGGTTTGACATTAAAAAGATTAATTTTTCTTGTAAATTTAATCTTATTTTAACAAGAAAAAGTTTTTTACTCTTACTAAATTATTTTGGTGCATGCCTTAGTAGATTGTATTTTAGTTTAAAAATTGTTAATCTAAGAAGTAAAACAACTACAGTGCCTGTGACCGGTGTGCTTCTCCAAGGAAATCAGTTGTTTTACTTCTTATTTTAACTCTTTCCGGTGTTTATCCTTTATTTCAATTGTTAATCTATTAAACCACCACAAACAATTCAATTTCTTCAAAAATTAAACACATTCAGCCACCCTAAATTCCTCTAAAGATAAAGTTTATGCACATCTAGGGTGAGACTATTAGAAATGGAGTTCAAGATCAAATTAACAATTAAAATTCTATAACATGGCCACATTACCAAGATTGTACCATTTGCTAGTCTGATATCCAATAATCCAACATTAGTTAATTTAGGTATTGTACCACTGATGCCAACTACATTTTTCTAGTACAAATTCCACTTCTCACTAAATTTGAACACTTCCTACTAAACACAGCATGATATAGCCTAAACTTAAGCAAGATTTAGATTATTAGGCTTGTACTTTTTTAAGCAGCATAAGATGACATTACTTTATTACAATACTGCATAAAATCCTGAAATTTCCTACCAAAAAATATTTTACCATCACAACAAAAACTGATTGTTTAAAAACTACATACAAAACATAAAACTAGTAAAAAGGAATAAAAATGGTAACATAGTACAATTTGTGCATGTGCACTTCAAAATATATCAAATCTTTAGATTTAGATGTATTCAATGGCTTCTGTATTCCTTACAAAATACCTGAAGATCATTACAAAGGACAAACATTTGTATAAATAAACATTTTTGTTCTTTGTAATGACCATCAGGTATTCTGTAAGGAAAACAGAACAAGCCCTTTAAATCCAAATATTCAAAGTATTTCAATGTGTACATGAGCAAATGGTACTGTATTACCATTTTTATTCCCTTTGTTGGTTTTTATTGTAATTTGTGAGTAGTTATATTGTATCTTCCACCAAGTTTCAGACAATCACTTCAATTTTCCATTAAATTTAGTGGAAATCAACAACTTAGAAACATTCATTACCAGCAAAAGCAGCATAGTTGGATGATGAAATGGAAGATCAGTCCTTTTAAAATTTTCATTTAATTTGAGAACTAAAATACAGTAGCACGATTATTTTTTCATATTTTCTTGAAATAATGCATTGTATTAATCAAAAACATAACATGCATATAAATGATTGAGCCATTGAATTATTCTTACTTCCAATAATATGGCAATTTTCTTTATCTGATACTGTTTGTTCAATATGTCATTATCAAGATTTTACTGCTATAGTCTGAAAGTGTACTACAATGTTTGATGTAAGGCTTGATCATACTATTTATGAAAAAATGTCTTGGTACACAATACCTTATACTACTATTAATATAACACCCAATTTTATGCATATAATACATTGCTACAGTGACTTCATCAGCCAAAAATTATAGGAAGTTAGTATTGAAGTTATGTAGATATCTATCCTGTAAAAACAAATTGGATATGTTTCTGGAAAAAGACACTGTTCGTATGAGAGAAAAAAATTGGAAGATTTTATTACTTACTAGTTTTTATGGTCTGGAACCAATAAATTAATAAAACAATGTATTTAAACAAAGATATTTCAATTTTAGTTAAGTTGCAATTGTGTCTCATCTGAATTAACATTTTTAAAATTTTGCTGATATTTGCACAAATTTAACTTTTTCAATTAAAAACAGCAAAATATTTAGCTTTTAACACTAAAATGGCATACAAAAACTACTCTATATTGAAAGAAACAATCCTACAAACAAATCAAACTGAAGTTTATCCTGCAATAGAAGCAGTTAGAAAAAAATCAAAATAAAAATTGTTAGGATATAACTGTCATAATCAACCAAATACTACACATGCTAGAAAAATTTTTAAAAAAGCAATTTCTTGGAAGTTTGAATATTTCTTATTATTATTAGAATTAAAAAAAGAAAAAAAAAATGGAAAAATCTTTAAAAATCCAAAATTTATTAATATATATTAGATCAAAACAAATATTGTATGAAGCAAATTTTTATCCCACAGTGTTAAAAGTGTAAAACAGAATTAGCTGTACTTTGTTCTCAATTTTTCTGTAATTCAAATTCTGATGTCTAATTGTACAAACTAATATTAGAAACAATATCACAAGCACATTTGTAATTCAAATAAATTATAGTTTGTAATAAGAACAGATATTTTTTCCTCTCAAAATACAAAGTACAAGTATAAGATTTACACTACTGAATAATTTTTTGAATATTAAAAAGAATTACTAAAAACTTCATATTAAAAATTTTTGATTATTGCAGAGACAAGGATCAGTATTCAAGACTATTTTTCCAAAATTAGTTCTGTAAACATTAAAAAATCTTGCTTATTGTGGCTATACATTATCTAACTTCTCTCATTGTCTATAGCAAAATATACTATTGAGAATAATCACAATATATCCATCTAATGGCTCCAATAAATTTCCTTGTTTATTTCTAGGTTTTTATTGAGATGTAAAAAAATTGAAAAGTTTTGCATAAAAACAATTATGTAATGAAATTTAGAGCAGCATTTAAAACACAAAAGTTTCAGGAAAATGCTACATTATTATAGATCAATAAGAAAAAAGAAGCATACATAGAACTAGCCACCCATCAACCCATTATGATCAATTATAATAACTGAAAAAGGTTTGTTAAAACATTTGTTTCAGGCCTGTCTATATGCAATGTTTTATCAAATATTTTGTCTGTTCAATCAAAACAGTAAGTAAAGACATTACATCTACATCACTGTTTTGTCTGAATGCTTTTCCTCACTTAAGATTAAGTACTACTTAGCTATCCCCTTGCAGTGTGTTATATGCAAACAGTGGTGCAGAAAGTGATTACTTAAGGGACACTACTTTTACCATAAAATTTTTATTATTGTATCTTCATTTTTCAATAAATTGTTTTTAAAACCAGTAATATTTTTTACCCTCATTCATTAAAAAAAAAAATCAAGGACCAACTACAATAAAGACTAAAGACTATATATGTAAAGTGTAATAAAAAGACTACTGTCATGATGAGACTACAAACTCCTAATTTACAGTATTTAAATATATTACAAAGCTGTGTTAATAGCACAAATTAGATTTTAAAATACAACATAAAAACCATAACATTCCAGCAAAAATTTTGCTTAATTACAAAATGATTTTTGCAATGTTCTCCAGAAAGAATTTAAGAAATGTCAAATGGCTATGTATAGAGCAATTAAAAAGCCATTTTCAGATCAATTTTTCATCTTTTTAAAAACAGTTGAAGTGTTTGTTCTGTCTGATATTTTGAAGCAGAACACAATAGAAAAAAGACAGAATAAGTTAAATATGCTATAACAATGTATCTGAAGGAACAGTTACATAAAAATATCTTAACTGAACACATCAGTCCTGATATGAAGGAACACTTAAGGGCCAAGAATCCTCTAACAGTGCTCTCAGGTTGAAAGATAAAATTAACATGCATAAAATTGTTTCATTCCATATCAGAAATTAAAAACCTTTAATTTCAAAAATACTATAAACAATTTCTGAATACTATAAAGTATCAGTTACAATCATATGTTTTTAGTTTAAACTTTGTGAACAAGCAAACTTTGTTCTGTAACTGTCAAGCTGATTTTAAAGTGATTAATTATAAAAAATTGTGTAGAAAATCAGTAATATTTAGGCTATATGTTCTACCAGAGCTTTTGTATTAAACAAGAATTTAAAAAAGTCAGTTTTGGCCATGTTTGGTAGATCATTTTTGTGACAGTTGCACAGTCACACGAGTGTTAGGGAGATCACATTTGTAATCATATTACAAATGTGATCTCCCTAACCACTTTTAGTGGCCCAATCCCAGTATTTCATATTAGTTCATAACTCTACAAAATGTATAATATTGTGTGTATTGTAACAATTACAAGTTATTTATTGTATAAAAGTTAAGGAAAAAAAATCAATGAAAAAAATTTTTAACAATTACTTTTAGCATCTAGTTAAATGTGACTTTGACCTTATCTTGAAAAAATATCTGAACATTATATAATAGCTGAAAGCAGTCATCTTCAGATGACTATCTGGACAAAGTTCTAGAATGTCAATACAACCAACACAATATCAAACCTAGTTTGATCTGTACCAAATAGTTATTAGTTAATGGTTATACCAATAACCCAATAATAGCCACTATAAAGTAGCTGCAAACATTTGTTAAAATTAAAAATACCTGCTGTCATTAAAGGCTTGGATAATAGATTTAATTTAAAAACAATGTAGAATTAATTTTTAAAAATAGGTCTTCATACTTTGAACAACTAAATTTGACAAATTTGCTTCTGAATTTGAATTACTTCAAAGTTAAAATTGTGGGTGCAGTGAAAAAATGCATTTTGTGTGTAAAGGCAATCTGTTGAACATAGCATGAGACACGGGTGCACGTGTTTTTTGGTGCTTTCACTTTATGCAACTAAATGCCAAAAATAAAAATTAATTCTGAATAACAGTTTATTCCTGCACTATTTCTTCAACAGCTTTTTGGCATCCCCATGTGTTTTGTATCCTTTAGTTCAAAATTTCCCAAATAGAACTTTTTAAACCACATTTGACATGTGTAAAAGCTTTTAAAGTTTGAACAATACACATTATGAATTTTTTTACTGTTTGTATTGTATCATATCCTTTCTTAAACTGAAAGAAAAATGCCTGGTGTGCTTTTTATCTGAAGACATTTAAACTTAATTTTATTCAAAACAAAATGAAGTAAAAAGTTTAAAATAAGCTTCTAAACAAAAAAATACAAATCTCACAATAGCAAGTGTTAAATTTCACAATTATTGTAATTAAAATCACATCTATGTTAATTAATGATAGCAGTTAATATGCAAAAACTTCAATCCAATATAACCTTTACTTAACTATTGTTTCCAAGAAATGTGTGGAAGCAACAAAAGCTAAGAGGAAGGTTGCAATATCAACAATTGAGATGAAAAGGGAACTTACTCTGAAGCATGAAGCAGTAGAGATGCAACCAATCTAGCCACCATGTTTAAGCCATCAAAGCCAAAAGTATGTGACCAGTAAATGCTGGTCATTTGATTATTTTTGTATTTTTATTTACATATTTATTGTTTGTGTTTATTAGAACATCTGTTATTTTTATCTTAAAATTATGTATATTTGCTGCTTTAAGTTTATCAAAAATGGGTTTTGTTTAGAGTCTGAAAATAGATTAATTCACTTTCCACTATTTCTAACAGGATAAAAAAAATTTATTCAATTTCAAATGAGTTCAAAATGGCATCCTGAAATGAATTAAATTCAAAGAGGCATCATTGTAAATAGTACAGTCATTCTATGAAAAATCAGTTTTATTTTAAAGTAACATTCAATTCATTCTGCAAGATAATTTTTCTGGTAATATATCTGACTATTTTGAGTGAACTATTTTGTTTTTATTCACATTGCTAACCCACTGATAAAGTGTCTGGCTAGAAACAAGGCAAATATAGTTTTAATATACTTAACAGAAAATATCTTTGAAAGTTTAGTTATGACTTAAGACTAATTTTAAATGGCTATTCCAAAAACAACTTAAAAATTATATATAATCTGAATTAGAAAAAAAAAATATATATATAATGACTTCTTTATTATTTTGATAATTTATTGATATTATATAAGTAGTAATAAAGAATTATATTTAAGAATTAAAATATATTAAGAATGAAACAATTTGTTTTTCTTTAAATATCCTTGATTTATGAAATACGACATTGAAAATTATAAAGTGAATATTTATCAATTAAAATTCCTGACAAATGTGATATATAGAAAAATCTAAAGATATGCATATCATAAAAATTAACAGGCATTGAAAATCAAAAAAAGACAAACTTGCAAGATAAAGTACCAAATATAAAAAAATTAATATTGCTGAGATAAGAAACACCTAATTGTTTTTTAAAAAACTGGATGATTAACAAAAACTAATTTCATCTAAGACAATGAAAAAATAAATAGATGAACAAAACTATGCAGATCACCCTTTTTCTGTTATTCTTGAAAGACAGCTGGAAGAACAATAGAAAAGTAAATATTTAAAGACTGATAAGGATAGACAAGATTGTAGCAAATATACTTCCAGAAGGGAAAAATTGATCAGTGACATGACAAAAACCCCCAGAGGGAAAAAAAAGGATCATTCAGTGAGTCATTCGCCCATTCCTTTTCTATGCATCAAGATGTTTTTAAACTTACACAGTCCAATAATATAAAATATTTTTTAAAAATTTAGCTGTACTAAACTGAATCAAAATGAAAAATTCAATAGTAGAACTAATACATACAGAATAATTACCTGTTAATGAACATATTTACATTCATTATATTAATATGAATTTCCACAATTTTAAAATATTTTCAAACATTACTACAGGTGCAGTTTTAAAATGTAGTTTTGTACTTTAACTATTTCTAATATTTTCACTAGCTATGATCAATAAGTCAATCATGTTTCAATTCAACTATAAACATTTATTATAACTCAAATTGGCTTATGGAATTTCAAACTCCAAGAAAATAAATATTGCTGATACTTAAACATTGTTTACTGTTCACACTACATTTTTGAGACAGGCAAGTCAGCTCCCATTTTTTTCTAGAACCAAAGCCATATATTCTTTAATTCTAGGCTCAAGCTTAAAAGCTTAGATTTTAATTTCTTCTGCTATTCCCCAGAAAGTAGAGCTTGTCACTGAAAAAGTTAAACTTTTTAATTAGGTTACAAAGTCTTAACGTATTCTTGACATTATTATTTTTCCAGAATTAAAAAATTTATGATCAACTGTAATTATAATACCATATATGGTCAATATTTTAAATGTTATATAAAATTTAACAGCTATTTAATGTTTTAAGTACTGTTATAACCTTTCTATCAATAGTATAAATCAACAATTGTAAAAACAGACTATTCCTACACTTGATCGAAAAGTGGTTCAATAATAACTGGTGAATGGTAGTTATATTAGTTAATTGTTCATTGGTATCCCTTTTCTATGATTTCCTCCCTCTGTCAAAAATGGCTTAGTGTTTTAAAACTATCAGTTTAAGTTAAATGAACAGCTATGCTAATTATCAAACCATTGTTAGGCCTAATGAACATTTCTAAAAAGATTTAATCTCAGAAAAGAATATTTTATTTAATCCAATCTTCAAAGTTGTGTTTCTTCTTTTATAAAAAGGCAAGACATTAAATGCCTGCTGCTAGCTTTCTTTTGGCTTGCAATTTGGATGTGATGAACAGACTTAAAATTACAAAATACAGCTTTTACATTCTTTCTCAGAACAGAACTGGGACAAATTGAATAGGGATCTTTATACATTAGTGAAAAGTATTATATGAACCTGTTGTTTCTGTATAGTAAAATCCTCATTTCAATTATATGCATCTAAAATCAAAATCTGATATATAAAATTCTTGAAATTCTGTATATTCTTAATGTACACCACTATCAAATATAGTTCATATCTTCTGAAAAATTTATTATAAATTACAAAAAGCTGCTAAAAATAAAAACCAATTTTAGAAATTTTGCACTTTCTGAACATATTTAATATAAGTGAAAAAATAAACAATGAAATAAATTATAGAAGTTAAAAAGCAATAATTATAGAATAGACCATAGCTTATTCAAGCACAGCATAATATACTAGAATTGTTACAACATTGCTATTTATTAATTCTGGAATATTTTAAATGATCCTTGCACTTAAAATATCCCAGAATTAACACACTGATTTCCATAATCTTATTGTAAAATGAACTATGATTCACCATACAATTAATATAAAAATTGAAGCTGCATTCCTGGAAAATTTAAGGCAACATTTTACAAAGATGTTATATCAAAGTATTTTTTGATTTAATAGATAGATGTTTATACCTCATACCTAAGTAATACCTTGCACTGACTTAGCTTCCAGAATATCAAATCATTTATGATAAAAAAAATGTGTTATTTTGGGTTAATATGCAGTTTCTTAAAATCAGTACTGCCATTAAAGTAATATGCTCCTTATGAAAGTTTGGATGACAGCATTATAATCATCTCTGTACAACAGATCTAAATTGTATTAAAGTAAATTTATTTGAAAATAAGGCTAAGATTACATATTGTGATCAAAAGATTAATTTCTGTTGTTTATATAAAGAACTAGAGAGATAATAAATTAATAAAATAGTTGCAAATTATTCAAAATATCACAAACTGCAAATAAAAATTGAAATGCTGGCCGAGGCAATCATGATTAGGACTCATGCTCTGAAGTCTGAAGTAGTTCTTACAGCCATCAGCTGGCTGCTGAAACAGATGAAAACATTTTCAGTATTCTTTGAAATCAAACCAAAATATCACTGAAGGTTTATTTGGAGTTTTTTTTGAGAAAAATCAGTTAAGTTATGCACCTGTCATCATTTGTTATTGTTAACTATCTTATTCTAGTAGATTATATTGGGCCTTTAATTAATATCTTTGTAACCTTAATTTGATATTTATTAATTTACTAAATATTAAATAAAACAAAGTATAAATTTTAATAATGTTCTAATTAGAACATTAAAAGATTTAGTGATGATAAAAATTCTTTTCAATATTCCAAGTCAACTTTATAATTTTTAATAATTGTCAAAAATAACTGATTTAAAAAGTCAGAATCTGGTAATGGTAATTTTTGGAAGTAAAATTTATGAAATTAAGAAATAATAGGACAAAAGAAGTCAGCTGTTTAGTTAAAAATCAATAAAGCAAAACAGGTTTTACATACAAAATATGTTTGAACTTTTTTTAGTAATAAAGAATTTTTAAATATCTAAAAAGGCATTTATTTCATTATGTTACAAGAAATTTGAAAATCCCACAAATGTTACATTAACAGTTTCTACGCATATGGTCAATTACTTTAACTTAAAACCAAAATATTTGGCAAAAATTTCAGAATAATTTATATATCATGCCAAAAGATGGAATGATACATACAGAGTTACTGTACATTTGAATTTCTTAAATTTTAAAAACTTAATACATTTAAAATTTTTTTTATTTGATTTATACTAAATATTTTCCTTTTACATTTAAAAAATAAAAGGAAAGTTATTTTTAAGTGTAATCAAGACATGTTAAAGTTTTGTTTTACCTACTAGGAAGAACTTTAAATTTTCCTTAATTTAAAAAAAAAAAAATTAAAAGTTTACTATCAAAACAAATTCTCTTTTCAATAGTAAGGAGATAAGAAATTACACTTTAATACTAAAAACTAAGTATTTAAAACTGAACAGGCCTTCTTAGAAAAATTTAAATCAGCAAATGGTTTTGTCTACACACTAAAAACTGTCAAATTTAGATAAAGTTTTCACTGAAATGCTAAAGGGTCATTATTATTATGCAAAAATGGTGACATTTCTTTGATGCGAATTCACTTCACAAAAAAATAAGTAAAAATTCAGTATGCATATGGTAATAATGAAATTAAAAGCTAAAATTTAGTCAGTTAATAATTATGCTAACATAAGTCAAAGATCAAATAGATAATACTCAAAACAAAAATTTTTATTTTTCTGATTAAGATAAGAGAAGACAAGAAAGCTTTTTTTTTTTATGTGTAGAAATGTTCTGCTTAACTGAAATTTCCATAAATTTTGTACCAGTTTAATATCAATTTAGAAAAAAAATTATATTCAACAACTAAATGGGTATTATTCAAAATACTTCATATCTGCATTAAATTAATAAATTTATTAATTTTCTTTGCTTATATATTGATCACAACAAGAGAATTTATCAAAAGTTATTTCTCAAGGATGAAATTTTATTTAAAAACAATATGAAATTTGCTAAACTTCAAGTTTTTATCCTTCCCTTCTGAAATTTATAAAATTTTATTAAAATTGAATAAAATATTAATTGGGAAAGCTTCTCTTACAGCAGGTCTGTAATTATAAGATTAAAGATGACATTTATTAACATAACATGGAATAGAAAAAAAAGGTTAATTTATGATTCTGTAAACATAGTGAAAAGAATAGAGTTGATTAAAGAAAATGTAAATACGTATAAAAAGGTATTTGACTTTTAAACATTATTGTGATTTCTATATGGAAATGTGGTTTATAATGGATGAATGACGAGGGGGGGAAGCAGAATTAAAATGAGATTACTATTGAGCATTAGGCGATAACTTACAATCTAAATGCTTCTTCTTTGGACCGATGGCTTCTTCGGTTGTCGCTTTACAAACGACTCTAGCCAAACCTTGACCGGCTAACGTGTGTCTAGCAGCAGTCAAACGATCATTCAAAGTCTGTCCCGACATCTTGAACCACACTGAAGACTAAAGGGGGTGGCAGAGACCCCAAAGAACTGTTGAATTCCAATAAATAGTTAACCAGAGAATCGCTCGCTGCAACTTGATTGTGTAAGATTCTAAGCTCCAAAATGGCGGATGATAATCACCATGACAACGTCGTCGCCAATCAGGATGTGACTTTTATGTGACGTTGTAGTCAAATGTTAAAGAGCTGCCCTCTAGTGTCGTCTATTAGAAGTTGGAATGAATCACGTGCTAGATTTACGCCCACTTCTCCCTTATCCTGGAATAAGTTGACCGGTGGTTCATGAAAATCACTTTGCATACATAAAATAACTCGCTATAAATAATCTTTTATTTTTAATCAGCGTCGGCCTATGTAATTTGAGTGCAATATACTGTTATCGTTTTCACTTAACTATCATATTTATTTTTATTTTATTTTATTTCTAATAAAATCTTAAATAAGATTACTTTGCCTTATATTTATAAAACTGATGGTGTACAAAGTATGAAAGTATTTATTGTTTTTTATAGTTGCGAACACGCGAGACTTTTCTATTGTAATAGAATGAGTTTTTTTTTGAATAGAAACATTTAGTTTTTAATGTAATGCTTAATTTGATTGACTTTTGATCTTTAACTCGAGAAAAAAAAGATTGTATTGATGCTGATTTCTTATCAAATATAACCTATTTACAATGAGTAATTTTACGTGTTCTTTCTGTTAAACACAATGATGCGTCTTCCTCGCATCACAATACTTAGTCAATGACCTTTCACAAAAGTTATTTTATAAAATCACGAATATCGCCAAGCGCATTAAAATAATTAGAATATTTCTATATGTACACGTATACCTACAGGCCTACATAATTTTATTCCGCGATTTAAGGAATTTATTTCTAATATTTTGATTAAATTCCGATTAAACAGCAGTTTATATATGAATACATTTACTGTAATTTAGTTTGTGTGTTTATAATGTATATTTCATTGATAGTGATATTTATAGTTAATACAATTTACAATATCATTAGAACATAATTCTAGTCTGAAAAATGAAATTCGTTTACAAATTTCTGTTCAAAAAAATAGCCTGTTTATTTGATAAAGCAAAACTATCACCTTTCAATAACAATTACAGTTGGTTTTCAAATTCAATGAGTTTATTCATCTGCTATAAAGCAACCAATATACTAAATTACGCTACTTCTATAGAAGAAAATTAAATTATATTAATAATTATGCTTGATTGCAATATAACTTCCACATTTCGATACTTTTTACAAATGGCTTTTAAATGAGATAACATTATCCTTTATATAGAGCGTGATAATTGCTTACTTTTTAACCAAAATTATATACTTATCCTTAAAGTATTCATATATTAAACAATAAAAATTTAAGCTCACCAAATGAAATTCAGTTTTTTTATCTACTAAATTAAAAATTTAGCAATAAATTATGACTTAATTTCTTATTAAAAACGCTTTTTTTCTGTTTGACAGATTCTACAATGCTTATGAAATAGCGAATATTTTCTATTAATTTAAGTAATTAAAAACCAAAATAATACTATTTTTTACATGTATAGAGACAATTGAAATGTATTCTTCCGTCAGATCAGTTTAGAAAAGCGGATATACCGCTACAACATAGCTACTTTATTAACCCGTATAACCTATAATAGAATTTGTTGAATCACTTTTTTCACTTAATACATTACAATAATGTATTTTAATTGGTTATGATCCGTATAGCCTAATTATTTATTTAATAAATGAATACGCATGAATGGATTTTAACTTGCTTGTAATGTTATAAAAACATTTAACTGATATCAGATGATAAGGAAAATTTTAATGCGCAAAATAACACGATTAAAATAAATTTACATGAATCTGCAAAAAGATAACCTAATATCTAAGTGTATATTAATTCTTATTTAACTTTTAATTTGATTAATTTGTATTTTTTTAGTTTAATTTAAAATAATTTTTCTTTAAAACCATCCAAAATAGGAAAATATTCAACTCTTGATCATTAAATTATCAATGAGTTTAGAAAAAGCTGATGTTGTGTCTGATGGCATGAAAATAATTTTCCTTTCAACATACAGCTGAAGGAAAGGGAAGAGGAAGTGTATTTATTATTATTATTATTATAAATGGACATTATTTTAAAAATAAATAAACAACAATTAAATATAAATTTTCATTATTTCAATAAATTGATTTTAATTTTATATATAAGATTAATATAGATTCAAATGTGTAAGCTTGAAATGCTTAATCACAAATGATATGGAATGATAAGAGATATTTGCGTAAGTTTATCCACATGTAAATATGTTTAGAGGTTTTTTTTGTTGTTGTTGTTTTTCAATTTTCAATGCTAAACAATATTTTATTTTAAATAAAAAGTAATATTAGCACTATGTTTATTTAGAATCAACAATATATTTATTTTATTAAAAAATCAGTTTTGAATAAAAAGAAATCTTAAACAATAAACAAATAGCACCTGTCAGTAAAAATTAGCCCACAAGGACAGAACTTTAAAAGATGACCTGAATCTAAAAACCTGGAAAATGTTCTTGTAATTTCAAAACTAGTCCAATCTAATTGCGCAATGTTATATTAATCTATCACAATATTAGAATTTTTTTTAAATTATATATTAGATATTATTTTTAAAATTAAATATTAAAGAAAATATAAAAATTTTCTTTTATTTCCTTAAAATTGAAAAATCTAGTTAAACAGGTGATAAAACCAGGTGTTTTAACGTCATGAAGTGGAAAAAAAAAAACCAGTTTCCTCCATCCGGTTTCATATTCCTGTATATATATTCTTCTGCATCTGATACATAACTTAATATTTTCGCTGTTGTCAAATGAAAATGAACGTTTAGGTTGTTTTTTATTTTGAAATTTCATAATCATTTAAAACATTGTAGACTATAATATTATTTTCTATCTAATCTACAACTAATTAAAAGGGAAAAATTGCTACTAAATATAAACTACAAATTAATTTTTTATCTAAGAATTTAATTAATTAATTTTCGAAAATTTTTATGCAAATTGTAAACTGTGTAAATTTTGTTTGTTTTTCCCCATTTTAATTAATTTTAAAGTAATTTAATTTGTGACTGTAGATACAGTACATATTTTATTGAAATTATATTACATTTGTTTGTATTATTTTATTAATTATCAAAAATTTTATCTTGATATTTTACTTAAAATACATATCTTTTTATGCAAATTAGATTTAAAAATTAAATTATGAAATTATAAGAATTAAAAAGCAATTATAACATTCAATGCCATGTTTCATTTTCTTAGAATTTTGAAACAGTAACATATGAAGTACATTAACGATAATAAAAAATAATTTTTACAAAGTAAATCATTAATTTATTTTCTTAAAATAGAGTACCGGAAATATCGGACATAATTAATTTTTAAATAGTTTTGATTATTAAATTTATTATTTATTTATTCAGTCGATAATGCTCTTTCAATTTTAAGATTGATTTAGGTACCAATATTCTATGAGATCTTTAGTTGGCCTCGATTAGACTTTTTATTACAAACGGCCTGGTCCTCAAAGGTCGGCCGACGTGAAGATGGTGAAAAAACGGTTTGACCTGTAATTTTCATGAAAAATTATGAGAATTCGAATCTTCTGTGGATTTCTGCGGCTATAAGATGATTTTATTACAGTTTATTAATATTGAAAGAATATTGCTTGGAGGAAAAAGACGAAGAATTTCCCATTCAAAACCGAACCCGGTCATTCTAATAGAAGTACAGTAAGTACAGTACAATGCGTTTTCATACTGGGAAGTGATCCAGCCCAAATTTAAATGGCCAAATGAGATTTATTATATATTAACGCAATCACTTTTAAAATGGCTGAAAAATTTTCGAATAAATTTTATATATTAAACTATAAATTATTAGTAATAAAATTTTAACTGAAATTTTTGCAGCATAGTGTTAACTTCAATGAGCATGAGGTTATTTTTTTAACACATTAAATTAATTTTTTATCGATTTATTACTGAGCTATAAAATTATCACAGTGATAATAATTGATTTACATGATGTTATTCGCATTTTACTTTCCTTTTATGTCTTAAAATGAAATAAAATTATAAATAAAACTATAGTTAATACACATTAATTTTTTATTCTATCTTGAGTCAATTTTTTCTATTAATACAATTTTTCAAGTTATAAAAAGGATGAGTTACTAAATTAAATATTCATCAGGTATCATCAGTGTTAATTATATAACTAAAATCAAGAATTGTGTTATATCAGATTGGATATAGCAACAACATAAGTTCTTGATTTTCTTAATATAGCATAGTAAATATTGTTTAGAAGATGGTTTGGCAGTATGCCCATATATATTGTCTATAAATAAACCACAGTATATGAGTGTAACAGTGTGAGTACAACTAGACTTTTCCCCGAATGTTCAGCCACTGGTTTCGACGTATCAAATTTGTAATTGTTTATACAATTCAGACATTGAAATTATGGTCTGAAAGAATATCAGCTATTTTTGTTGAATATAATTTCAAAATAATTTGATTTATTCAAGAAAATGTTACCCCTCCAAGATGTTTTAACTATTCATTTACATATCTTTCCAAATGTTTAAATCAATATTTAAAAAATTAGCAGGTAAATATACTTAATAAACACAATAAATAGAATATTTTACAAATATAAAGCCAGAAAAAAAATATATTTTTGAAAATTTTGGATAGTTAAAACTAGAAAATAAAAATTATTAAAAAGTTAACTGAATTAATTATATAAATTTTATGCATTAGTTACTTTAATTATTGATTTTTATTTGTTTTAATTAGATTTATTTATTAGTTTCTTTTATTTACTTAAATTTTGTATACAAACTTTTTACAAAAATTAATAAATTAATTAATATCCTATTAAATTAACATTTAGAATAGAAATACATACAAATATGTAGGCTGTATGAAGAATTATATTAAAACTTTAATTTTATTTATTTATTCAGCTGTAACTTTCTTCTCTATTTGCAATTTAAAATTTTAAAGACAAATTTTTTCACTAACTGAATTATTATTTGCTGATATTTGTCGGATTTTTGAAGTAAAATTTTATTTTAAAAATTAAATTTGTGTTTCTATATCCAAAACTTGTAAGAAATTTATTATTACTATTATTTTTCCCATTCTGCAATACAATTTTATTATTTGCTAATAGAAGCTATATACGACTCCTTGAAAGCATTTTAAAGTTAATTTTCGTAACAAGCATGCTTACAAGTAACATGCATGATTATAAAGGTGCGTATTATACTGTATATAACTTATATAATTTATATTTATGAATCGAAACCTTTTCATATTTGCTATATATAGGTGTTCGCTTGTCCATTTATATTCCTATTTGAACAGGATAGCCAAATACTGCTTTGATCCACTGATTATGTAGGCTTATTTACACAATCTTAATATAATAATAAAAAAATAAAAAAATTATATTTAAACGTAGCAAACTATGAAGAAATCGTATCCTACCTCAGTTGAATTTAAATCAATGCGAATTTAGAAATCCTTTGAATTTTTACTGTAATTAGATATTTAGTTATGAAAGTTTGTTTTATTATCAAAGTTAATTGTATAGTCTGAAATTCTAGAAATATCAATAACATTTAATAGAGAAAAGTTCTCTTTGCAAGGATATCAGGTATATTTATTTCGTTTTCGGTATCGTGTGTACAACAGAAAAGAAATAAGTGCTGAATTATTTTTAAAATATTCAGAAATTTTTTTTCCTGTATCATTTGACAACAGAAATTATACAAAAAATATTTAGAACGTTATCATTAGAAAAAAAAATCCAGCAACGAGTTGCTTAACTTTCCCAGCAACATTTAAAACTCCCTCTGGCGCCATCTGTTATGATATTTTTAAAAATTTTTTATATTTTTAATTATTATAAAATGGCAAAAAGCTTAATTTTGAGGGCAGGGATGAGTTTTACTTTTTTTTTTAAAAAAAAAAACGTAATTGCTTATAATAAGTAAAATCGCCATTAAATCCGATTCGAGATATTTCAAACGGCCCTCCTCTATCTCCCCATCCAGTCGACCTTTAACCATCAACATTTAAAAGCATCACTCCCTCTACTACACAAACTTCCCTGCAAAATTTCAAAAACTTTCGACATAAAGCACAGGAGTTATTAAGCTTCAAAGAGGGTGAACAAAATCGTGCATCCACACACTAACATCCATACGTACAGAAAAAACACCCGATTTTTTTGCAGTTCTCGACGTTTCAAGATCCCAGAGTCCAAAAAATGTAAAAACTTCAGGGGGTATCGCCACACTTTCCCTCTGTTATACATAACAGAGTGGAGAAAGTAACAGTTTAATATGTTTTTTATAATGTAAAATCATTTGATTCTGATGAATTATTTTAAGTCGTTTTGTAGCCTTATGAATTCTATTAATTAACAATGTCCAATAGTGTATCTCCTGAATTAGTATCCATCCTAATTAAACACGAGAACAGAAAAATTGAGACGACGATGAGCTCCAACTAAATAACCACTATTGATTGTCAAGGTCGACGTTTACACTTCATCAACATTTCGACTATTTTATCATGATCATAAAAATAAACTTAATTGTATTTTATTACAGAAATGATATTGATATGAATCATGTGATATTGTGGAACATTTCAATGATGTGTCTGTAATCAACTTTTATCAAGTTGATTTTCTATCTGATAATTACTAAGCTTTTCAACTAGTGCAAAAATATAAAATTTAAATATATTACGAGCAATTATTTATTTTGACATCGTCACAATGTTGGGTTGCAATTTTTAATCATTTTTTAACTTAAAAAATCCTCGAGTTGCGTAACCTTCTCGGCAAAAACATTTAAACTTACGTGTGGCGTCACGTTATGATATTTTATTTTTTTAAATTTTGATATTATTGATGACAAAAAGTTTATTTTAAGGGTCAAGATGAGTTTTATATTAAAAAAAAAACGTTGTAAATGCTAATAACAAGTAAAATCTTCAATAAGTCCAACCACACTCGAGATACGACATATGACCCCCCTTCTATCTCCCCATCCCTTGACTTTTAATCATCAAAACTTAATAGCATCAACTTATAACCCTGCTTGCAAAATTTCAGAAATTTTCGACAAAAGGTACAGGATAACGTTATTAAACTTCAAATTGGATAAACAAAATCGTGCTCCCCACATACACATACATCCATGCATAAAGAAAACAAACCCAATTTTTTTGAATTTTTTTGACATTCCAATGTCCCCTGATTCCAAAAGTGTAAAAGTCTTGGGGGATCAGTTTTTGACCATGCTTTCCTCTGTTGTAGGCCTATATAACAGCTGGGAAAGTAAAAACCAAGTGACTTCCGGTCCAGACAGGAAGTTCATATAAACTTAATCAGATCCTCTGGCCCCTAAGCTTTCCCTGTCTGCTCTCGATTTACATTCTCATTGTATCGAACAAGTCTAGCAGTTCGAAAGCTATCGCTCGAAATGCAAAGTTATTCTATAGATTTTTGCTTAAAATTTTCCAAAAAGATGACTTTATGAATATTCTAGACGTATTTTTTGAGTTTTCAGTCTAGAATATGAAAAAAGTTAGTAAACGTTACCATTATAATTTAATATGTTGCACTATATCAGAAACTGTTGCACTCGTACGAATAAAGACCCAACGATAGACTTGATTTTAAAAAAAAGGAGTGTCGAAAGGGCGGAAAAAGTAAAAAAAAAAAAATAATAATAAACTATTTTTGAGTAATATATTACAAATATTAGTGGACCCATGGCAAATATTTCGTAAAGATTGTTTCAAAGAAATAAAGATTTATATCTAAATAATCAAAAAACATTTCCGTTGGTTATTTTCATTGCTAAATAAGGTGTTAATGGAAAATATATTCCAACGAGCATTTATTTGCGACATCGTTACAATGCCGGACTGAAATTTTTAATCATATTTTTAATTTATTTAATTAAAAATATATGCTCTCCACCTCAAATTAGTAGTGACTTGCCCCTGTAAATCATACTTTTCCTTTAACAATAGAGTCGTGCCAGTCATCTATATAACACCTTACAGAAAAAAAATTTTTGAATTGAAATAACATGACTTCTGGTTTGCATCGGGAGTTCATATATAGTTAATCGGGATCTCCTACCCCTAAGGTTTTCATATCTGGTCTCGTCTTTCATCTTCTTATTCTCGAGATTAAGAAAAGACAGATGAACAGACGACAGTGGGAATTCATGGATCTATAATTTTTTTTTTTTTTTTTCAAATTGCAACCCAATAATAGAAAATACTCTTTGTAAATGACTAAAATAAAATTTAATATTTTTGCGAATATGATTAAATCGTCCTTTTAAAAATACCAATTATTGTACAAGAATTTTTTAAAACATGTTACAACAATTCTTTAAGTACAAAATTTTTGATAAAAGTCCTGTTGAGTAGTAAAAGTTTTCCATGTTTTTTTTGCATTAACTATGAAAAGTTTTAACTAGTTTTCAACTCTAGCCTGAAACCTTAAGTAAAGTTATCCATGAACAAAAGTTGATTCCAATTTGTTGAACATCTAATCTGAGATTCACTGATTGTGACGACAAAAGCTAAGGTTAAGGAAATTGTCTTCGTTTTAAAGTTAAACGACAAATTAGTTTGACTGCAAACTAAATCGATTCTCTGGATGAAAACTTCTCAATTGCTTTCAGTTAATATCTCAACATCAATGAAATTTTGATATAGCATCTTTATTATTTGTAATTAAATCTTTCAAAGCAATTTACTATAAATTGTTTTTATCGTTTTATTGTTTAATAAACTCATTACAAAAGAAATCGGGTCAAAAGCTTGTTTAGTCTTTGAGTTATTCGAGTTCTTGAAGTGACATCGTATTATTATTAAAGATAACGACTGTAAATAGCGTATTTTTATGCTGAATAAGTTTTCGTGTGAAAATTTATATAATGTTTTTAACAAATCTTATATTTGTGATAAACCAATGAATGAAGCAATATACTACGTATATGTACAGGGACCTACGTAATAAGTCTTCAATAAATTAGTGTTAAAATAATATAAATTAGTCAATGTCTAAAAAGTATTACGAATAAATAAATTACAAAATTTTAAAACAAGTATGAGCTATATATATATTTAATTTTTATAATGTAAAATGTTATATTTCGTCAATATAATTTAAATTATTATTAGATGAAGGCTAATTAGTTTAAGGTCACGAGTGTTGCAACATTTCAAAACAAAGAGTTTATATGGTAATAAAATATAAAATTTCAATTTAATTGTATAGAGTAAATATACAGAAATACGATAATTTCTTCATTAGTAGCTTATCGAAATTGATTAACGAGACAATTACTTTTTCAATATATTTTTATACAAAATTCCATATAAAACTTTTAAAAATTTTCTGCTTCAGCATTTACAATAGATTATTCCATCTTAAACAAGATATGTAGCCTGTATTTGTATTCACTTTCTGTCCTGTGAAGCAATAAAAAGGCCTTTCTTCGAGCTCATCACGGGTTCGGTCGAGCCCACAACGGAGCGGCTGGGTGGTGAGGAACGGAGCACGATATATTCGAAACAAATCCACTCCCGAGAAATCCTTGGGATATTTAGAGCCTCCTGAATTCGATCCCGGATCCCAGAGCGATAGACCGATGTCTTAATCGCTTCGGCCATCCGGCAGAGATGATGAGTGTCAACCAGAAGATGGTAGTCAAGATCCTGATTCCGACAAGATTAAAATAGAATGACAAAGTAACAACTCAATCGAAAGATGCTGATTCGGGTTAACTATGAAATCACTAGGCTAATTATTTCAAATGTTGTGGCTATAACCTGTAAATTAAGATAATTAAAGTATTTTTATCAACTCGTCTTATGTTGCACGATAATAAACACAGGAGAAACGTACGTTTTAAAAATAATCTCCCGGGGTTTAATCGAGGAAATACTGTATATGAATTTCACATTATGTGGTACGTAACATATTATACAACCTCGCTGCGTTAACTCTAGGCTAAGGTTAGCCTAAGCTAATTGACTTCCTTTAAGCCCTCTTGATATTATAGTGATAAATTTTTCGTCAAATTTAAGAAATCTGTCATTTTTACAATCTATAATCATCATTTAATTATCATTTATGGAGATAATCATCATTTATCTCCATACTATTCATAGTAATCATCATTTATCTCCTTTAAAAGGAGATAAGTGATGATTAGACTTGTAAAATGCACATTGTTTACCTTAAAAATGTAAAAATACAGTCGGTGATAATCATATTCCAATTCAATTTAGGAAAATTACTAAAAAAAACGATGATAATCTTACATTTCAACTGTTCAATTATCTGAATAGTTATTCGGAAAATTTGTCTTTCTTTTTACTTACGTACTGTACTTTCCTATGATCCCGTCCCATCGTATTTTACATAAAAATTTGTGAAAACCCACAAATTTCTTTCAAGTGACTATAAAAGTTTATTTTAGCAAAATAAAGCCTAATAAAGCGTATATAGTTTGAAACTATTGTGTTTCGAAATACATCATTTGAAATTCTTTTATTGCAGATTGCTCTATTAAAAATTACTTTCTTCATCATTTGAGAGAAATACTTTAACTTTTGTGAATATTTCTGTAAAATACGATAGAATAAGTGTATACACAAAGTTATGTAGGCTATATAACAAAAATTATTTCATTAAGAAAGGTTCGAAAGAAAAGTGATGAAATTCCTAACACTGCCACGGAAGCAATTATTCGATATAGTCGCCAATGGCTCAATCAGAGAGAGGGCCAAGGGGTCTAAGTTTCCTCGAAAGAAAAAGGGGGAAAAATTAGAAAATCTTCCAAAATCTTTTCCTAAATTCTCATAAAAAATTTTTTTATCTGTTCAATTCGGATCCACCAAGATTAAATCCCGAGTGCGCTACTGAGAGTAGCCTTGTACGTTTGAGAAAATCATGTGTACTTTTTCAAACCTCGATAACCGGATAACCGGAGCATCGCCGGGTTTATTAGCTAGTCTTAAATATTATGATATTGTTGAGTCCTATTTTGATATTTATTATTATTTTGTATCAGTAGAGAAAGGTCAGCAAATTAATTGTAATTTTGAGAAGGAAGCGACAAATACAGATAGTTGAAATCTTAGATTCATATTATTACATAGTCCGTATTGAAGCGGTTCTACAGTAAATCGATAATATACCAGATCATGGGCATTCGCAGAAAATTTTCCAGGGAGGCAAAATTTGGAGACAATAATGACATCAATAAATTTTTATTTAACTTTTATAGTCGAGGGTGTGAGGTTACATATAATCATTTCTACAATTATAAATTATGAAATAGCCTATTCTACTCGATCGCAGGGAAGGGCAAGTGAGACAATTAGAATACTGGATCTACGTGTTCTAACTAAGTGATTCTACATCAGTAGAATACCCGTAGATCAATGCAGAATCACTTAATTTTTCTTAGAGACAGTTTCTATTTATTTTTAAAAGTCTACAGTGTAAATTAGGTTTCAAATGATATTCTTTTGGGTTAATGTTACCTTAGGTGCCAAGATGGCGGCTCGTCTCTGATTCCAGCAAGGAAACAGTGGGACGCACGTTCTAACCTAACCTAAGCTATTCTAATAAATTACCATAATTATTAGCAACCAAATTATTAGAATAGGTTAGGTTAGGTTATAACGTTCGTCCCACTGTTTCCTTGCTGGAATCAGAGACGAGCCGCCATCTTGGCACCTAAGGTAAAACATTAACCTTATTTTGTATCAGACAAATAAGTTATCACATAACAATATACATTTAGGTCTAAATTTTAATATATTTTCATATTTCTTTTTCTCGCTCTATTTTAAATCTATTGTATCTCCACGCGATAATTCTCGAAAATATTCATATAATAAATGTCATTTAATTAATTATGAGAGTAAAAATACTCTTTTAAATGTTTGAACTTCTCAAGTTTAATCAATAATAATAATAATTACTAATTAATATTTTTTATTAAGTAAATTAATATCTTTTATGTACTCACTGTATGAAATATTTATTAACAAGTAAAAATTAAAATAAGTTTATAATTAATTTTTGAAATATTTTAATGAATACATAAAATGTATTAATTAAACATTTATGTAACTTAAATTATAATATAATTTGTGATCAAAATTGTTCATCTTAGATAGCATAGAGATTGTGCAGTTATGTATTAACACGTCCTTGGACTATAGCCGAAGTTCCAGGTTCGATTTGCTAGATTGAATTTCATTTCATTGTTATCACTGTGTTAGTTTTATTATTAATGTCAAAATATAGGAAAAATATTTAGTCTAAAATCAAGTAAAATAATTTGCATTATAAATAATTATATAGGCTAATATTATAGACGAATTTGTTAGATGCTGAGAGTAAGATTTGTATTCTGCCTCAGATTAAAAGAAAGTAAGTAGCTACTATAAATATTGCTATTTAAATTCAAATTCCTCTATTTTTTACATTGTAATAATATCCATATAAATAAAACAGTACGCTTTATCTGGAGGATTTTCTTGCTCTCGTTCTTGTCTTATTTCTTAACCAAAAAATTATTCTTAACCAGGTTCTGTCACAAGCTGCAGTGGCACAGAGCCATTGAAGATATAAAAGATATTTCTTCATCCTGAAAATATTGTAATGTGTACTGATTATTGATTCGATACTCTTATTAATATTATAATCCGAGAACTTAAATTTAATTAAATTATATATTAAGGTGGATGAGTAGCTTATAATAAAAGGTCAACTTCACCGGAAAAAGACAGTTTTATTCCTGAAGCGTGTGAAAAGACGTAATGAAGACGTTTATGGTTTCTTCTATTTTTTCAATAAATCTCTTTTTCAGGGGGACTACCGTCCGGACCCCATGTACCTGAGAGCAGCCACCCTCAGATCCGTTGTAGTTATAGGCCTAATAAATATTTGTAATGTCGAATATAATTTTGAATATATTTTAATTACAGTATTCGTTTAAAATACCATTAAAATACGGTTACATCACTAATGCTCTCAACAGGAGAAATAAATAGTTGTTTCCATTGTAAATATGTCAGAAATACTCAAATGTGAAATGTTTAAATCATTAATAATGTTGAATGTGGATAATCTTTGTTAATTGTTCAATTATAAGAAATGAAGATTGAAAATTAAAGTTCAATTTTTATTTTAATATCCTATACCTATAATAATAATAATAATCCAAAATTGCATGATTATTGTTCATAATAATCAGATTTTCTATTAATTATATAAAAGGTATAAAAATTATAATTAGATTTAACTATCAATAGTTAATGCATTTGACATTTTTAAAAACTTACTATTAGAATAATGAAGTGCTGGACAGACTATAGAGATTTACAATAAATGCTGTACATATAGTTTTTTTTTTTTTTTAGATTTATAGCATTTGTAATTTTAAAATTCTATTGTATTATTCCATTATATATTCTCCAACATTAAAACTAATCAGTCAAAATTATACTATTGTTTTGCAACAAACATTCAAAACAATTCGTTGTGTAACGAATTGCAGAATAATAAAGTATATTTGAATATATCCTATTTTTTACTCGCATCAATTTAGAAGATATTTTGGAAAACATAAAATTGCGAGTTTGAGTTAAATGGTCGAGTTCTTCGTATAAATATAAACTGTTTTAAAGGAAATCATCTAATTATTAGCTTTTATTGGCAATCGTTAAATTGAAGTTCCAAAAAATTTGAAGGAATAAGACACGACATTCAATTATTCATCCGTAATAAAAGTTACATTTGAATGTTGAGTGAATAAAACAAGATGAATCACATAATGCCATTAAGTTTAATTTTGATTCAGTTGGTTACATTAGTTATATTTACCTATTTTTTAAGTAGAATTTCATAATTTCATTTCTGTTTTGAAAGCAGTTTACCATATTGATCTCTAACTATAGTCCTACACTATAATGCATACAATTATTCATAGAGTAGAATTATCACAAAATATACTCTCAGTGAGTTTCAGTTAGAAATTTTAAAATATATATTTTAATATCATTTAATGTGAAATTAGAAACATTGCTATACCGTGTTTATTCTTACAAATATTAAACATTTTAATGCAGTTTAGGCAGTGAAAACTTGTAACAATTTTAAACTACTGTTAGTTAAAAGAAGTCGGGAGTATAGAAAAATAAAATAAAAAATAAAAGTAAAATCCTGTTTACAAGCCATTTTATCGAAACTAGTTAACCGCTTAAGATGTTTATACATCATGGTTTCAGTTGACTGATAAACCGGTATTACTGCGTAGATTTCTCCCGATTGAAACACATCGTTGCCTTTAAATTACTGTAAGGTTGAATTCATTGTTGTGTAAATATGCAACGTATAATCACGATAAATGTGATAACTATAACCGTGTGATTGAATAAAACCACGAATAACCCAAAAACCAATTGAGATTTTCGAAAGGGTAATCAATTTTTTTCTTTTAGAAACTGCAATTATGCACAGTTAAGTAAAATTCTAGATATGAATCTACATCGTAATTCAATTTTACATCATTGTGTAATTAGTGCGAAACTAATCAAAATATTCACTTCTTCTTCTTAAGAAACGGTAAATTAAATCTAAAACTCGTTTATTTAATTAGCAATACATCATCCGAATTTAGAATTGGTTTTAATAAATTTTAAGTTGCATGGTAAATGAGAGACGTTTTCATGATTGATTGATTGATTGTATAAATTGATTTTGATATATATACTTCTTGAATTTATTTTCTTTGCAAAATCTGTATAAAAATTATATTAAAAATCTTGCTATATAATTTTTGTAATTATTATATAAAATTTAATACAATAAACCTCCGCTAACTCATACTGATAGGGTGTGAAAGTTGTCCGAATTTACAGGGTGTTTTCTCCGATGAAGTAGAAAACGAGAAGGAAGATATACAGTACAGTAATTTATTACGATAGGTTTTATACAGTGTTTTACTGATTTAGCAGATTATAGTCCTAAATTTATTATTACAGGAAATGAGCTCAAAAAATTTCTTGACAATACAATTTACAGGAATGTACAGTAGTCTTCAGTAAATTAGCGACTACAGTAATCGAAAACACTCATTATAATCTTTTCTTTTGCTAAAGAATTTTAAATTACTGTGCAATTTATCGAAATTTGTCCGAGTTAGAGAGGTTTGCTGTATTTTTTTTTCTTTTATTATATCTAGAAACAAATACATATAATAGATTCTTGTTTCTATTTGTTAATTAACCTTACAGATAACTAATTGTTATAATTCTATTAAATTTTTTAAAAAATTATGAATAAACGTTTAATTTGTAGTTTATATATTTGTTATAAAATTATTGCAAAATTTATTTTTCTTATTAAAAATAAAATTTTAAATATATAGTTTTTCTGTGTAGAATGTTTACAAAACCACTATATATTTCAGAGACGATGAATGATTCTATTGTAGATACTATTGAAGATGAACGTGCAGAATATGTAGTGGTGATAATGTGTATTCAAGAAAGAAATGCAATGAAATTAGAGACAACTTTAGAAGAATATTTCGTATGTCAGGTTCTAAGGATAAGAATAATTAAATACATAATAAATAAATAAATAATATTCTAATGATAAAAAAAAATATATGGACGTCCAAGTTATCAGGGTACGCAGTAAATGCAATACGAAATGCTATTTTGGAAGAACTACGCGTTTCAATTAGGCTGCATCACATAAATCCATAATGTCTAAAATAATATTGTTAAAATTGTAGACCTATAAATTCCCACTGTCGTCCGTCTGTCCGTCTTTCCTTAATCTCGAGAACGGAGTCAGATAGATGAAAGACGAGACCATATATGACTATACTATATGACTAACTATATGCGAACTTCCGATGCAAACCGGAAGTCATGTTATTTCAATTCAAAATTTTTTTCCTGGGAGGTGTTATATAGACGACTGGCACGACTCTACTGTTAAAGGAAAAGTATGATGTACAGGGGCAAGCCACTACTAATTTGAGACAGAGAGCATATATTTTAAATTAAATAAATTAAAAATATGATTAAAAATTGCAGCCCAGCATTGTGACGATGTCACAATAAATGATTGCTCGATTGTTCTCGCAGTTATCAAAGCTTGTAAATAATTAATTTTAATTCAACAGAGAACAAATATAACCTCGAAAAATCAGTATCAGTCAACAACAATCGTCAGTACCAATCTGCCATCCTGAAGACGATCAAATCTTCAATTTCATAATCAATTCTTTTCGGATTTAGTTTCTTATTTTTCACATTGCTTGGCTCTGACGTGGATCAAAATCTCATACAATTTGGAAAACAGAAAAATAATTTGAAATCAAATTCTACACCATGTGTTGTAAGGCCGAGGCGGCTGAGCTGTCGATCTGAATCTGAAGAATATGGATCCGAGTCCGATCAGATCCTCAGAAATTCTTCATGGGTATTCAGGGCCTGTCTCCTACTATCCAATTATCTTTGCGGATCTTGTCAATGATCGTGACGAGCCTGCTTAAAGATGCCATTGTTATCCACAGGGAAGTGTTCAAAAAAAGAATTTCATTAAAGAAATTATTCATTATAAAAGGTTATATAAGTATAAAGTATAAAGTTAAAGAAGTAAGTATAAAGAAGTTAAAATTTAATAAATAACATTTAAGATTTATTGTGTTGATCTTATTTTGATAAATTAATTTTAAAAGCAAAGTACAGTAGTGTCTTTGTAATCCAACATATATCGGATCGGCGGGTGTCCGATTACAGTAGATTGTTGGATTACTGGATTTTGTATGTATGTATGTACGCACTGTACAGTAAAATACGCACTTGGTTCAAGGTTTTATTGTATTAATTGCGATTGTGACTGTTTTCCGACTGCACGCGCAATAAACTAGCCACTAACAGTATAGTCAGTCTTTCTCTGTTATACAGTATACATTAACAAGGGGTAACACGAAAATTTTACATACACTGCTCTACGGAATGTCGGAATACTGAATGTGTTGTATTATAAAGAGGCTACTGTATTAACGAAAACACGATACAAATATTTACAAAAATTATAATCAAAAATACAAAAGTATTAGAAAGAAAGATTTGCCTAACAGCGATTGTGATATAACAGCGATAATCTATTTTTATCGTATTTTCTTCTCGCATTTTACACCGATAATTCGATAATTACCGAAGCAACGATAATTTGACCAGGAATTTCTTATCGCTTATATCAAAAAGAAATTAATACACACCTCGTTTAAGTAATTATACTATAGTCAAATTAAATTTTATTTGCTACCTTATGGAATTAAGAAGGGGTCCTACTCAGAATCAACGAGAATTTGAAAAGAAAAGGATTTTAATAACTAATGCCTGTAAAATCATAAAAAATATATTATTAAATATCATTACTGTTCAAGACTAGTTCTTGTTAGAAATAATGTATCATATGTGGATGAGTACAACAATCACTAGCATAAAATCTGATAAGGAGATATCATCGTAAGCTTGATCGGTCATGTAAAATTACTTCGGGAAAAAATACTGCAAGGTTGAATGATCGACTTTTGATATCTTTTTTATATATAAATATAAATCACTGTTTAGGCTTCATTATCTCTTCTATGCAGATAGAAAAAAGTTATTGTTTGCTCACCGCCAAGAAGCGAGCAAACATAATTGGAATTCGTTTGATTACGGGCGGTTCGGACTGAAGACTATACAGAGAGGATAAAACTCCCACTCCAGCAGTAAAGGTCTGCTGTAAGGTGTGAGTTTTGTCGTTTGTAGAACTACTTCATTAATTGTAGTTCTTTAAAATATTTATTTTAAAAATAAAATTTAACTGTTTAAAAAGAAATAGAAAAAAAACAACTCGGCTGAGATGATTTATTTTATTGAGAAACAATTTATTACACAGAAGAGGTATGCTACCATGTTATTTACAAGGATCAAAACGGATTATGTCCCATTGCTTCCACTTCTTGTATCCCTCTTTGATAAAACGTAATAATAGTGCTGTTTCACACTACATTAAGAAATAAAATCATAGAAAAAATAAATCTGAAAAATGACTCTACATCGAAAGGTGTTTTCTTTTTGGGCGAATCAGCAGTATCATCAATAATATTGGGATATTAGATTATGCCGAAAAGAATTCTCTGTACTCGTAACAAGAAAATTGGGACTCTGATAACACTATGAATTGCACATTGTTAAATTTAAATATCACTGGTTCAAATACTAATACATTCGATAGTTTCTACACTTAGAAAAATTGCGACCATTTCAGATTTTCGTTTTGTGATAAACTATTCTCTATATATCTCGATAAAATAAGCTATAGATTTATAAAGGAGGAATTAAAATGCCTGTTGTAAAACAAAAATACGAGAAATATTCTCGTGTACAGAAATATAATTACATGCAAATTTTTACAATTAGAACACGTTTATTTTTCTTTAAACTGAAATTCCATTTTCAAAGGCCTTTCACTTCGAATTTTGAAACTGGTGAGAACGTGTACATTTTTTTATAATTTCACATATCGATTTTTATGATTCAATTGAAAAAATATTTTATAATTACACGCGAAAAATTAATCTAAAACGAAAAATTCTTTAAATACATATTTACCCACACCTCTAGATTTAAGTTCTATATTAAAATGCCACGTTTATTTCTATCATTATTATAATATGGATCATTACAATGGGAATTTCTTGAATAAATAACTAAATTCACGAAAATGATTTAAATACGATCGGCTTATTAATTGATGAAAATTTGTATGCTACATTCAACAACATTACGTTGTCAATGTCACGTTATACTGAACGTGCATTTATTGTGACACGGTCACAATGTTGGGTTGAATTTTTTAATTTATCTCATTTAAAATATATGCACTCCACCTCAAATTAGTAGTGTCTTGCCCCTGTACATCATACTTTCCCATAAACAATGAAGTCATTAGGGTTTCTCATTTCCCGGTCTTTTGCTTGTCCCGGGATTCCGGGATAAAAGTGAACTGTTTCCCGGGAAATCCCGGGACAAAATTAATTATTTTTAAGATATACAAAATATCATGAAATCAAATGATATAATTATTATTCATTCTTTAAAGTAATTTAATACGTTCTGTAACCTCCAAAATCATATTAATAACGCTGTTAAGATATATATTAAAAATTTCCTTTGAATTACGTAGAAATTTTCACAAATAGAAAAAATTATTAAAGTTTGCTGGAAACTGCATACAACAACACAACAACAACAACAACAAAATGCCTTTTCCGATTCAATTGATGTGATTGGAATCGTGTTTAATGCATTTAAGAGAAGACAGATGTGGTTTTTCGCCTGTAGCCTGAAAGATTTCTAGTTCATTTTCGAGATTGTAGTACTTCTTTTGTTCTCTGGTATTCTTGATTTGTCTACCTCGACTGCTTTAATAGGAACATCGAGCTTATAGCCCAATAATTCGGCAGTTCGTCTTTAATAATCAGGTTATGAAGAAAAACTTCATACTTGCAGACTTCGTACTCGTTTGTATCCTTGCCCAATTTGCACAACTTGGCGTTAGGCAGTTATTGAAGCTACTGGGCATGGTTAAAAATTAAGACAGCGTAAGTACACTTATTGCAAATATTACTGGAAAAGAATTTTAACATTTGTGACGTGCCATAACGAGGAAAAATTAAAAAAAAAACTAATAAGTAGGTTTAAAATTAATAAATACAAATGTATTCTGACAGTTTATGAGTTAATTATATTTTCTATTTGCAAAATTTCCTCAACCTTAACAAAAAATAAGAAAAAAGTAAATTTTTAAGAAATTTGCAGGATTTCCCGGGATAAGAATTGGGATATGGACAATGGGAATTTGTGTACAATTTTTTCAAATTGCAGCCTAATAATAAAGATTCGATATCAAATCGGTGGACTTTTTAAATCATAAGTTTAAGATAACAAGAGTCAATTTGTTTTTACATTTTTTAAAACTCTTTCATCCCTACAGGCACTAAAGGCCACTTTAGCAAGCCCATTTTGAGTTCGGCCAAATCCACAGTGGACGGGGCCTGGATCTTTATGGACAGACCACCTCGAAAAATTGCTGGGGTTGCTCTTATTTAGTAAATTAGTATTGTTTTTCTTTTCATTTTGATAATAGTTCAAATAAGGATATGAATAACTTATATTTTGTATTACAGCATAATGACTCATATGTAAACTATAAGCTAAGATTAAAAAGCTTTCTCCTTCGTTTTGAGTTCTTAGACATATAAACATGCATCCCTTCATTATCCTACACAAGTTTTATACAGGGAGTCCACTTAAACATCTAGGGACTAAAGAGATCTTTCTAGTATTGCACCAGTTTAGGCATGTGGTGCTTGCTTGTTTTGGCACTAAAATGACCAAAGGGAATCATTTTAAGACAATTTAGCATAACATACTCTCTCTGACCGTAAAGCATAAAAACAACATTGCTGAAATTGATACAAAAAAATGAGCTTTATTTTGTCAGAGAACAGTTCAAAACATCAGCAATACAAAGTTGCAAATGGTTGAGCATGGCATAATGGATATCATATAGCATTTCTGTGATACTGTTTCACTGGTTTCTTGTATGCCTCTTTCCAATTCTCCAACATCATGCTGAAATGCTGAGTACACATCATACACCATTGTTTTTAGGCAACTCCCACAGGAAAAATTCCAGTGGGATCAAGTCTGGGGAACATGGTGATCATGTAACAAGACTATGTTATCCTATCCAGAGGTTGCCAAACAGCTCTGTAAGCCACTGATGCACATCTGTCTGGGAATGCTGGTATCAAACCTACTGTAGTTATACCAATGGCAATTCATGAAGGCATTTTCCACTGTTGTGTGTAGACATCAGTTATTATTCAGGATGTCATCAATATGGGATCAAGAAGCTGCTCACCCAAATTCCACACCAGACAATTAGAATAAAATGCACTTTGTGCTGTGTATGTGACATCTATTGTGCTGCTCTGTATACTTGTACTCTGCACATTGTAACAGCTGTACAGTCCATTCTGGAAAAACAGTGCCTCTTTGGTCCATAAAAGGTACTGAAGGAGTTGTGGTTTATCAAGATGTAAATTTATCATGTTGCACTACTCAAATAGCTCTACATGTTGTGCTGATTGTAGATTGCAGTGGAATAGGTATTTATATGGAAACATAATATCTGGTGTATTTGTATCTTTTTTTTTTTTTAACTCTTTCTGCCCTGTGGGCACTAAGAGGACCTCTTTTAGCAAGCCCATTATGGGTTTGGCCCACAACGGAGTGACCGAGCGGTGAGGGATGGGGGAGACATATACAGACGGACCACTCCCGAAAAATTCCTGAGGATTTTTCGAACTGTCCGAATTCAATCCCAGGCCCCCCAGAGCAGTAGGCCACCTTGCCCGCTTGGCTATCTGGCTGTCAGTGTGTGTGTGTGTTGCTACAGTCCACAATCTAATCTAACCTAACCTATGCTGGAAGGATCATTTTGCCCCTGAATAGAAGTTTATGAAACATTGAGATTGGACCTTTATTTATTATAAGTTAAACACGTGCTTTAATTGTAAAATAGTTTATTTAAAACATACTTTTCGGAACACATATTAAGAACTTTTATTTTAAAAAATTTATTTTTGTGAATTTTTTTTTATAATTCTGCAGCCTTAAAAATACAGTTACTGTATTTTATTATTTAAATGTTTATATTAGAATAAACTTTTTAATGAATGATTGCTTTAAAAATATTAATAATAGATTAAAGGCAACATTCTGTTTAAAGCAAAAATAAACAAACAATATAAGAGCTTTTACATAAATTAAAATTATTAATTCTTTACAGTCTTTCAGAATTTGCTTGACATACCAACTTAAATACTGGAATTCAACAGAATTAAGAAAATATTTTATCTTAAAAAATAGATATTATGTATTATAATCTGTTTAAAATTAATATTTTATTTATTTAGTTTGATTATTATATATATAATAAATTTCTAATAAAACTTAAGTTCAGAGGTATTGATAATTTTAGGGAAATATTTTTTCATGATCAATAAGATTTCAAGTAGAATTTATTTCAAACATATCAGTCACATATTTCAAAGATACAATAAAATAAATAAATTGATAAGATATTTTTTGATTAAATCTTCTAAGTTACAATTTGCAAGAAAGCAGTATTAATGTAATTTGTTAATTTTGATTTGTATTAAAATTATATATATAATTTTAATACATATATACATATGTGCATGCATGTATTCAAAGAAATCCTTTTTATTCACCTAAATGCACTAAAGGGTAAAAATAAGAATTTTTTCTTCATCTTTCACTGTATTCTTAATATTATGCAACTAAAAATTAAAGTGTGAGGTGATGACATTTACAAATATTCTTAGTTACACTTTCTAACAATTTTTATGGGCTACCCCACAGTTTTATTTTTGGTCACATAATACCAAAAATACTGTGAAAACTGAAAATTTTTTAAATCTTTTACTCCATACATGAAACACCAAATTATTGAAATTCTTCTTAGTTTAACAATTCTGAGTAGGAAGTGGATGAAAACTGAGTTACAAGGTTTTATCAAGACAGTAACACTAAAGAGGCATAACTACATGTAGCACCATCTGTTATCAGATTTTATTTATAAATTTTAATTTTTTGCTTATTTTTGTTAATTGCAAAAATTATTTGCAAAGTCTAAAAAATAAGTGTATTGTCAATAAGAATACATATGTAGGCTATGCAAAGTTTCAACTATGTTGGAAATTGGATGAAAATTGAGTTATTTTATCTGGACAGACAAACAGACCTACATACAGATTAAGTTAATAAAAAGTGTATAAGAAAACTTATTTTTACTATTTTACTATTTATATTTGATACTGATTTAGTATAATTTGGATAACCTATTATTTTTTTTTCATCTATGTAGTATCAACATGATATATCCTGTATCATAGGGCAAGAATTAAGTCTCAAAATAGTCCTGAAAAAAATGTCCATACTAACGATTTTAAAGTGGAACAGAATGATAAAAACATTGCTTTCATTATCCCATTAAGAAGTAACCAGCAGAAGAGAATATATGATTTATTTGTAATACTTTTCTACAAAATTTAAAATTTTTATTAGAAAGAAAATGAACAATTATTGTAAAAATAATGCTGTTTGTTTGATTATTTAAAATAAATCAATTTTGGATTTGTTTTCATACAATATAAAACAAACACAGGGTAAATGATATTTCAAAATAAATTATTACAAAAGCCAGAAATATTATTTTAATTACCTGAATTGATGGTAACCTTCCATACTTTGCTGACAGTAAAATGTTTAACGTCCAAAATACAAATGTTTTCAGCCTCATTTAGGGCCAGCTTCAGGCTTTTACAAAAGATCTTGATTTGAAAGCCAAAGATTCTCATCTCTGGAATTTTTTAAAAACACGTTTTTTTATGTCTTATGCTTAAATAACACATATTATGTCTTTACGCTTAAATAACACTTTTATGTCTTATGCTTATCTTCAGAATTAAACATTCACATAATCGATGTTAACTGCCAAATAATATTCTGTGTCATCCAAAAAACATGGAACTTTTTTACAACACTGAAATTCCTTGATAATTGTAACTTGGGTGACCTGATCGTCTTATTAAAGCACCCATGTTACTCTTCAGTGGGTTATCAATTAGCAATTTCCAAGCTATCAATACCATTTTGGCATCTTTGCCATTTATACATTTTCTGTTACCTGACTTACACATTTCCCAATCCTCTTGGGATCTAAATCTTTTAGTATCAAAGCTTTTCTTAATTAACTTTGCATTCACCTAGAATATGACATTTCCATGAAGAAGGAACAGGATATAAGATGCACATTTCTGCTACAAATCTGGAACTAACCGCTTTCATAACATATTTGTTACGTCTATAACATTCATAAAACATTATTTTATATATAGAGATTGAATGAACTAAGACATAAATTTGTTTGTATTTATATTTTTTCATTTATGATTAGATGTGTTAATTTAAAGATAAATTAAACTTTTTCTATTGCTTACATAAAGTCAATAAATATCAACATTTCATGCCATTACAAACTGTAAAAATCATCATTCTTCCTTTCTGAAAGAGTTATGATTTTTTCCATAACAAGTAATAGAATAATAAGTAACAGAATATTTCATAAATAAGTATGGTATATAGGGGCTAATTACCTAAATCTATTTTACCTAATTAATAGGTAAAATATAATTACTTCTTATTATTCAATATTTAGCAATATAATATTATGGTAAATAAAGCAAAATATAAATTATATTATTAAACAGATATTAAAAATTATTTGCAAATGTTAATTTTCAATTATTTTGTTATCTAATGGAGAAAAAGAACATAGTCAAGTAAAGAGCTATACAATTTATTAAAATATAAACAATAATTTTGTTTAATATTACAATATTGTAAGTGTTGTTTACAAATTATAAAAAATTACATCATGTCTAATGGTTGTAAACCTAAAAGTTTCATTCCTGTCCCTAAAACAATTCTACTTGTGTGAAACAGAAACAGTCGGCTCTGAAATAATGAAGATGTTTCAAAATTTATATATATTTTAACAAATATTTAAATAATTTTTTTCAAAATATACAAAAATTTTTTAAATAATAATAATTATAGATGGAAAAATATCATTTTTCTCAAATTTGAATATTAACCAGATCTCCAATATTTCAAATACTTGAATACCCTGAATATTTAGTAAACTTTATTACCTTATATAATTTATTTAGTTAATAATTTAATAAAGTAAAACAAAAAGTAAAACAATTTACTAACTTTTAAGAAATGAAATTTTAAACTTTTAATTTTAACTTTGAGTTTTAAAGTAGCTTTCTTAAGATACTCAATAATACAATAGATTAACAAATTCAGTATGACATGATAGTTATGTTCCAAAAAAGTGCCATGCAAATCTGTGCTATACAAAACAAAGGACTAATGCAAAGTATAGGGTTAGGGTCCAAAAGTTAGCAAAGAGTATACTATTCTTTTCCAACATTGAAAGAAATATGTTTATTAGAGCAATCAATAATTAACTAACAATCACAATTAAAAGTACTGTATTATGCATTAATATTAATTTTAATTAGAGGGCATTTTTTTTTTACAAAGTATCATCATCATCTCAGCTATTTTGTTGATCTTGATCAGAAATATCAGTAATGTCTTCATTTTTTTATTTTTATCATAAAAATATGTTATTAATTGAAAATTTGTTCTAGGAGGCTTCATTTGTTCATTTGAGTACCAAGTGCTTTTCCAGAATCTGTGTTCGAATTCTGAATTGTTCGAGTTGGGAACAGTTTGAGTACCTAGATACCACTGTATTTCGTTCATCATTTTTATGAATGATTACTTACCTGCAGTTAAAAACAGTTTAATAACACTTATCTGAAAGCGTTTAAATAAACTTTACTAAATACGAAGATTAATCTATAAAAACAAAACACAGTGACAGTCTTTTGTAACCTGAATGAGATATGTAAGCATAATAAGAAATTCCAATTGGTCTGTAGCAATGAAGTTCTCTGTGAGAATGTGACAAAAATGTTTTTGCATCTGAAAATATGGCTATTGCAAAAGACATTGATAAATATTTTAATACAAAACCAAATCCTGCCTCTTTCTGCCCACTTGTCAAATAATCTTTTTATGCAGGACAATCATGAGTATATTCAAATTCTTTTAATCATCATCATATGGTATTCAAAGAGTATTGTAATTGCAATTTTTGTCTCAGCAATGCCATATTAGTTAAAGGTTGTTCAATGATAGCATTTATAATTTCTTGATCCTGTGTGAAAGATGTTTATTATGGTTTGCAAGATCTTTTTATGCATTGTAAATTGTATTCTTCTTGTCACCAATTTGAAACAGTTTTATGATGAATACCAAAATTATGAGCTATTGTTCTCACTGAAAATTTATTACATTTCCAAAATCCAGTAATTTTTCTTTAAAATCATTTGTTCATTCCTTATCATTCAAATTTCTTAGCAATGAAGGAAAATAATGCATTTATACCAAAAATTATTATATTAATTTTAATATAAAGATTACAGTTCAAGATAAAATTGTTTTTTTTCACATTCAATTTTAATTTTCTTCATATAGAAAAAAAATCATTGAAATTTTAATCCTATTGTTTCTTTCTAACAGACAATATTTATTCTTTTCCAATATGTCTTATTCTCTGAGATTCCATATGCAAATTAAGATTGTCAGATTGTTTATCATGACAAATAATAATAATAAGAATATATTATTATTTTGTAAACAAAAAATATCCAGAACTGTGTTATTAACTTTATTGTAATATTTTTATTTATTTAAGATAAATTAGTATAAGAAATTCATTAAAATTTGGAATGAATAAAAATAAAGTTTTCTTAAAGCATATTTCTAAGTTAACATTAATATTCAATTAATCTGGTCTGAGTTATGCATTATGTCAAATTTGACTCCATGAAATCATCGTCATGCTGATTGACATGAAGTGGCAATTTACTTTTGTCACTGACTGTACATAATATTCATTTAATATTTCAATAATATAAAATTCTGGATAAAATCGTTTCATTTACACATAAATAAAAATATAATGCATTTTTGCAGGATAATCTACTAAATATTAATAAAATCGGATTGCAGAATGTGAAAAAAATTGTAATTTTTATACTTTACAAATTATTTACTCATTAAGCATTGTAAATTTTATAGTACATGGATAACATAGGATGAACTTTTTCTTTCTATAATACTAAGTATAGATTATTTAATTAGTTTCCGTCTAAGTGAGTTTATGATAAATTATAAAACTAAGTATTTTGTATAAAAATTTATTTTGCATTCTGTTTCAAATAATTTACAGATTAAAAATCAATTATTGTATTAATAGTACTAAGGTTCTATATTTTCTAGAAAAATTCTGGATTTGAATTTGGATTCTCATAATTCATCCCAAGTATTTTTAAATCAGAGTATTGTTCTCCATCTATCATCCACGCTGCTAGTCTCGTCCATTTAATATTGGGCTTGACTATATATACACCTATCCCTCGATTTACACGAAAGATAGGTTCCTGAGAAAAACATGTAAATCGAATTTGTATCTTTTTGAATGTAAAACCGTGTAAATCGAAAAGTATGCAAAAAATGCATAATTTCGTTGTTTATTAATTATGAATTTTTTTTAATTTTTTAAAGGTACATAAATCAAACAAAAATATTGAAAGGCAAAAAAATATATTCTTTTATTAATTAAATACAAAGTACAAAGGAACAAAAAATAAAATCTGAAAGATTCATAAAAATGTAATGTAATTGTGTAATGTAATGTAATGTAATGTAAAAAATGTAATTAAAAATAATGTAATCGTTTGTTACTTATGAATACGAAAAATTAAAATTTTCTGGTTTAAAACTAAGTGCAATGAATGCAACTTCGTGCTTATGGGGGAGTACCTTATATCGGTTTATCGGTTAGTATTTGACGGATTGAAATAAAACTGTCACCTAGTATCCTAAATATCAACTATAACATATAATTAAGGCGGATTGGAATATAGATGTAGATTAGAGTTAAAAATTGTTCCTTTTGATCATAGCCAGTTTATTTTCTACATTTATTTTTTAAACCGTGTAAAAGCGAAAACGTGTAAAAAAAGTACCGTGTAAAACGAGGGATAGGTGTATACCAATAGTGTGCACAGATTTACATTGAACAAAAATAAGCAAGAAAATTAAATGTAAATGAAAAATTATATCAATATCAAAATATTAAACATACCATAGCTATTACTTTATCTTGATTTTTCACAGGTAAAGTTTTGTTTGCTTTTCCTATTAAATAACTGTAAAAAATAAATTTATTACAATTTATGCAATTTAAGTGTTTTTAAAATCTTCATAATTTTTTATTTATAAATATAAAAAGCATCATTAATTTTAATTATGAATATAAATTTGACAAAAATTAAAATAATATTACAGAAACCATCACAATAAGTCACTTCAAAATCTGACTATTAATGTTGAAGGCTACATTTTTCTTTTTTTTGAAGATAGTCAGAAAAATCAATTACAGTAATTTCTTTCAGAAGAACTGCTCTATTTGAGTTGAATCAATGCAAATAAGATTCAAATTAACAGACCAAAACTTCTATTATTAAAGTGACCAGATTTTCTGAACTTCAAGTTGGGACGCTCTAAAAATTCAAAATAGGAAATATAGTGTGAGGTTATTTGAATGATTTCATTGCTTAATAATGTTTTTGTCTATATCAGGGATCACCAAACTTTAGCCCATCACTGTACTGTGCCACAAATGAGCTAAAATATAATTATTTATATGGAAATATCTCATAGATTGTGGATAAACTTACTATGTAGAAAAATTAAAATAAGCATAAGTAAAAATTCCCAAATTTGTCCAATCTGATTTTTGTATCTGACAGTAACATAATTTTTAGGAAAATCATTGAAACAAAAAATTCAGCAACTTTGGATATCAGAGCACTTTTTATGTAAGTACCTGCAATGAAGTTTCTAATAAATGCAATTATGAGTCTGCTGCTGCAATTGTGTTTTAACTTGCATTGCCATATTTAAAACTATCTTATTGCTAATGTTGCCTTTTTTGATAACTTTTTGATAAATAAATATGTTGATTGTCTTTATTTTTTGTGTATTCGGCGTATTGTATTGAAAAAAATGGTTATGCAGCCCGTGCTTATTATTCTGTCAGTTATTTGGACCACTGTGAAAAAAGTTTGGTCACTTCTGGTCTATATCATTGTTCACTAATATTGTGGGACATTTTCTTTTTGGTAGCACCACCTCACATAGTCTTCTTTTTTTTTTAAATGAAAATTTAATATTAAAAAATGAATTAAAATTTGCTTATTTCTTTGGCTTTTAAAATAATAAATTTATGAAAGTAAAAAAGAATTAATAAAAAATTTGTAAAAATTTATTATGTTTGGGTCAGTTATATATTTTCTTTTAAATTTGGGTGAGATATGATTTTACTTATATTATGAAAATAATTTTATATCGTTATAATTAATACATATTAATTTTCATTGAATGATATGTGAAAACATGTCAAAAGTGGCATGATTTATTCAGGGACAAAAATATCTTAATAACTTTTTGTCTATGATCAGATAGTACCAATAAGAATAATATTAAAGAATAAGAAATGCATTCTTAGAAAACAACATCAATAAAAATCTTCATTGTGTATATAATACACAAAAATTGTTAAAGAATGTGTTATCACTGCATGTGCTGAAGCATTGCTTACTTGCAACTGATTTTATTTGAATAGTCCTTCAGCCATTAAAATATTTTTAAAAAACTGAATAAAGAAATAAATTAATTACATTAAATCATTACAAGGACAACAACATATTAATAATGACACTTACCACAAAGCAAATAAATATCGCACAATAATATGGGGTTCCAACTTATTATATGCTGCCATTATTGTTTCATCAAATCTATTATAAAGAAATAAATAATTTTACAGAATATTATTGTATATATAAAATCTTTCAAATTTTTAAATTATGTACTAATACATGTAACAAAATCTATAAATATCATGACTTTCTCTAATCACTATTTTGATAAATATTCACACTTGTAGGAATTTTGTAGATATTTTTGAAAAATTAAATAAATTTAAACATAAAGTAAATAATAATTTCATAGACTATGTTTACAAGTCCACTTAATAACATAAATATAAAAAACACAGATTTGGTTTGTTAAGAATAATTTTTCTTTTTGAAAAACTATTTTTATATTTTAAAAGTTTCATCTGCCTATAATGATAAAGGATGTAACAGCCTTTACAAATTTTAGGGGGGGAAAAAATAAATTTTTACAATTATTAGCTAGTGCTGAAGATTGATCATATGAAATTCCTATTAGACTAATAAAAATTTCAGCTATAGATAAAAACTGTAACTTTGAAATTCTCCCAGCAGAATGATGAGTCAGAGAAACTCTTTTGGTCTACATCTAAGACCTGCATCAGGTTACAATTTTTGCAGAAATGGAATGCCACAGGCTTTTTTGATGTTTGAAAATGGGATAAGCAGAAGAACTCCTGAGAAATTCAAATTTAAAACCAATGACTAACCAATAAAATGCACCCAAACATGAATGTTGTAATGTGTTTCATAATGACTTGTCAAATAAGACCTGCCATGCTTGTGAGATCTGTTTTCTTAAGGTTTATATGCTGTCCTTGCATGTTGGCTTTAAAAATTTCAAGCACTTCCAGTTTCTGAGTTAGTCTGCATTTACCTCTGTTCAATGTAGCTGTTAATTAGGACTAATCTCACAGTGACAATGAGATTACATAGCTAATAACTCATTAGCTTTCTTTTCACCCACTACATCCAGACTGTACTATACAACTTGACATCATCATTAAATCTATCCATATGTAGTAATTTCAGTGTTACAATTTCTTAATTAGTTGAATCATTCATCATCTACTTTGATATAACTAATGATAATATCTGCTCTCTATCATAATTTAGTTAAAAATCAATATATCATAACATATTCATTTTGTTTGGCATTTACCATGCAGACTTTTCAATGTCTATACCGGAAATTATCTCACAGACAAACATTTCATTCGTAATTGTCTCTGCTTTCTCAGCATTCAAAACTAATAATGATGCTAATTATCAAATTAAATTTGTGTTAATCTAAGTGAATAAATAGATATTTAATGAAAAAGTTAAATGTCTCTTTTTTAGCTTGCAAGATAATTGCCCAATTAGACATAATATTTCCTATTCACAAAACAATAATTCTTTGCATTTCGACTCTTATGATATGACAACGATAACAATAATGTAAAATTCAGTCATCAATCACTTGTGTCATCAAGTCATCAAAATTTAAAAATAAGTGAACAAAGTTTTAAACAATTATAATTTTATAATTTAAATTAACATTATTTCAAAATAAATGTAAAAAAAAATCTTGACCTTGCAATATGTTGAACTAAATTTACCGCTTCTGGTTCCATTAAATATTTTGTTTCACAATATGGATTTAAATATACTCCACAATTTCTTTCCAAGCTAAAACAAGAAAATAAAATTTAAAAATTATAACAGTAATTCTTCTCAAACTGCACTTACAAGAACTAACTAAACTTTCCAAACCTTTAACACAAAGTCTATTTTATTAAAATATCAAACGTTTTCGGTCAAAATAATTGGCCTTCATCAGGATCAAACAATTTATTCAATTTGTGACAAACGAAACCGATTTTGGAACGTTTTTAACTTCAAAATATGCACATGTCCAAGAATTAATAAATAAAATCTACATATTGATAACATATAAATATACACATACACTGACTATACCATAAAATAAAAGTAAAAATAAAAATTAATAATAACAAATAAATAAATAACTAGATAGATGAATAAATAGGCGATGATATAATGGGCACTGACTAATGCTCATTTTTATCTGTCTGTTCTTTTTTCTTTTGCTGATAAATTCATAATACACCGCTCTACATGCTGCGGAGACTTTATAGGATTCTCTAAAGTTTGTAGCCTGACCTGTTACATTGTTCTTGCGAATATGTCAGGCTTCTGCATATTTAAGATGTCTCCTGTCCTGAACCTTTTGTATTATTTCTGCTTTTTCCCATTCCACTGAAACCTCTGTTGGGTCTGCTATAGCATACGTAGCTAAAGTAGTGACTGGTTGCTCATTCTGTATGTTCCTTTTGTGTTCTTTTATTCTTTCTTTTAATGACCTCCTTGTAGTTCCAATGTAGTACAGTTCTTTTTGCCGCCTCGTCTTGTGCAGGTATTCTGTAAATTCTTGGAATAAGGCTCTGGTCTATAGGTTCTTTGTCCATACGTAGCATCTGGTATTCTGTTGGTTTCCTTTTAAGGACTATATTTTTGTTAGTAGCTGCTCCTATTTCTTTGTAAATGTTGCTTAAGGGTGCCGTGTATTCCATTACTGAGTACTCTTCTACTCTTCCCTGTTTATTGCCTTCATTATGGTCTTTTCTTGTTTTATTGATTAAGGCTTTTATTTTACTCTGATTGACTCCAACTTGCCATGCTAGCTCTTTGATGTGTTCTAATTCTTTATGTTTGTCTTGCACTTTGCTGCAATGTGTGTATGCTCTTTTTATAAGTACCCTGAAGGCTGCCAATTTATAACTTGCTGGATCGTGAGAGGTCCATGGTATTATCAGCAGATTATAAGTCGGTTTTCTGTAAACTTTAGTGTTGATTTCTCCTCCTTTTTCTACTTCTATTGATATATCTAGGAAGTGTATCTTTTGCTTGTTCTGTTGTTCTAGCTTGAGCTCTAGGCCATACTTGTTATTGTTGACATCTCTGAGAAATTGTTGTATGTCTGGTTTTTCTTTTCATATAATCAAGATGTTGTCAACATATCGTGCTTATAATAGCATATGAACTTTGTATTTCTTTAAGATGGAATTCTCTGAAGTCCTTAGCACCATCTCACATAGTGCCCTGGATATGGGACTTCCCATTGCCACTCCTCTATGTTGAGTGTATGTTAAATCGTTAAAATTGAAGACAGACGAATATGTAGCTAGATGTGCCAGTTCCAGTATCTGCTTTCTTAGCTTTTTCGCCTGTTCATTCATCTATCTAATTATTTATTTATTTGTTATTATTAACTTTTATTTTTACTTTTATTTTATGTGTACAGTCAATATATGTGTATATTTATATGTTATCAGTATGTAGATTTTATTTATCAATTCTCAGACATGTGCGTATTTTGAAGTTAAAAACGTTCCAAAATTGGTTTCGTTCGTCATAAATCGAAAAATTATTCAATCCTGATGAAGGCCAATTAATTTGACTGAAAACATTTGATATTTTAATAAAATAGATTGCATGTTAAAGGTTTGGAAAGTTTAGTTATAACAGTAACTTTTAAATAATTATCATATTTACAAATTGTTAATAAAAATAAACTAATTATTGCCTTAAGGTGTTAAAATAATCAAATGTATTAATACAGTTAAACTGAAAAAGAATTTAATGGCAAGCATTTTCAATATGTTTAATTTATCATCTTCAGACAAACAAATACATTAATGCGTGTAGAAAAGATAACTCAAAATAAGGATTACATTAAAGTTACAGAACAATTTAAAAATTACTAAAATTACAAAAATTATTTAAATAATGTAATTTAAATAAATAAAAGTTATATTAAGAATGTGGTTTATTTTTGACTGTACCAAGTATACAAAGTGCAAACACAAACATTGTACCTGGCTTCGTCTTCTTTCTGAAATATGGTTTCACTACTGATTTTTTTTGACATGTCTAGTCACTTTTCCCTTGAGTATTAGAATAAAAAAGTCTGATATTGATCTTGAAATGCTCTATAACTTTTCTATTAAAATTATTGTGATATTGCAGCCTAACCACCCCCCTCTAGTCAAATTACTTTATATCTAATTATTAAATTAGTCTTATAGCCCAATAATACAGCAAATCATTTGGCATTAATTCTATTCCATTGAACCACACCAATAGGTTAATCAATTGTCAAAATAATGGGCAAGGTGACACATTCATCTATGTGAGGTATTCCCATTAACAGTGGCCATTTGAATGAAATACAGTAAAACCTGTCTATGGCAACCACTCACGGTTCCTTCAAAAAGTGGTCTTTTATACAGGTGGTGCTATAATACCATATTTCCGTACATATTTTGTGCACTTTTTAGCCATTTCTACTCAAGGTGAGCAAAAATAAGTGAATTTTTTCAATGATAGAGCTATATTGGTATTTTATTCTTATCAGATAACTCGATTTACAGGAGTTGTCGTGATTTTATAAGACAGATTTAATACCAATATTTTAAAGATTAATACAATACTCGCATTTTCTCGACTATAATGCACACTTCATCCATCACTTTTGGTTTTGGTTTTCGTTAGTTTAATCTTATTTTAACTTTAAAAATACTGTACTTTTAAAACATTTAATATTTTCATAAGTACAATAAGAAAAATTATTAATTAATAATAAAATGATTGATTTCATTACATTCTGCAGTTCAAAAAAAGGAAGGTTGCCTGTAAAACTGATTTTTATATTGATGCATTTATTGTTTTTTAAATATTTTGTGTGCAAAAATTACTTGGATATTATCTTTCTAAAAATATCGTGGAAATAAGGTAGGTTGATACAGAAACTATTTATCTCATATGTAGTGTATATGAGCTTAAAAAAAATAAATAAATAAATAAAATAAATTTTATCAAACAATGAGATCAGCCAATTAATTGTATCATGTACAATATTTTATACCCCTAAGGAAAATACTGTAGGTGTATGGTAAAATAAATTTCATTTTCCCACAGTTAAACTTCGCTGCTAATTGCAACTGTGATAAACCATTTTCACTTTCTCTGATAACTTTAACACGATCTTCTAACGACAGCACTTTGCATTTCTTTCGTTTTTTGGACAATTTCAAACAAATTGAAATGAATTTCCTTTGTTGCTAGACTAATTCATTAGCACCTGCACTTAATTTCAAGGGTGGGAGAAGTGCCCAAGGTGGGTTCGAACAAGTGTTTAGACCAGATATATTCGCAGAAGTGGTCACTTATTACAGTTGTTGTATGTTGTTTTGGACCAAAAATCGATGCCCACGATTGCGTTACACAGGTGGTCATTTAATACAGGTAACTTATATGAAGACTCTACGTATAAATTATTCCGTGCCAGATATTTTTGCCCGTTTTGACAGGTGCCTGTCGAATGCAGATGGTCACCTAAGCAGTTTTCACTGTAATGGGTAAATAGAAGATCACAATATTGTAATATAAAATCAAAAGTGGCAAAATGACAAAACTTTTTGAATTTCCAGAGGAGTCACTGTGTACATATACCATATGAATACATACACATATTGTTCAACATTTGAAAATGTTTATGCTGATATATTCAATATATGTTTTTAATACTTTGCTATAACAAACACAAAAATGTTATTTGTTTACTACATAATATGCTTTGTCCTTTAAAAAAATTATTACAATTTCATCGTACAATCAATTAAAGTTAGTAAGAAAGAACAAAATAATTTGTATACAAAATAGATCATGCTATGTATTAACAAACATATTTTAATGTTTTATTGCTAAAATACTTTATTGCTAATTAATTTTAGAGAAAATTTATTTATTTAAAAATTAATAAAAACATACCTGAATAATCTTGCATGATTGTAATGTAATGTTGTTGCACTATCTCCTTTCATATAAAGTACTTTATCCCAATCAAATTTATAATTACTTTGTCGTCTATTTTTCATATCATTTATCATAACAGCTGACATTCCTATAACATCTGCAATTTCATCCATATTTATTGCCCGTGTTGCTGAAAATAAAAATATAGGAATTATATTTTAATCTTTACTTTTGAATCATGTTAACTAAATTGCTATCTTAACATTATCAAAAATTTCCAATTTTTAAAATTTTTAACATAAATAACATAAACCATCAGAAATACAAGATTGTGAACTATAATATATATTTACATATATGTAGGGAATCCAAACGAACGTCCAATCAAATACTGGAGGAACATATAATTCATCCAACAAAACCTTAAATACTCCAGTTAACTATGTTTATAGATCATCAAACGTTTTCAACCCAATCTGGGTCTTCCTCAGCCTATTGTTGTGAGAAATACACCAACGTGTGAAATGAAACATGCAAATCGAATCTAATGTGATTCAAATTACAAATAAAACGGTTGAGATTGAAAATGGAACAATCCGCTCATGCTCAGATGACAGTTTATCACATGAGAATTTATTACTGCAGGTTGCTGCATAACCGTTAAATAAGATGCAATTATTGTGGATTCTTTCCCTCATAATAGAACTTCCACGCATGTGAAATGTTGGCTGCATCTTTATAATTAATGCACGTGTTCCGTAATCCCGCTTTGTATATTTCGAGGGTCTCCATGATTCTGAGTTGGTCCGTGCGGTGGGAGAGTCTAATGAGACAGTCACTTTGTAGATTGACCATGATTCCCGGTTCAGAGGAGACACGTGCAAGTGGTATGCTTCTGATTGTCTATGTCAGGGGTGGTAAACCTATGGCACGCGTGCCCAAAGTGGCACGTAAGAGAAATCATCTGGCACGTAATGTATCATATGATTTCTGTTTTTTTTTTTTTTTTTAATCATTCTTTCTGTTTATCACCTGATCATTCTTTTTTTAATCTGATTTTTAACATTTATTCAAATTAAAGGGTACTCGTTTAGTTTCTTTAAATATCATTATTAGAAGTCTAAGACTTTGGCACGCATTAACATCTTTAAAGCTAAGTATGCTTACAATGTGGCACGTGGACTCAAAAAGGTTTGCCATCCTTGGTCTATGTCATACTTGTGTTCTTTTATGCATTGTTGAAGGAAGCATTTGGTTCAGCCCACATAAACCAAGCTATTATTGAATCTGTTATCCCAAATAGGAATCTCATATAATCCTGGTGCGCAATTCAAGTCTATTGGGTCCTTTCCATTGCAAAGTAGGTCATATACCAATTTTGGCCTATTATAGACTATCTTGTTTTTTGTGATGCTTGAAATTTCTCTGTATATTCCATCAAGGTGCTTATTGTACATTACTATTTTCCTCATTCGGTTGACTCTCCCACCGCACGGACCAACTCAGAATCATGGAGACCCTCGAAATATACAAAGCGGGATTACGGAACACGTGCATTAATTATAAAGATGCAGCCAACATTTCACATGCGTGGAAGTTCTATTATGAGGGAAAGAATCCACAATAATTGCATCTTATTTAACGGTTATGCAGCAACCTGCAGTAATAAATTCTCATGTGATAAACTGTCATCTGAGCATGAGCGGATTGTTCCATTTTCAATCTCAACCATTTTATTCGTAATTTGAATCGCATTAGATTCGATTTGCATGTTTCATTTCACACGTTGGTGTATTTCTCGCAACAATAGCCTGAGGAAGACCCAGATTGGGTCAAAAATGTTTGATGATCTATACACATAGTTAACTGGAGTATTTAAGGTTTCGTTGGATGAATAATATTTAGGAAAATTGCATTGTTCACTGATACAAGCATATTTTAAACAAAAAATCTCAACTGTATAGAAAACTCTGAGAAATGACAAAGATTGATTGTATGAACTGTATTGATTGTATCAACTGTATGAAAATATCACATGTATATAAGATATCCCTCAAGGTTGATAGAGACAAGCAAGAATGTGAATATGTCATTGCCATGGCAAGATCTTTGTAGAATAGAATTAAAGAGCAGATATTCCTTTTTAACTAGTTTCTATAAACTAGTTAAAAAGGAATATCTTCCACAGCATTTGTAAGGTATGTTGTGGAGAAGAAGGTTACTGTGAAGTGTTGGAAATCTATATATCAAGACATAAGGGGAATTCTAAAAACTTTAAAGAAAGCAGCAATATATCTAAAAGTGTCTTATATGCAAGTAAATACAATAAATTAATATAGATTTTGAAAATAATTCCTTACTTGATGAATTTAACATTGAAATAAAAGCTTTATTTTTAGCTTCTTCTAATAAATCTTTCAGATGCACTAACTTTCCTTTTCTTGTGCTCATTCCTTCAATTTGGCCAAATTTTATATGATGAACTGAACTAAAATTATTTATTAATTTACTAACCATTAAGTTTAAAAATCAAAAATTACAAAATACAATAAAATAGTACCTATACCAATCATATCCCAACATTTTCAATATGGCAACAAGGGAAAGAAAATGATCAGTTTGGTTATTATCAACCTTTAAAAAATATTTTAAATATTAAAAAAAATAATAATAATAAGGTTCATTATATTAATAAACCTGTACTGACAACATAATAGGCTTTATCAAAATTATACTTCTCTTTACGATCTAGCACTGCAGCTATGTCTCTACAACAATAAAAATGATAATTATTGTAACCAAAATTAAAATAAATTTGCTAAATAACTAAAAATATTAACATACCTACTAATATACAATGTTGAACCATCAGTCTTCTCTAATGTAACTGTTAGCTCACGATCAGCATTAACAGGAACTTTAAGTTGAACTAATCCTTCACTACATACACATATTATATCTAATAATCAGTAATTTTTAACAATATGATTAAATTACAAATCTATATAAATTTTATATGAAATAATCAATTATTCTATTTTTCAGTTTCTGAATTATTAGTATACTCTACATAAAAACATGACAAAGCCAAGATATCATTGTTTTAAAAAATAAATGCATATTTGACATTACAGTGGAACCTCGCTTAACGAGCCCCTGGCAAATTTTTACAATTTTAAATCTTAAAACAATCCACTTAGTCAAATAGCTCCCTACAAGTGGCTAATGATGGAATCAGAAACAGTCCTATAGGTGTGCAATGTGTGCATGCACACAGGCGAGGGTGCTGATACTGGTCAATGTCAAATGCCTCTTTTGCCACATCACTAGTATATCTCAAAGAACGTGACAGGATTGTTGTAAATTTTAAACGTTTCTCGCCATAGCTGTAAAAATCTACATATGTTAAACTTAATACTAAATAGATTGTCCATCATTTGTTTTCTAATTGATTCGTTTTAGGACCGGGTGTCCACAAAAATTTCCAAAATTTACAACTTTTCAGTCACTCTCATTGAACTGGAAAAGTTTCTGTCTTTATTACATCTAATATTATGAAGAAATCAGTCCCCACTGTACTCGGCTAGAGATTGGTTCAGTTAAGCTTTTAAGTAAAATTCAGGCTATCAGTAAGGTTTTATTTATGTCCCTAATTCCCTAATCTCTTGATTATTTAACTACTTCTTAAGTAGAAATAAGTTGAAACCAGTTACTTTGCACTTGAATATTTGTAGTCTTGGGAAAAGACAAGAAGTGAAAAGACAAATTTTTATGAAAACGAATATGTAAATTGTAAATTTAAGGAATATAAATTCTAGAGCTTTATTTGTACCTTGTGCATCTCATTCATTAAATTTGGTTGTAAATGATGCTGCCAAAATAACAGTTAATTTTTTAACATTGTACAAGAATTGTACATGTTTTTTTCTGCATCCCCTTATAGATGGGACATACTAAATCGTAATATCACTGGTTTAACATTGAAATCCGTAATATAAGATGGGAGAGCAGAATAAATATATCAAATATTTTAATGGATTTTTTTAAAAATTCCTGTCAACTATACAAAACTATCATAAAAACATACAAGTAAACTCCTATCAGTTGGGTTAAGTTATAAATTTACTCATGATTCACATAATCAGGTGAGGGCGGCCAAATATCTAGCAGGCAGGCAGCTAACAGCCCAGAATCGGTCCTGGATAGAATCATTGGAAGCATTATACAATATTTTGGTGTGTAGCTTCCAACAGCTAAACTGGGTGAGGTTGGTGTTATGTAAAATGCATGCTCAAATGCCTATAATCTGGCTGATTTACACCATTCAGTTATTTTCACTGTGGAAGCTGACCTGGTTTCAACAATACGGCGCTTCCATTTTGCCACTGATATTCATATATACAATAGCAATCTTATTGTTTTTTTCACATGTAGTATAGAAATTTGTAATAAGATATATAATGCGGTTATAATAAAATATTAATTCTAATTAATTCAAAGTACATTAAAATATGAAAATAATTGCGCAATATGTATTTATTTTTTAGAAAATACAAGAGAAGTGGCGCTTCCACCGCTTCCAAGGACAGCACACCACTGGTCTAGATATTCATCTAACTTTTCATTTTCCAAAAAGTTTCATGCAATTGTACATTTAGGAAAAACTGGCTCAAGTAAATGAAATCAAAAATTGGTTAAGTCATGATGATACTTGTTCAGTTCATTGCATCATTTGCTGAACCTCATTTAGTGCTAAATACAATGGAATTAAAGCAATTACAAGGCATGCTGATTGCAAGAAACATGAAGGAAAGAAATACAGCGTCTCATTTATCTTCCCCCTGCCCCTAGTAATCATGTCGGCCAACAAAGCAGTTTCCAAAGATGGCAACTGTAGGTGACATGATGGGATAATTCTTTGAGTAAAAGGGAATTAGTTGTAATTTCTTTGGGGATAGTATTACAATATTAATTTTATCTGAAATAAGATTACAAATTTATTTTGTAGTATACAATAAAAGCATGCATATCCACATATACATGACAAATTTTTGATTCTTTTGAAAGTTTGATTCTGGATTTCCCATCATTTTCCATTCTTAACCTTGATGTTTATTAATTAATGAATGTATTATGCTCATAATGTAAATCATTAGTTTTTCTAAACTAAAATAAGCTTTAGAAAGTATTCAAAATATTGGAACTGAAATCAGGAAAAATTTTGGTATTTTCATATCACCAATGCTATATTCAGTAATTTTCCTATTTGAATGCTACAATCTTAATGGTCACTTAGAAAGGGAAGCCTGTTACAGTTGGAAGGATGACAAGTATTCAACAAAAATATTCAAAGCCCTTTTTCTGGATGAGTGGATGATCTCCAAAAAGTTTCATTGCATTTGCTGAAACCATGTCTAAATGCATAAAGAATTAACAAACCACTTCTATACATTAAGTGATATAAATAAAGTTTTCTATTTAGTTTAAATCTAGCAATAAATTTTTAAGCTGTTTTATCACATGTTATAAGGTAAAATGTTTAAAAATTCATTGTTAAATCAAGAAAGCAAGAGAGCCAAACCAAATTATAGTTAATGATTTTTACAGGTTATTAGCATTTTTTATTGTTGAAAGTTATTTCTATACTGAAGTAGTCTTTACTGTATTATTCAGATAGTTTTTAAAGAACTTCTTATGAAAATAACTTTTTCTTATATAGCATATGTAAATTTTTTTATAGATTCAATCTTATCATATTCATATTAATAAAAAAAAAAATCTATTAATTTTAATTTATCTGTGTAAATAAATTAAAAAATTGTCAAGCTGGTGATTTTTAATATATTTGCAGAATCTGTCCTTCCTGAATTTTAAAGTATTATTGTGAAATAATTAATCTTGATTTACATGTGCAGTCCAAGAACATAAGTCAACATAAATTATAACCATCTATCAATATAACAGAGACGTGTTTTATTTCAATAAATAAGTAAAGTCAAGCAAAATTATTATTACAGATGTAACTGTTGAGTAAATTTGGAATATCAATTTTATTTGAATAATAATTGCCATCAAATAGCAGACACAACTACTATTCAAGGTTTTCTGAAAAATTAGGGAAACAACAAAAAATTAATAAATATTGTAAATTACAGTAATTATATACTGTATTTATTTAACAAACTTCAATACAAAATGCTAGATTAAAAATCTAAAATATACAGTAGGTGTGTTTTTTTACATACTGGTATATAGAAAGTAACAATCATTATAAAGAAACATAGCCTACTGGTTGCCATTTCAAGTAGCTAATAATTTGCTTTAAAAATCAAGCTTTCATACATAAATAATTCAATACTTTATTTATAAAGGGTATTAAATGGAAAGATGAAAATAAAAAATAACTGCCCTTAATAATAACCACGGAGAAAATCTGCAGTTTAAAATAAATAGCCATGATGGCTACTTATTTTAAACTCTAACTATTACTTAATTAAATACATAAAATTGATCTCTATGTATAATCATTATAACTGTTTAAATGTAAAAAAAAAAATAATTTCATTTTTATTCTAGATTTTCTGGAATTATTTGTAAAGAAACAAAATCTTTATATTTAAGTCAATAAGCTGACAAAAAGAACAAATATGATTTATTACATATAATAAATTTAATTAAGTAATTTAAATAAAAAACTAATTTGTTACTTAAATTATTTAATTATAACAGCTTTATTTTTTAATTATAATTAAAAATGAAAATCTTTATTGAAATGTATAATCATTTTAAACTGAATTGTAAAACTGCCATTTCATTAACTTTCTTTTTGAAAAGATTTCAATATTTCCTTTCACAACTGACTTCATTACCCACAATAACATTTCAACTTATATAAACCGTGTGATTAATTTAATCTGATATCCTATTTATCTGAATAGCAACTAATGATTTTAACAAATATAATATTTGATAAATAAAAAGGAAAAAAAAAAACTTTTTGTAACTATTTAAATTTTTGTTTTTGATGTGAAGGAATATTTTTTCATTGTGTCACAATTAATATTAATAGTTCAGATTACAAATCTCATTAATAAATTATATGTTATGATGCATTATAGAGAATATTCTCATGTTATTTATTCTATCTATTTTATACTTACCTAGATTCTTCTAATTTAAATTTGTTTTTCAAATATTTAACAATTTGCTTTGCTCTGGTACTGTACATTGATTCGCTATGATATTCATCAAAATGAATTCCTAATTTCTGAAAATAAAGTTAGTAATAACATTCAAATTTAATACTTTTCAAATAATTTTACAATAAACACAAATAAAATAGTTGTATCAACTTTAAAAGCATCTTGTCTTTTCCAAATATGTCATGCTACTATTAAATCTTTTTTGTAAGTGAAATCTTCTACCATCAGAAATTGCTAGTTTCAAAAATTCTACAATAAAATTACAGTAGAGTGTCGTTTATCCGAATCGACTGGGGTTGTTCGGATAAGTTATTTTTCAGATAACCGATTATGTATGGAAAAATATATTAACCCATCCCATGTTAAAATTCTTCTTCGTTGCATGTCGCTTCGTGTTGAATTTTCGTCAATTTTAAGCTGAATGAAAATTTTTATAAGGTTGGTTGGTTGGTTAAAGTTTATTGGCACAAGGGCCACATAGGCCAAGCTGCGCCACAACACATGGTATATATAGGTACATAAATAACAATAAAAATGAACAAAACAAAAACCAATAACAAAAATATACAACAGTTAAACTGTGCATAACAAAAACATGTATATGAATATAAATAATTAAATAATTAAATTTCTTTATAAATATTTGTAACTTTTAGAAAGTTCAATAATTTATCAACATTTGGCCTCTGGCCCAAAATCTCGTTGAAACTTGCATTTCCAAAATGCTGCCTACGAATCCGTTCAGAGGCGATGCAATTGCTCAGCATGTGCTTAACACTTACATTACAGTTGCAATACTGACATACAGGCTGGTCATCACCCTTCAAAAGGTATTGATGAGTCAGTCGAGTATGTCCAATTCTCAAACGAGTAAGAATGACCTCAGATCTCCTGTCATAAGGTTTCTTCTGTGTCCAATTTTCTATCACAGGTTTGATCTCGTGTAGTTTATTGTGGACTTGTGCGTTCCACACATTTTGCCATCTCTCCTCTAGTCGTTTTTTAACAACTAGCTTCAAGTCACCTCCTTCAATATGCATTGTATGCTGAGAAGGACTTGCTGACTTTGCAGCTGCGTCAGCTTCTTCATTCCCTCTTATACCTACATGGCCTGGGACCCAACAAAATTTTATAGAGAAATTCCTCGCAAAAAGATGGCAAATCAGCTTACGAATTTTAATCACTATGGAGTGAAAACTAGTTTCATACGAGATCAAAGCCTGAAGTGCACTAACTGAGTCAGTGTAAATCACGCAGCAACGATGACCTTTCCTATTTATATACTTTAGGGCTAAATAAATAGCCTGCAACTCCGCAGTAAAAATGGAAGACTTCGGTGCTATTTGCTCTGCCACGATTTCATCCTGGCAAACAAAGGCTAAGCCAACATAGTCATCCGATTTAGATCCATCTGTGTATATAGGAATTAAATTCCTGTCACGATGTTGAATTTCTGCGAAGTGCTGTCTATAAACATAGTCTGGGGTGATTTCTTTTAGAAACTGCTTTAAGCTAAAGTCAACATTAATCACAGGAGTTGACCAAGGTGATATATTATCGACCTCAACCTGTGAAATGTTGCTTGTGTCCAGGTCAATCGTGCTGCTTACATTCTCCATTCTAATGTCAAATGTAGGGACACAACTTGGGCGAGCTGTAAATAATCTTTTCAGCTGAGTATCTGATACTCTACAATAAACTGAAGGTTTAGCCAAGGATTTCTGTTTAATATAATAGAACAAAGACAACTGCTCTCTCCTGAGAGATAGTGGAGGCTCACAAGCATCCACGTACAAACTTTGAACAGGAGAAGTTCGAAACGCACCAGTGCACAAACGCAATGCTTGATGGTGGATTGGATCCAGCATCCGAAGAGTAGATTCTCGCGCAGAGCCATAAACAACACATCCATAATCCAGCTTAGAGCGAACCAGGGCTCTATATATCCTGAGCATCGAACACTTGTCTGCTCCCCAGGATGAGCAGCATAATACCTTTAAAAGATTCAGAGATTTTAAACATCTACTCTTCAAATTGCGCAAGTGTGGTAAGAACGTCAATTTATGGTCAAACACGACACCCAAAAATTTTGCTTCATTGACCATTGGAATTTTAACCCCCTTTAGGTGAATTTCAGGGTCCAGGTGCAAACCACGCCTTCGGCAAAAGTGGATGCACGAGGTCTTCTCTGCATTAAAAGTAAAACCATTGATCTTGGACCAATTGTCTATGCGATTTAGGGAGGTTTGCAGTTGTCTTTCAATAAAACTCATGTTAGTAGACTGACAGGAGATCTGAAAGTCATCCACATACAAGGAGTGTTTCACACTGGGAGGAAGATACTTAGCTATGCTATTAATTTTGATTAGGAACAGAGTCACACTCAGAATAGAACCTTGAGGAACACCCTCTTCTTGTGTGAAAGGCCTAGAAAAAGTGTTGCCCATCCTGACTTGGAATCTACGATTCTGCAGGAAGTTTTTTATAAAAATTGGCAGATTACCCCGCAGTCCAAATTCATGCAGATCACGGAGTATTCCATATCGCCAGCAGCGATCGTAAGCCTTCTCTATATCGAAAAACACAGACACTAAGTGCTGTCGTCTTACAAACGCTTCGCGTATAGATGTTTCAAGGTTTACTAAATTGTCTGTGGTACTTCTGTTCCTACGGAATCCACTCTGATGTGGTGAAAAGTAGTTCTTTTCCTCCAGGAGGAACATCAGGCGTCTGTTTACCATTCTCTCGAAAAGTTTACAAAGACAACTAGTCAGAGAAATTGGTCTGTAACTAGAGGGATTCTTGTGGTCTTTACCTGGTTTGGGTATGGGAATGATGATAGATAGCCTCCAAGAGTCTGGAAAAGTATGTTCTGTCCATATTCTGTTAAACAGATTCAAAAGATTACTGAGGGAATTGTCTGACAGATTTTTTATCATGCTGTAGTGGATTTTATCCGGCCCTACAGCAGTATTCCCCGAGCGAAAGATTGCTGTACATAGTTCTATTCTGCTGAATGGCACATTATATTCCTCATTAGATGGGGAGTGGAAGTTTAGATATTGTTTTTCAGTTTGAACTTTATAAGCCTGAAAATCCCTTGTATACATAATATTGCTGGATGAAGACGAAAATGTTTCACCCAACAAATCAGCAATACCTTTTATGTCACTGATTATTGTGCCATTACTTTCCAGCATGGACAGAGAGTGAGAAGCATATTTTCCATTGATTTTATGGATTTTATCCCAGACTGCTTTTGAGCTGGTGGAAGATGTTATGCTAGAAACATACTTCCTCCAAGAATCCCTTTGGCTTTGCCTTCTTATTTTTCTGGCAGTAGCCTTTGCTTTCTTAAAAGCAACCAAATTGTTAGCAGTGGGGTATCTTCTGAAAATCCCCCATGCTTTCTTTTGCTTTTTAAATGCTGCCTCGCAATTTTGATCCCACCATGGTTTCGGATGTTTTGGATATCTGGTTGACGTTTTCCCCATTGTTTTTTCGGCTGCCTGAATAATACTGGAAGTGACAACTTCGACTGCATCATTGATATCAGCAGTATTGACCATTTCCTCAGTGACGTTAGCCAAAGAGGAAAATGCAGGCCAATCTGCTGTTTCAAGTTTCCAGCGTGGTGGACGGGCTGTTTCACAGCTTTCTCTGCCTCGGTATTTTAGAAATATTGGGAAGTGGTCACTAGAGAGTGGATTAGATCCAACCCCCCATGTAAATGCTGAAAACAAGTTCGGACTGGCTAATGATAAATCAATGGCAGTGAATGTTCTTGTTGGGGCATGGAAGTATGTCACTTCTCCGGTATTAAATATATACAGTTGGTGATTGCCTATAAATCTCTCAATGGCCCTGCCACGACGATTGATGTCGGGACTGCCCCACATTGGATTGTGACCATTGAAATCACCGAGTAAAAGGAATGGAGTTGGCAGCTGTTCAACCAAGGCATCCAATTCATCATCATTGACTCTGACATCTGGTGGCAAGTATATGGAACAAACTGTGACAGTAACGCCGATTGAAATTCTGACTGCCACGGCTTGCAGCTCTGTTGTTATTTGTACCGGTAAAGACGGGATGCGGTTTGAAACCAGTACAGCCACACCTCCACTGGCGCGGGTGTGGCTGTCATCATCTTTACGGTAGAGATCGAATCCTTTTAAAGAAATTCTTTCTCCAGATTTCAAATGTGTTTCCTGAAGTGCCACGCAGAGAGATAAAGTAGACGATGTCAGGTGTTTAATGTCAGAAAAGTTGTTGCGGAAACCACGACAGTTCCATTGGATTATTTTATAATCCATTATGTGTTTAAAGCAGCATTCTTTGTAAAGGTATCCCTCTTTAATTTTACAGCCGATTTGCCTTTTGGAGGTGAGGCTGGTGGTGTAACCACCTTATTAGTCTCCTCATCTGAGAAGTCGGAGAACTCACTCATAGACTGAGTCTCTGATCTTTTAGATTTAGAGAGGGCTGATTTTAATTTTTGTTTGTTGAGTGGGTTCTTATTAGCTTTTTTTGAACCCACATTTCTGGTTACTACCCCTGCTTTAGGTAGGGGTGTTCTTTTCTTTATACTCTCCTTTTCTTCTGTTTCTTTGGATTGAGTTAATAAACATCTAGCATGGCAAGTGAGAGATTCATTTGGTAAAACGGAAATGTCTGTCTGAACCCCACGTGTGTTTGTGGACTTCAAAACAGCAGCAAATGTTTTCTGTTTCACTGGTGCACTTGAAGTGACCATGCGACGAGCCTCTAGATAAGATAAATTGTTGACAGTTTTTACCCGCTGAACCTCTTTCTCTCTCTGCCATGCAGGGCATTTCCGGGAGTAGGAAGGATGGGCATCTTTGCAATTCACACAGCATGGGATACTTTTACAATCGGTACTCTCGTGACCTTCAGTCCCACACTGTGCGCATACGCTCTTTCCTCGGCAGGATGTTTGAGAATGTCCAAACCGCTGGCATTTGAAGCAGCGCAGCGGGTTTGGAATGTATGGTCGAACTGGGCAGCGCAGATATCCTGCAGTAACAAATGATGGTAATGTTGGCTTTCCAAAAGTGAGAATGAGATGTTTGGTTGGTATCAACTTGCCATCACGACGAATGGAGATGCGTCGGACAGCAGTGACACCTTGATCTGAAAGATTGATCTGGATATCTGATTCATCTTCAGACATCAGATCGATCTCAGATATCACACCACGTGACGAGTTCAAACTTGTGTGTGGTGTGATGGTGACATTTATGTCTCCTAGAGATTTAGTTTTTAAAAGCTTTGCTGATTGTTGAGGAGAGGCTGCCTCTACAAGTAAATCTCCTGACCTCAATTTTTGGATTTTTTTAAGATGCCCAATGGTTGATTCAAATAATTTTTGTATTAGAAAAGGAGAACATTTCGACAGAGATGTTTCTCCCGTAGCATGAACAATAAGGTAGGCTGGTTGGTTGGTGGAAATAAAATCGCTTGGTGGTGATGCATTGGTACATGGTGTTTTAGATTTTAGTGAATCCATATTGAAAAATTATTATTCAGCTCCCGGTGACCCCACCCACCATGGGGCCCAACAAGGGGATGCCGTCACATGGGAGATTCCCATAGACCGTCACACCAGGGTTTCCCAGGAGCTATACCCTCACAATGCAGTCAAGAAAAGCACATCTTGTCTGACGTGTCCGCCCGGTCTGCATCGATCGGTTGACTCCAAGCCGAGGTCGACAATGACTCAACGACCAGCCGATTGACTCAAACGGAGCCTGATTTGAGCCTCCCGTTTATCCGAAGCAAAGGCCAAAGCAGTGTGTTGGGGACGTTATGTTGCCCCTCAACTACCAGGATCCCCCTTTCCGGCATACGGGCCACCACGCACGGCAAACACGTGGGTGGGCGTTCAGATCCCAGGGATGGTAAAGAAGAGTTTCTAAACCATCTCTGGGAGGTCCCCTCACCACGGACAGGAACCCACATCGAGGGGAAAAATTTTTATAATAAAGATCGTGGCTATTGTATCATTAAAAATTATTTCTTTATTTTGTACAAACAAAATAAATATATTGAAAAATATAAAAACAAAAAAATTATACTTTAGAAGTTAATCTAGCATTAAAAAACGTTCAATTCAGCACGATATAGTCCAACTGGAAAGCTTTCGGGTTAACCGACATTTCGGTTAATCGGCTTTTGGATAAACATCATTCTACTGTATAAATGATTTTAAATGTACAAAAGAATATTTATTTTCATATTAAAAATTAAACTTTCTATATAAGTTTGAATAATTAATCTAAATAAACAAAGTTATTCTCAATATGATATAGAATTTTTAAATCATGGTTTTCTTTATTAGAACAGAAAAATGTAAAATGATTCATAATACAATAAATATCCAGTAGCTAATTCTTGAATTTTACAAAATAATAAAGTATATTGTGCTATGTTGCATTATAAAAAATTATTGAAATATTAAGATTTCAAAAATTAGTAATATGAAAAATTTAATCTAACTCAAAACGAGTTAGATTAAATTTAAACCTGATTAAATTCTTTTAGATTACTGATCTTTGAGAATGTAATATATAAGCTAATAATCATCTTCAATCAGTGGGTAGAAATACACCTCATTAAATTTTCAGCCAGAAAAACATTTATAAAAAATTCTTATCATACAGAATGGCAAAATATAAAGTTTAATCTAATCTTGTGGATGTAGCTAGAAATATAAATAAAATATTGCCTTAAAGCAGAGTTTATCATTATATTTTAATACAAAAACTATATTTTTCACCTAAATTGAAACCTTATTTCTGCAACATTAAAAATTTAGTTTTTTGTACACGAGATATAAACAAACATCCTAGAGATATACAGTGATACCTCAGTTTTCATCCATAATCATCCCAAAAACAATCGGCGAAATCCAAAACCGACAAAAACCGAGGCAATTATTTCCATATGAATCAATGTAAATCAAATTAATTCGTTCTAGACACTCCAAAATACATACCAAAAACACATTTTACAGAGAATAAATATAGTGTTTAATAATAAAAACAATAAGAAATTAACATAAAAGACTAATTAGCATAAAGGTAAAAGCATTAAGATTAAAGATAAGATAATTAGCATTAAGCTGAAAGCAATGCAATTGTTTGGCTAGACACACAAGGCAATGGCTTGTCTTGTAGAAGCTAGTTGGACATGAGCGTCTAGCCTACATCTAGACAATCCAAAATACATACCAAACACGCATTTTATAGAGAATTAATATAGCATTAAATACTAAAAGCAATAAGAAATTAATATAAAAAAAACTAATCTAAAGGAAAGCAACGGAATTGTTGGCTAGACGTGTGGGGTAATGTCTAGTCTTGTAGAAGTTAATTGGACATGAGCTTCTAGCCTGTATCGCCCCGTGGTAAAGTGTGACGTAATTGTCATGTAATAGTAGTTGTATGTGTTTATGATGGTCGTATCGAGAGGAATAATGCCTTCCGGAAGGTCCATTTAAGGGTAACTGGCCCCTATTCAGGCATTACAGACGTGGAGAAAACCCAGAAAACTTGACGTGGCCAGCCCACCCTGGCAAAGCGCGAACCCACGATCGAACTCCCAGTGTTCAGGGATTGGAACCGTTGGCTAATGGTGGCCGTTACAAGGTAATGTTCACACAAAGAGAAATAATGCCACACTGTGCCGGAAAATGCATGGGTCGCCCTTTGTTTTCGCAAAATTAGCAGCAAGGTCATTTGAGCACGCTGACGAAATCCAAGGCAATTGACGAAAACCGAGACAAATTTTTCGTGAAATAAATTGACAATAACCGAAGTCACTGAAAACCAAGGTATTACTATATTAGATACTGGTAAAAAACATACATTTTTCTCTGAACAACAACTATATATGTAAAACAGAGAAATATTTGCAAATTACTAATGTAGGAAGGTTTAAAAACATGTTCTACTTTAATTACAAAATGACATAAAAATAATGTCAATATTTTTATATATTTAGGAAACCAAACATTGATAGTTTTGTAGATAACATAAAAGATAAATTTTGGCTCTTTAGAAGCAGACCAAGTGAATCATAAATTATCACATTTTCTAGATATAATCAATTTAACAGAAAGATAACATCAGATCTAAGGTATATGGTAAACATATGTACTATACTTTCCTATTTAGATTACTAAAAATTCATATGATCTATAATACTTATATCCAACTGGTAACACTAAGAAGAAAAAAACTTATATAAAGTTTAGCTTCTATTAATGTATATAAAACAATTACATAATGTTTTTAAACAGGACATTTAAGACACAATAGAAATACATTTGTAAATCATTCTATGGCATATTCTTTAGTTATAAAGTGATAAAGATTTAATTAATGCATATCTGATATATCAGAAATACATAAAATTTCTGCACAGAATAAGTACACTTATAAATTAATTTATCCAAACATTTTGTAAACAAATAAATAACGAGTTTCTTACATTACAGAAATTTATTATTTATTTGTTTTTATTTTATTCAATACTCATTTACAATAGAGAGTCGTTCATTTGAACTCCGGTAATCGGAACGATTTTCAGTCGGACTGTGTCGTGCTGAATCGAACGTTTTTGATACTAGATTTACTTCTAAAGTATAATTTTCATGTTTTTATATTCTTCAATATATTTATTTTGTTTGTACAAAATGAAGAAATAATTTTTAACGATACAATAGCCTCGATTATTATTATAAAAATTTTTGTTAGGCTTAAAATCGATAAAAATTCAACACGAAGCGACACGCAACGGAGAAAAATTCAAACATCGGACAGGTTAATATATTTTTTCGTACATAATCGGTAATCTGAACAACTCACTAATCTGAACCCCAGTCCCCAATTGATTCCAATTAACGACTCTCTACTGTATTGTATTCTATTATTTTTTAAATTTATGGATCCTATATTGTTTACTTTACTTAAAAATCTCATTCCAAAACCTGATTAGTTATATACTTAGCTAAAAACATTTGTTTCTATTAAAAAAGCTATTACTGAATTAATAAATTTTTCTTGAAAAACTTTTAACCAGTTACAAGTTTATCACAATGAGGAATAATTTAAGAAATATCATATGCATATATAGATAAATATCTCACCTCATAAACAGTTTTATATTCTTCAATACTTAAATCTTTAAATAATTTCCATCGATCTAATAATTTTTCATTTCCTGAGTAGAAAAAAGTTTATGTATGGATCAAATATTTAAAGTTAAATTTATGAAGTTTGTAAAACATACAAGTTTATTTATAACAATATCAGAATATACTCATTTTTCATATCTGTGAAAATAATCAATATAGATTAAATGATTTTTAATTATTTGTAAAGTTTAAAATATTCCATTATATTATATACCAGTGTTTCCCAAACTTTTGACATCTGTGTACCCTTTGTATAATTTTCTTAATGCTGAATACCCCTTGTCAAAAAAATTGCATATACTTTAAATCAAAAACCAAAGATAACGAGGATATTCCATTTCTATATGCTGCTGCAATTGAAAAATTGAAAAAGCCAAAATAGAAGACTATGTGGAAAATATTGTTCCTAGATATAGCGATATGGACTTTAGATCTCATTTTCGTCTTTCTAGAAGCACTGTCAAAGTAAGTCTCTGCTAAGAATTGTTAGTTGTAGTAACTAGCTACAGAAAAATTGGTTTATTCGGCATTTTTAGCTTTTTATTAATACTAAAGCACAAAACAAACCTTTCCTGTTAGAAAAATCGCACAAAAGCTAAAAATACACTTTGCGCACATTGTAACAATTCAATGTGTAGATACTGGAGGTTTTTGTGTGACACTGTTGTCTTGGCCATAGGGTGGAGGAATACACAGAATCACAGCACCCGGCGAAACTGCTAAGAAGTAACGAAGTTTTTTATTATTTTTCTATGTTTGTAATCGAAAAAAGTAAACTGCTTGTTGACCAGGAACAGCCGAAGCACGGTGCAGCGTGTACCCCCACTAAACTCTTCCCGTCCCCCTGGGGGTACGCGTACCACACTTTGGGAAACACTGTTATATACTGATACTGTAATGTAAGAAAATTTTAAACTTTTTAACACAATGTATTTAAAACTAAAATAATAATAATTATATACAGAGCTAACTATGCAAATTAAAACATAATGCCATAATTTTGTATGTAGAAATGTAGAAGCATCATTTATTAATATTTTGAGTTTTGCAGACAAAAAAATGTTTTAGACTAAAATATTTTGAGAAAATTTGAATTTTCTAATTTTATTTCAAAAGAGAAATTTTTAGCTTTAGAATAAGAGTGAGAACAAATTATATAAAATCATTTAGAAATTTATTGTAAAACCTGATTTCTGAACAAATTTATTGATATGAAACAAATTATTTGTTTTAATCTTAAAAGTTTTTTCATAAGATTAATCATAAAAATGCTTGGTTTTGAACATATTGTAATAATTTTCAAATCTTTCAAACCTAATAGATAAAAACACAGAAATTCTATAGTTATATGTAATAAGTTACAAAATCTTTTTTATTTATATCAAATCGGTCAATATTTCATTTCATTAAAAAATACTCATCTTTTTCATTCGTTGAGAAATTTTCATTAATCAATTAATGAAAAACCAAATAATTTTTTAAGTGAAATAAAACACTAAATTTACTGTTAATTTTTATATAATAAATCAGGAATTTGTTTAATATTAGAAAAGCTTATTATTCATTTGCTTAAACCAAAAGTGAACTTAAATATTCCAAACTAGTCTAAGATATTTGTTTCTTACATAAAAATAATAATCATAACACTTTCCAGGATTCTAGCTAAATAAAATACAATATATTGACTAGTAAATTGTTTACTGTTTTTATATTCTCAAAAAATAATTTTTGACAGTATAATAAATACTGTATTAAGTTTTAATCTCTTATCAAATTGGTACAAAGTATTAATAAAAAATTAATGTTTTAAAATAAATCTATTGGGTTGTTTGGAAAGTAATTTCGTTTTTTTATTACTAAAGGAATTAGATGTATTTTTACCAGCCAATTTTATTTTAAACCACATTTTCATTATATACTTCGACAGCTGACATTTTAAGGCTTATTTGTAAAAAATTTTGTTTGATTCTGTACAATTGTTTTTTTTTCGGTTTCCCATCAAATTTGGAAAATCGAAAGCATCATTTTCCGCATATTTTGCTTTTTTATAACTAAAAAATCAAAATGCTGTTCAAATAAGAAAAAAATCATGGTATGTGTTTGGAGAAGATGTGTTGAGAGAAAGACAGTGCCAAAACTGGTTTACAAAATTGTGTTCTGGCAATTTTAATATCGAAGATACACCACATTCTGGATGGCCATTTGAAACCAACAAAAACAAAATAAAGGTACCAATTGAAGCAATCTGCTGTATAACAACACGTGAAATCACTAAGAGATTAAATCTGTTAAATTAAACCGTTTATTATTACTTAAAATGAATTGGTTTTGTTTCAAAGCTCAATATATGGGTTCCACATGTTATTAAAGAGAGATAGATGCTCTCTATTGTGGGATTTTAAAGAAATTTTTTTTGAGCTTTTACCAGACAATTTAACAATTGATTCGAAAGTATACTGCCGTCAAGTAAACAAATTGAGTAATATCATCAAACAGAAAAGGCCAGAATTGATCAACAAACAAAGTGTAGTGTTTTAGCATGATAATGCCAAATTTCACGCAAGTTTGGTAACTGGTCAGAAACTGTTATAGTTTAGATGGGACGTGTTATCACACCAACCATATTTGCCAGATTGGGCACACTCAGATTATTACTTGTTCTGGTCTATACAAATTTTTATTACCTGTAAGACATTTACTTGAAATGACAATGTCAAAAATCACTTGGATCAGTTTTTTGTAAACAACGATCAAAACTTTTATGAATGTGAAATCATGCTACTACCAGAAACAATGACAACAGGTATTTGACCAAAATGGTCACTATATAATTCAATAAAATATTTATTTATTATAAGAATATTACATTTATTTTTCTATGAAAAAAACGAAATTACTTTTTGAACAACCCAATACATAGAATTCATAAATAGAGATTGTTGAAAATTAATAAAATGAAAATGTTATCGAAATTCATAATTTTAACAATCTTAATGGCTAATTTTCATTAATATTCTTTACATAAAAAATATAAAACAAATTCAATATTTTGTAAGAAAATCTAAAAATGCACATTAAAAATATTATAATTATGAAAACCATTTAATAATAAAAGAAAAAAATACTGTAAAATTAATAAAATTATTTCTGTCAGAAGAATAATTTAAATATATTAATTGCTATGTAAGAAATTATATAGTTATTATTTACTTTTTAATTTAGATTAATTTTGGAGTTTCAAAATTAAACTACAGTATCTTTGAGAAAAACTCCCAATCTATATATAAATTCATACCATTTTCCATTAAAGAAAAATGTTTCCGAGCTTTATCCTGAAATATTGGATCTTCATTTGCTCGTTTACTTGCTGCTATGTATACCTGAAATTAATTATTGTAAAATAAATTTATTGATCTATCAGAAATAATTAATAAAAACTTGATTCCAGAAATTCAGAAAATTGTTGCTATTAAGAATATTCTTTAAATAAACCAGTCAATTAATAAAATTTTTAAAAAATATACAGTTGAGTCTGCATAAGTCAACACCCCAAGGGAAAGTGGAAATGTGTCAAGTTATCCGATATGACAACTAAAACAAAGTTGCAAAAAAAAAAAAAAAAAAAACACAAAACTACAATTAGGAAAACACAGTAATGCTTTATACAGTACTATAGGCTTACAATAAATTGTGTACTCCATTTATAATAATACATTAGAGATGTCCAACATGCAGCCCACACTGTGGCCCACTTAATATTTTTATGCAGCCCACTGCACTCTAAATTTTTTAGGTACATTTTCATTTATTTTGGTAAAGTATGTCATAAAAATTATTCTGATTTCACTGGATATAATTTGATGTCGTAATGATGTAATTGGTGACATAATTTGTAACCGACCAATCAAAAAATTTGATGGCATGGTCTGTCATTTTGATTGTTTCAGTTTCAAAGATTTTTGTAATGAAGTGATGTTGTTAGTGGTAAAGAATAGGTACCTTTCATCAGGCAAATGAAAAAGACATATAATCCTTCTTTTCAAAAGAGTGACCATTTTTAGTGACTTGAGGTTAGACCTAATTCCAGTGAAAGACCAAATTTATTCTTTATTTCTTTCTTATTACAGGTATATAATACAGAAGTAGGTATATCTATATATTTCTTTTGCTAATGTAATAATTTAAATATTTTCAACCTCCAATTATATTCATAATTATTTCATCAACTTTATATTTTTAATAACTCAGCATTTGATCATAGCATCTAATAGTAAGAAAAGAGAAAATTCAATATCTTATGACAGAAAAGTATTTTGTAATTGAAACATGCATTATTATTATCTGCCTTATTTGTCATGATAAAATTGCCATGTGTAAGGAATATAATATTAAGCATCACTATGCTGCCAAACATAAGTCAGAATATAATAAATTAAACAAAGAAAGAAGAAAAATGAAACTAGATTAATTGAAAAAGCAGTTTAGTTCTCAATAAAACATTCTCAGAAAATGTGTTGTTAAAACTGATAGCTAACTTTTGTATGTATTTGTTTTATGAAACAGTGTCTTATTCTATAATTTAGACTTGATAAACACTAATGTTGTGTGTTTTTCTGCATTTTACGAACATTGTACTCTAAATAACTGCAACATAGACAAAGATAACGTCAAAATACTGCATAAAGAAAAATTAACGTACAACCGGAAGTTTAAAGAAACCATAGAAATTATAAAAAGTAAAGACAATATAAATAAAAATCTAAGCCTTAAAATAAACGACAACTGGCTTAATATATTATAAATTAAAATATTTTGGGAAAAAACAATTTCTTTAGGAAAAAATGAGCCTGCAAAAAAGTTTTGGTAAACAACCACAAGGTGGCGAATGCCATACGTGGCAACACTGGCCGTACCAACGTAAACATCAAGGAGGGGGTGGAAGAGAAAAAGGGGAGCGGAAACAGTTTTAAAAATCTTTTATATTTGAAATATATTTTTATGTCTTACAGCGAACTTTTAAAGTTATAATGCACTTTTTATAGTTGATAAACTTCTTACAACCATAATGTATACAGTTAACAAGATTTGACATTTTTTTTTTAAAAAAAGATAATCAACAGTTGACTGAGGAGGGGCAGGGCCCGAAACATGTACAGACAGAGTACCGTATCAACGAGAATGAATAAAGATATCTGATAGAAAACTTGCCAAGTGTCTTTGAAGAAAAAACACACAACATTAGTGTTTATCAAGTCTAAATTTTGTATGTATGTTTAATAGCTGAAAAATTGGCTCAGAAGGTTAAGCCATTGGAAGATGGTGAATTAATAAAAAAATGTATTGTAATTGCTTTTAATGAATATTGTCCCAAGAAAGTGAATTTAATCAATGAAATGAGTCTCTCACATCAGACAATTGGTAGAAGAATTGATGACATAGCTGACGGTATTGTGAGCACATTGCAGACTCAATTATCTAAATGTGTTCAGTATGTTCATCCAATACTAAACCGTAATGATCAAAGTGGCACTGTACAATTGATTATTTTCATCAGAGGAATTGATGTCAATTTTAATATAATTGAAGAAATGTTGAACTTATGCCAACAACTGGCAGGGACAGACTTGAACACTTTAATTTAGCAATTGAAAAGTTCAACATTGATAGAAATAAAATTTATTCGATTACAACTGATGGTGCTCCTGCATTAATCGGTAAAAATGAAAGATTTATTACTGTATTCAAAAAATTGGTTGTTCATCAACAGCAATTATGTGTTCAAAAGTTAAATATTAATCAGTTGACCATTATTTTGTACAATTTCTTGCCATCTTGATGGTAGCTTTTTAATCTCGTCTTCATAAAATGATTTCGGTTTTGAATCAAAATATTCAGAAATAGCCTTTTTTTACATTGTTCTCATCCTCAAAAGTTTTCCCCTTTAAAAAATTCTGCAAACTGCGAAAAAGATGATAATCACTGGGAGCAATATCTGGCGAATATAGTGGATGAGGTAAAATTTCCCAGTTGTAGCTTTCAAGTTTCTGTACAGTTATTTTTGCAGCGTGTGGTCTGGCATTGTTACGCTGCGAGAGAATCTGCTTTCTGTTCACTAACGACGATCGATTTTTTTTTCAATTTTTCATTTAAACGCTCTAATTGCTCACAATACATTTGAGCTGTAATTGTTTGATTAGGTTCTAACAGCTCAAAGTGAATTACACCTGACATATCCTACACCAAACAGACAAAAGAATTTTTTTTGGATGCAACCCACCTTTTGCAGTCGGTTTTGGCTGCTTGTCGCCATCCATCCATTGTCTTTTTCTCGTCACATCATTATACAGGATCCATTTTTCAACTCCAGTAACCAGCCTACCAAGAAAAGGTTCTAAAGCATGCAGGATAAAAGAGACGTGCAAATGTTTACACGTTGTTGTCGGTTAGCTATTGACAGTTCGTGTGGTATCCATTTTCCTAGCTTTGAAACTTTTCCAATTTGTTGTAGGTGTCTATGAACAGTTCCGTGGAATGAATTTAAACGTTCCACAATTTCATCAACTGTTAAAGATGGTTCTGCTTCAACTAGTGCAGAGAGAGCATCGTCATCAAAGTCGACGGGTCTTCCAGTACAAGCCTTATCCTCCACACTAAAATCAATGTTTTCTAAATCTTTCAAACCACTTTTGCACAGTCCTTGCACTAATTACAATTTGATTATGTACAGTATTTATTTTTTTGGCTGCATTTGTAGCATTCTCACCACTTAAAAATAAAAAGTATAAAACATGTCTTTTGTATTTGTCGGTTACTTCCATTTTAATGAAAATAAACAACTGAAATGTTCACAATTCTGAACAGTATTATATGAATGAGATCCAATTTAACACTTTAGTGTAAAAATTATCACATTAGACTGACATTTTTAACAGCAAAACAAGATTTTTCTCAAGGTCATAAAAATGCGCATGGACTTATGAACTGACCTGATAATTTAGAACCGCTGGGAGAAAAAAAATCGGCCCAGAGCAGGACTCTAACCCACAACTCCTACTTACCATGCAGATGCGTTGCCAGTTACGCTATCAGGACCTCCAAGCCTGATCTCCTCTTCCAGCATATATAAGCTAACGATATAACCATCGACAGTTATTACAATGCTGGCTGGGGACACATTCAGTGCCCACGTCCTCTAAGGCACTCAACCGGCTATCATAAGCCCCAGCAAGGCGTAATATATATTAAATATCATCACTAAACCCGATATATTAAAGCTAAACACCAACCAAATGCCGAAATTCTATCAGGCTAATAAGACTCTAGAGGGATGCGTTAGGCGCCTCCCTCTGGAGTCAAACTGCTTACGTAATTTATTTGTAATTAGCCTTATACTAGTCCGATAGAATTTCGACATTTGGTTGGTGTTTAGCTTTAATATATCGAGTTTAGTGATGATGTTTAATATACATTTAAAATTAATACTATTCCTTAAAATTAATAATTAATACCATTCCTTAAAATTAATACTAGTACCATAAAAGCAGATATTGACAATATTATAAAAGGAAGACAATGTCAAAAATCACATTGAATTTTTTATTTTTATTTTGTGTGAGTATAATTTTTTTTTTTACTGTCAATAATACCGTATTTTTTATAATTATAAAAAAATTTGTTATTCACATTTTGAACTTTTAAAAGCATATATTTATATAAAGTACCTTTGTGGCCTGCTGAATATAACTAAATTTCTAATTTGGCTCATTAGGAAAAAGATTGGACAATCCTGCTATAGATGATAAACTGAAAAATTTTGTTTAGTGTTTTGAGCACTTAACTGTCTCAACTTTCTTTTCAACAATCATGAATGCCTTGAAAACATCTTTGCAATTGTTGGCAAGTAATGTCTAAGGATTCTTAATGTTTGCAGCTTGTTGGGGTTGGCTCTTCTAGTGTTTCATTTTCTTCACCTCAAGAATCATTATTCTTGTCCTGAATTTCTGTGACAATATTGACAACACTCACTGAGGAACACAACTCCATTCGATCATCCACTGTGCTGTAGTCAGTTTCATCTACAGAGCCAGTTTCTTGTAGATCGTGGCAATGTTGCAGCAGTTCATCCAATTAAACATTCTGTTCTTCATCCTTATCTTCATCTTGAACTGTCACTATAGAATGAAATCCTGCATGTTTAAAGCAGTTTGCAATGATTAGGCATGTTTACATTTTCCCATGCAATCTTCACATAATGAATTGCATCTAACAGGAAAATGTCAGTTGAGTTTCTGCTTTCTATCACATGAATTGAATCCAAAATAAGCTTCTTCCAATAATGACATTTGAACAAATGAATAATACCCTGATCCAGCAGTTGCACTACAGCAGTAGCATTCAACAGTAGAGTAAACCCTTTAATCACTCATGGTCCTTCAACTTTTCCATCAACAGGACAGTTGTCAAAATGAATGTTATGTTCCTTTTTTGTTTAACAAATTGAGAGTTGTATTTAGGAAGAATTTCCTCCCAAATTTTGGAAGTCATCCAATTTTTTGAATTTGCATTGTATATGACAGGCAAACTCTTCACTCCCTTGAAACATTGGGCTGTCGAAACTTTCCTATAACTAAGAACTTCAGCTTTCCAGAGCCATCAGAGTTTGCTCTGAGAAGGATTGTAATTCTTAGCTTTGATTTGGTTCTGCTGTGGCAACTCTCATTTTTAAACATAGAGGTTTTCTCCAGAATCAATTTGTAGAAAAGTCCCGTTTCATCAAGACATAAACTGGAAAATGTTTTTAATGATTTCTCAATCTCTTGTAAAACTGTCTCTTTCCAAGTTCCAACCAAGGTTATATCAACATACTCTTTTCCTCTACACAGCTTTTTAAAAGTCACAGCTTTTTAAAAGTCACACTTTGGCAATCTCTAAATCTCTCTAACCATCCATCACTGGAATTAAAGTTGTTTCTACTCCAAGTACCTCAGTAATTTCCATTGCCTTTTGTTTCAATATCGGACCTGAAACTAGAAGAGTCAATGGATAAATTTGCTTTAGTCAACATACCAGAGTCAAACCCACAATACTTGTTCAAATAAATCACAGTTTCTATACTACAGATTACTGTAAACAATCTATTCAAAATTCTAATTGTGTAAACTATTGTGTCACATTTCTTTCCATTTATGTTTTTTTTTTTAATTAATTAATTTTTTTTTGTTTTTATTTAATGACCTCTACAGCCACTCATACCAACACACATACAAAAATCAATTTTTTAAAAAATAAACCCATAAATTCAAATAACCCTAAGGCTTGAATAAAACCACATCCCAAATAAATTTTAAAAAATAGACTTAAGGTGGATCTATTTGAGTGTTATAAATTGTCTTATAAAGGGCATAGTCCAATCATTTAAGTATTTATTATTATAAAATACTATAAATTCCCCTGTCAAGCATCACAGAATACTTTTTATGAGAAAGTAGAGCTTGAAGAATTGAATAGAATAGAGATTGTTACTTCCCCTTGTTAGATTGTTACTTCCGAGTGGATAATACAGTAGTCACCACTGAACTTTGACCAGACCGCAGTTAACATGTCATCCAATAAATAGGTTTAAAAAAAAGTAGCTTTGATTCATTGCATGAATGTTTTACATAATTTAGAACAAATATACAGTAATTAATCTTTATTTTTGCTAAATATCAACTTGATATCTTGCAACTTTAACAAAATTGAGCCAGTCAAACTTGAATCACAGGCATCAAATAACATAGACCGCTGCATCACCCATGTCAATGAACATAGACCAGCTGATAACTTGCATTTAAATAATGTTACAATTGCAATATTTCTGGAACAACTGATTATTTCTGATTATTTTAGCCTCACTTTAGCCTGCAGTATTCCTGTGAAAGATATAAGGTGCTTTCTTAGTTTTATTTACAAACCTTTGCATTTTGTCTACAATGACCGGCAGAAAAGCTGCTAAGGAAGATTTAAGGAATGCTATCATTGCTAAACAAAGTTGTGGCATGTCTGAGAGAGCTATTAGAAAAGAGTTAATACTAAGCAAGACAACAGTGTACCAGATTATTGTTTATTACACTAACCACGGCCATGTTATACCTAACAAAGCTGCTGGACATCAGCGAAAAACTTCAAAAGTTGATGATGGGAGTTTTAAAAGAATCATAAAAAACAACCGCCGTGCCACAGATATTGAATGTAACTATAATATGGAATAATACAGCTGGAAAAAATGTATCTGTTTCGACAACACACAGGAGACTGCAAGAAATGCATTTTCAGTTTTATGCAACATGTGATAAATCTTTGCTAACAGCACATCAAAAGAAAAAACGGGTACAGTAAGTCAAAGAACATCTTTCCTGGACTCAACAAAAGTGGCATGAAATTCTGTGGTCTGATAAATCAAACTTTGAATTATCAGCAACAGACAAAAGCAAACATGTCATTCGATCTGCCAGTCAAGCTAAAGAGCCATCGTTGTTATACAGCTCAGTGAAGTTTCCTGTCAGCTTCATGGTTTAGGGATGTATGAGCACCAGTGGTATGGGTCAATTGATATTTGTTGATGCATCTTCAGCATTTCTTCAGAGCAATACATTAACATTCTACAACACTATTTACTTCCGTCCATAGCAAAGCTATATCCATATAAAACCTGCATTTTCCAGCAGGATGGGGCCACATGTCATATAAACAGAAAAACAAAACAGTGGCTTGCAGAAAAGAACATAGGAGTTCTCCCTCAGCCGTCCAACAGCCAGAACTTTCACCAATTGAGAACGTATAGAACATTATGAAGAGACATCTGCATAAAACACTCCCCTCCTCGGACAGTTGAAAGACTAAAAGCTTCCATCTTAACTATCTAGAATTCCATAATGGCAGATGAATGTGAACACCTAGTCAAGATCATGCCAAAATGTATGGAAGATGTTTTGGCCGCAAAGATGATGCAACAAAATATTAAACATGCAATGGTCTATGTTCATTGGTGGGGGATGCAGTGGTCTATGTTTTTGATGTCTGTGACTCAAGTTTGGCTCAATCTTGTTAAACCTGCAAGATATCAAGTTGGTATTTAGCAAAAATAAAAATTAATTACTGTATATTTGTTCTAAATTACATAAAACATTCATGCAATGAATCAAAGCTACTTTTTTTTAAACTTATTTATTGGATGACATGTTAACTGCAGCCTGGTCTAAGTAGTCAGTGGTAACTACTGTAGAATGTCACGTGGTCACTATGAAAATATTTAATGAAAATTTATAGAAGTAACATAATGCAGCTATCTTTTTTTAAAGTTTAAATTTTAAATTTAATAAAATAAGTTTAAAATATGCAATTTTCCAAAATATTTAAAAATGCAACTTTAGGAAATTCTGTCATCAAGCACAAACTAAATGAGGTCACTGATGTCACTGCAATGTAAGTGCGATCACTGATCCGAAATTGATAAAACGTTTATTCTATAGCTAATATTTCCACAAAGTAAGTAGTCTATACTTTCTGCCAAAACATAAAATGAATATAACCAAAATTTCATCTGAATTGGATAAAAATTGCAGGAGTTATAAGGAATTCACACACACACACACAGACAATGGCTTTTATATTATTATTGCACATATAACCAATATCCAGCAAGAAGAAACTACAAGAAAGCAAACATTTTCATCTGTGTTTAACAGGTATTGTCAAGATAACTGACTCTGATGCATTTATACTGCAAAGGTCCGTTAGCCTGATGATAAAAACATATTAAAAGACATATATTACTTATAGGTATTAAAATATAGCTTTTTTACTTGTAGTAAATGATTTATTGGGTCTTTTTGTAATTCTTCTTCAGAACCAAATTCTTCAAATCCTGCACTAACTAAACCTGAAATTTGCAATATATAAAATATTTTAAAAACTTGAATGTTTTATTATTAAAAAAGCAATAAATTAGTAAATTGTAAATTTTGTTGGTTTTGTAGCAAATAGCAAATTTCATAAAATTAAAATGAATGCAAATTTTAAAATTCTTTAATTTCTTTTAAGATATTAAGTAATATATAAAATATCTAAATTTACCATATTGAGTTCCCCAATCACCAAGATAGTTTATTCTTGTAACTTTATGTCCAAGAAATTCATGAAGATTTGCTATAAAATTTCCAATAATTGTTGATCGCAAATGTCCAGCATGAAACGATTTAGCAATATTTGGTGAACTAAAAATACATATTGAAATGTTAATGATTAGTAATTATTATGTTTCTTAATATTAAAAACTATTTTAAAAATTACATCTTTTTACCTTTCCACTATTATCCATTTGTCTGTCCTTCATTAATCTCAAGAACAGAGTTAGGTAGATAAAAATTAATTAAGACCAGATACAAAAAGCTTATTTCTATATTAAAATATGATTAAAAATTGCAGCCCAGCTTTGTTTCATTGTTACAAAAAGTAATTGCTCATTATAAACTGATTTATTTCAGAAAAGAATCATTTAAATATTTCTGTAAGGATTAAGATGTTAAATAACAATATTCACATTTTGAATATCATTAAAATCATTAACATTTATTCATTATTTTATTCCAAAACAACATTCTTATACAAAAGTTTAAAATTATTTTTTAAATATTTTAAAGAATCATATAACCAAATTTCTTAGTTCCATTGTTAATCTATGATTGAAGATAATTTTCAACCATGAATTATCTCTAACAATGGCATAAATTGACTAATTATATCGATTGATGAAACTATAAAATCTTGAATATATAATTTTTAAAATTTTAATTACTGTAAATAAAACTATAAGCAATAATTGATTTAATACTAAATAGCATGCAAACACTGTTTCTCTTCTGCTATACTCTTAGATATATGCTTAAATAAATTTTAATTTCTTATTGATTAATAATTATTTAAAATTTTTTAAAATCCTTTATTCATTATTGAATTTATTTATCAATAAATAAAGAGATTAAATTATTTCATCAATTATTGCTTATTTCAGATTTCAGTAATTTTATTTGAAAGAATGGTTTATTTTTTAGATATAGATGTAACTTAATTAGAAAATTAAAGGTAAGCATATAAAAAAACATTGGTTCTGTCACTTTTTCACTTTGATTTAATTACGAACTATTATCACCTTTATTTTAATATATAACTTATAGCATATTCTATGTAAAGTGTAACAAGCTAATAACTTGATCAATGCAAACCATCTTTTTTTTGTTTCTAAAGTACTGAAGATTTTGAAGCTTTTGATGATAATTTGCATTTTCCTTAAAATTACTTATCTATATATAATCCAATTGAAAATATTTTAAAATATTTCATGCGTAATGAAATTCTGAAATAATACTGTTTAAAATGTTTTATGTATAAAGATTTAATCTATATAAATTGGAAGCAAAAGAAGTTGTTTGAAATAAATAACATTACATTTATAATATCAGTATGTGATAAGCCATATATTAGAATGTTTTTGTTAAAATATTGTGTAATCATTCATGAATTTAATGTCATAATGATGTTTTTTAAGAACTTTATTTTATCTTCAAGTTGCTTACCATCTGTTTCTGATTGGATTTTAAAAAAAGATAAAAGATTTAAACTGACCCAAAATTGTTTATATGATTATTGTTATTTAAATGAAAAAATTGCACACAATCACTTGTGTAAGACAGCAATTTTCCACAGCAGTTATTTGGGGCCATAATAAGTAAAAAAATCTTTTTTGACTGAAATTTTTACAGTCAAATAGTTAGCATGAGGATATCATAGAAACATAGCTAAGTAAGTCAATTTGATGAAATATACTTATGAAAACACTAGTAGGTACAGAAAATCACTGCTATTGCATATGATTGCGGGTTAAATTAGATATTTTACCTGTAATCTATAACAATACGTTGAAAAGGTATAGACTGTAAAATGGAATTGTTTAAAGTTGGTGCTTCTAAATCCAGATATATACCTTTTAATACATCCTGGAAAAAAAGAAATAAATTTGAATATATTCTGGACAGTGAAATAAATGTAATTAAAAATACTATTTTAAATAAATTAAATTAATAATCTTATAGTTGTTATTGTCAAAAAACTTCATAATGTAATTTCTATGTAATGAAATCTAAACCGTTCTTTATACATCCACAAGAGCTGAATTATCGGGCTAGAGTTGGCTATAATAAATAAATAATTAATAAGACAATTTGGCACTAGAGCTTGGCGTTAGGCGCCATCTCTTACTAAAGTTAATAATTATAATTAAATTAAATAAATAATTTAATTATAGGAGGCGATAGGATTAATGGAGGAAGCGATCGGATTGAAGGTCCGGGTAGCGTAACTGGTAACGTGTGTGCACGGATAGCAGAAGTTGCGGGTTCGAGTCCCGCTTCGAGCCGATTTCTTTTCCTCCAGTTCCAAATTATTAAAATTATTTATTTAATTTAATTATAATTATTAACTTTAGTAAGAGATGGCACCTAACGCCAAGCTCTAGTGCCAAATTGTCTTATTAATTATTTATTTATTATAGCCAACTCTAGCCCGATAATTCGGCTCTTGTGAATGTATAGCTTTGTAACGGGTTAGTTGTTATTTATTTATATCTAAACCGTTTTTTGAAAAACAAATCAGACATTTCAAAAAAGAAGCCTGATTAAGTTAACTAAATCCAACAGCTATTAATGATTTTTGATATATTTAAATAATGAAATGAATGAATAATATTGATCAGATGTAATTTAGTAGTTGTAAGACAATAAGAAATATGGAATAGCACTAGTATGTGAAAGTGAAAGAAAACTTCATGCTAAATATTCATTTATGCTATTAATTGTACCTTTTTTTGTATACTGTTATATTAAAAAAAAGTTGCTTCTCTAAGTTTTAATTTTGCATTATTAATTCAATTCAATTTAACGATTATCTGCAGTTGTCATAATATATTTGCTGAATATGTTTTATATTGTTTTTTGTAGAAAATTTAATTTTAACATAAATTTATGTATTATATTTGGCATTAATGTTTATATTGCATAGCATTGACATTTTATATGAACTGGATAATTTCATCAAGAAGTAATCAATCAATCAATCAATCTTTATTAGTAAAAAAGGAAAGGTATCCCTGTTGCAGGGAAAAATTACATATATCTAAAAAGTATAAAACTTTCAAAATTATTCATTTGTAATAACATTATTCTACTGTTTTCAAATTATTTAGCTAATTCAAAGATTTTCATCATAACAAATGTACTAATCACCTTACAACAAAACAAGAGTTTACAGATTCTTCCAGGGCTGTGGAGTCGGTAGATTTTTACACAACTCTGACTCTGACTTTTTCTTACGATTCGACTCTAACTCCAACTCCGACCAGAGGCAGACTTGTTAACAAAGTAGGCCCAAAAATTCTGATGTCATCACGTGACCTCAGAATATTAGCATCAATAAACATAGTTCTAATAAAGATAGAACGTAGAAACTTTTTTATTCCAAAGCTAAAATATGCCTCTAAGTAATGAGTCAATATAATTTTTACTTTTCTGTTGTTATATATAACAGAGGAAAAGTGTAGTGATCATTCAAAAAATGATCCTGCCCCAAATTTTTGCAATTTTTGGACTCAGGGCACCTTGAAATGTCGAGATACGCAAAAGATTCGGTTTTTTATTCCTGTATGTACAAATGTTAGACTGTATGGGAGGCACAATTTTGAATCAGAGTCGGATGGTTTAACACAGGAGTTATTAAGCTTGAAAATGGTTGAACTAAATCGGTCGGTACACATTCTAACATCCATTTACACGTCTCTACGTTTCGAGGCTTCCCGAGTCCAAAAGAGTAAAAATCTGAGAGTCCTTTTTTGATTGATTGTCATTCTTTTCCTTTGTTATAGGCCTATACTGTATAACAATCGGGAAAGTAATAATGACGATGATTCTGATTATTTTTTAAAAAATACAAAATAAAACAATTTTAAAAAATTAATTAAATATTAAAATTTGACACACATACCGAATATATAAGTTCACATTTATTGACTTGTTTGATGATGGCATTGGTATTTGGTAAGCATGTATGAATAAAAATAGTATATACATTCTTATACAAACAAATTAATTTAATAAAAATGTTGTACAGTACATAATATACAAGAATATTGGGTAATATATAAGTATACAGATACATTAAACTAAGACAAGAATGAGAAATACAACATTTAGACTGGTAAAAAAAGAGGTGGCTCATTTTGCCACGTTGATTAATTTATTATTTTTCATCTCTGTTATAAACTGAATTACTCCTTACAAAAAAAAAAAAATCACTTCTATTAAGTCAGCATTCACAGAAGCTCTTAAATCATATTTAATAATAGTAAAGTTCAAACTCCAAATCGGGTTGACAGTTCACAAACGTTTATATTGACAAAACAAAAAATACAGAAAATAAATACACAGTAACACTCAATGACACCAAATAAAACAACGTTTACAGACTAGATTTCCATGTAAGCACTAAATCAAAGTTACAACCGACAATAATTCTGTAACAGGTCCGTTGGAAGAGCACCTTACGACTTCCGCTGCACGAACGTATTAATCGTAGAACCCTCAAGTCCTATACAACAGCAAGTACGTTACAGTCCAACCTGAGTCCACACTTTACAGTATTCAAAACGGGAGCCTTACACCTTCAGGCTTTCAAAAGGGAACCCCTTTCCTGCCTAAAGCTGCTGCTTTTATACTCGTTGGCGCTCATGCTGATCCACCAATCAGTGCCCGATGTCTCCATTTTGTCCAGGCAACGTATGATCATTGCCAGCCAATTGCCAATTTCAGAACAAACGGCAGTTTTCCCAACCATCGTTCTCCAATGGTCGCTTTCCAACAGACTCTGTAACGGCTATCTCTTTAAATTACAAAATTTCCGTTATGATAGAAAAAGGCGGAAATCGCATGGCTGGGCAATTCCAGCCATAACAATAATTTTAAGAGCGGAAAATAAATGCCCTACCAAAACTTGGTTAGTGACAATGCTGTGACAATCAATGTTGTATTTTGGATAATGTCTGGATAGTGCAGTATTGCCGTTTTAAGATCCAAACTTGAAGAGTGGTCAATGTGATTTATTTTTTCCAGTGCATAGTAAATAGTGCATTGTAAGATTTCCTTTCCTGTATGAGTACAGACAGTACTCATATTAGAACTCAATTTTGAGGGTAGAGACAAGCTTTATAAATAAATATAAAAAAAAACTAGCAGATGAGCCAGATGTTGCTCACACAAAAAGTAACAACAACGAAGATTAAGATATTGTCGGAACGAAGTGATGACTAATACTTGACTTCATGCATTCCTTGTCAACAAAATAACTCTAGAATGAGTTGTCTGATCCTGATGAAATTTCCTAGGATGATTCATCATCACTCAAGGATGAACTGATTAAAATTTCAACTTTCAAAAATGATCCATTTTTGTAGAACTGGAGATAGGGGTCAAAAAGAAGATTGCGTTTTTCTTCAGTATGGGTCATTTTTGAGAGTTGAAATTTTAACCACTTCATCCATGAGTGATGTCGAGTCTTTCTAGAAAATTTCATCAAGATCGGACAACTCATTCTAGAGTTATAATGTTGACAAGGAATGCATAAAGTCAAGTGTTAGTCGCTTCCTGCACACACATGTAGAAGCGTCATCTAGTGGTCGGAAAATATGACAAGCAATAAAACAGCAATTTTGAAAGGTAAATGTTATCGCTAACTAGATACACAACAAATAGAATATATTCTTTATAGAATAATAAGTTTAAAAAAGTTTTCTTTTTAAAACGTGGAGCAGCAGTGATCAATATTGATGGCTTTACGATCCATTCTCTTTTTCGTCTTCCTATCATTAGTACGAAATTTCAATCTCTAAATAAAGAAGCTGCACAGAAATTCCAGATTGAGATGAAGTCGCTCAAATTCATCATCATCGATGAAATGTCAATGATTGGTGCAAGAATGCTTTACATGATCGAGAAAAGATTGAGGGAGATAAACCCCAAGAAAGATGAGCCATTTTGTGGATTCTTTATCTATTTGTTTGGTGATTTTTGTCAGCTTCCTCCTATTAAAGATACTCCTCTCTACTCAAGTGTTTTTTACAATGTAATGTCAAATTGCGAATGTAATGTCCCAACGAGGTAGGGACCTTGTTGGGACATTACATTACATTCGCATTTGATTCTTTTGAGAAGTTCATTGAACTTAGTAATTTTCATAGACAAAATAGAGCAGATAGTTCGTTCACAGATGTCTTACAACATCTAGCTTCGGGTGATTTCTCTGATACAGATCTGAACATTCTGACGACAAGAAATCGAGCCTATTTATCCAGAGATGAACTTGATCAGTTCCAAACGGCAGTAGAGCTATATCCAACAAATGAGCAAGTTAAACAAAGCAACAAAGACTACTTGCAGTCAACTGGATGCCCTCTTGCTTATGTAGCATCTGAAAACACTCCAGATATTGCCCTGCCTTCGTCCTAAGATGACTCAGCTCTTGGTCTCTCCAAGTATTTGAATCTCTCAGTTAATGCCAGAATCATGCTGAGAGTCAACTTATGGGTGCAAGGAAGTCTCGTCAATGGTTCACTAGGAACTATACACTTACATTATATATGCTCCAATTGCTCGCCCTCCAGCTCTTCCTCTGTTTATTTTAGTGGAATTTGATAGCTATCAGAAACCTTTCATCTATGGTAATCTGTTTCCAATAATCCCCATAACACGCTTTTCGAATGATGGCAGTATATTGTGATCTCATAGACAGTTTCCCCTTACCTTAGCGTACTTGATGACTACATAAATCACAGGGATTAACTCTTCCAAAATCAAAATAGATATAGGGAAAAAAGAGACAGCTATCGGTCTTACCTATGTTACATAAAGTCGAGTGAAAAAAATAACTGACTCAGTATTTTTAAAGAGTTACAATAAAGATCGCTACGAGTCAATCTGTGAGTCCAAGGTCCATAGTGATAGACAGAATTTCATGAGACGTTGGCATAGCAATTAATTAATGGCTTATTCTGACCTGATATTTGTACCTTTAAATGATCCAATAGAAATCAAATATATTGTTGAAAACGAATGATTCTTTGTTTCTTTTTTCCCTCATAATCTAGAAAATAAATGTATGAGCAGCTTCGTTCCGACTACACGCTGATACAGCGTTATTTAACTAGTTAGATAATAGCTGATTTTACCCGTTTTCACTGGGTGCAAGAATTAGGTCCTCTCTCTTCCAAGACTAATTAGAGAAGTTTTAGATGGGTCTAAAAGTATGTTCAATTTTTCACAAAAACACAAAATACTGCATCTAAAATAGTATGGTAGAAACGGAATTCTTCAGGGTAATCCTTAACCCTCTCCCTCTTCCTTCCGCAAGAGGAATTTCAAAAAATCCCTTCTTAGTGTACATTCTTATGATGTATCCAAACTGTGTACCAAATTTCAACTCTTAACCATTTGAACTCTGAGCTTATTATTATTATTATGTTGGGTGTAGAGGGTTATACTCGGTTAACACTGGTGGCTGTGTACTATGCTGGACCAAAGTCAAGGCATAGCAACCAAAACAAAACTAAAATTAAATAAGTGTGTCAGTGTCACAGTGTCTGTATTTGTTTGTAGTGAAGGTTAACTATGTCAATCAGGCCACGTCTGCCATCTTTATGTGGAAGGGTTAGTCTTTCTATGGCAGATTTAGGATGATGTTGTTTATGCTTAGTGAGTGTTCTTGTTTTCCTTTGGAGTTGCTCAAGATCTGTATGAGTCCAATGTATAACTCCAAAAGAATATGTGAGTACTGGGATGACATATGTGTTTATTGCTTTAACTGTGTGTTTTGCATTTAACTCTGTTCTGAGAATAGCATTTAACCTACTTTGGTATTCTTTATTATTATTATTATTATTATTATTATTATTAACCCATCTCAATTATATTATATAAGATTGTGACTGCTAATAATGAGTAAAATATTCATTAAGTCCGACCACACTGGAGATATGACACATGACCCCTTCTATGTCTGTATCTTTAATAAAGAACCAAAATTTTATAGCATTAATGCCTTTTATACACATGCTACTGTGCCTAATTTTGTTTCTTAAACTTTACTCATTCTGAGATATTGTTTAATAGTTCAGAACAGAATAAAGAAATTAAACAAATTAGATGCCAACATATGCACGTGGACACGCGAATTTTTCCCTTTATTTGACATTTTTTTGGGTTTGAGAGCTCTCCAAATGTATAGATTTGCAAAAAAACTCAGAGAGTAAAATGTGACACGATTCAAATACTTTTTCATTTTTTATATACATAGCAAGTTGGGAAAGTAAAAAGAAGTCGGAGTCAGGGGGATTTTTGACGACTCCAAGTCTGACTCCAATTCTGGCTAAAATACCAAAACTCCACGACTCCAACTCCAACTCCACAGCCCTGGATTTTTCTCAAATAGCCTCTCTAAATCTTACCCACATTATAGTTTTATTACACATTTCCAGTTTTCATTCAGATTACCTTTGCAATACCATAATTTTAACAAAGTAGTTGTACAATTTATACAAATCATTTTTCTCGAGATTATTCATAATATTTCTAAAATCAAAAGATGTACTACATTTAAACATTCGCAAGATGCTACATAAATTACACATGTCCTGAAGTCCTTGACATCCCCACAGCAAGTAAAACATTAAAAAGTCCTTACATTTACACCAATGACATTTACCACCTGAGAAGTTAATATATGTATTTCTGATGAATAATGAGTATTTATTAAGTCACAGTTGAACTACTAGTCTTTTCACATTAATATTCACTGATTTCATTATGTATGGTTTCATCAAGAAGTAATTTATTTCAGACAATTACATAAGAATATAAAAACAAACATGGCACTATCAGAAGATATTGCATTAAGATTGTGATTTGGTATAAATTATCCAAAAAACTATAAAATTTATTTTATAATGGCTGCTGAAAAGTTTTAGATAGCTTATAAAATTTAAAAACAAAAAAATATATATATATATATATATATATATTATATTTATATATATTTAATATATTAATAATAATTAATTATAATTATTAAATAAATAATATATATATATAAAATAATGAAAGAGTTAATTTATTTTCAATCAGAAACTGTTAGTTAAAATTTATATCAATATCACTTACCTGAACAAACTTTTGTTTATGTACAGAAAATGCAATGTTTTGATATTTATCTTCTAGTAAAGTAACATCTAAAATTCCATCAGATGAAATTGCTTGCTATTAAAAATGAATGCTATTTTTCAATTTTATAATTATATAAAAAAATTTTAATTAAAAAATAATTATATTTCATTAAAATAAAAACAAAAATAATATTCTCACATTTTTTCTTAATGCAGAAAGTATTATAGATGGATCATTGTATTTTTCACTAACTGTATTATTTTCCAACAGAGATTTTAATGAGAAAAGTAACTGAGGATGATCACTGTAAAAAATAAATATAGTAACTGTTAAAATAAACTTTTAATTAGATATCTAGACATTTCATACTTCATTTACATTTATGTTTCATTAACTGTATTAAAATTTGGGAGTCATAAAGGAGATGCAGAGAAAATGAGCATTTATAATTGAGACAATTTTGATCTAAAAACTAATACATGAATAACATAGGATATGCATCTAACAGATGAGCTTCTACACATGATGGCAGGTCACAAATTGCAGGGGTGAAACAAAGGAACAAGGAGATTCTTTTGTCTATAGTAGGTTCTCCTAGAACCAAATTGGTTATCACTTGTAAGAACCAACCCCACATCAATTTGATTACCTTCAAGGGGGACTTTCTATGAATTGGTTTCCCATATTGGTGATGCATAATTGATGATTGCCTGAAAACAGAGTTTAATTAAGATGTCGACAGGCATATCATTGGTTGGCAAATATTTGATGTCAACATCTTTGAGTTCTAGGGATTCCCAGATGAAGTGATGTCATATGTCAATATGTTTGCTTTAGTTAGTCTGATGTAGGGTTTCTCAAATGGGATCCCAGTTGTTTTTTTAACCCGGGAAATATCCCAGGAAATCCCGCAAATTTTTTAAAAGTTTATTTTTTTTCTTATTTTGTGTTAAGGTTGAAGAAATTTTGCAAATAGAAAGTATAATTAACTCATGAACTGTCAGAATACATTTGTATTTATTAATTTTAAGCCTGCTTATTAGTTTTCTTTTGAATAAATAAATAATTACCGAAAAACCAGCATTAACTCACTGTAGAACGAACGTTTTCAACCGTTTTCAACGACCATCGTTGGGTTCAATTCGTTGGAATTCTTGTAGGAGAACACGCATTTCAAAAAATAGATCTTCCGGAGGAGAAGGATTCTACATAAAATTATACCAGATGTGGAAAGGATGATTGAAGGTCTTGGCAACACCCTAAAGCAGGGATGGCGAACTTTTTGAGTCAGTGTGCCATATTGTAAGCATACTTAGCTTTAAAGATGTTAATGCGTGCCAAAGTCTTAGACTTCGAATAATGATATTTAAAGAAATTAAACGAATACGCTTTAATTCAAATAAATGTAAAAAATCTGACTGAAAAAGGATGATCAGGTAATAAACAGAATGGATGATTGAAAAGGACAGAAATCATATGATACATTACGTGCCAGATGATTTCTCTTACGTGCCACTTTGGGCACACATGCCATAGGTTTGCCACCCCTACCCTAAAGGAATACTTCCGATGGGAAGCGTTCTTCTCTATGCGTAACCACACGGGCAGTGCACGGGAGGAAGTAAGCTGTTGGAAAGCCATACGTGATTCTAGGCGATGGATGGATTGTAACAGTATAGTCACCATGCGAGCAGACAAATCCAGAAGTATAGTACTTATAAAAAGGGACACATATAGAAACGGCTTGCATGAATACATCCGCAACACTGAATGCACCACTAAAGCCCCCGGCAGATATTTGGAGAAGACGCAAACACGAGTTATGTGTATAGCTAACTCCCCATTGGCTGGAATATTGAAAATAACTAAGACAATTGTCCCAGCACCAATTTCCCCACGCTTATTTGGGTTGCCAAACTCCATAAACCCGGTGAACAGCTACGCCAGGTTGTCGACAAATCACGATCTCCAGCTATTCTTATTGAACGCATGCTTAACTCTTTTATAACCAACAACATGGAGGAACATCTGTACACTGTTTCAAATCCGGTAGAGCTGATACACAGAGTGAACACCCTCGGCAGCTTGGATGGCATCTACTTCACAGTGTGTGATTTTGAGTCCCTTGTTCCCCTTGAGTCCATGTTCCCTTCCATTCACATTTAACCATGTTTTTGTGAATTAAGGGACTTCCTCATTTGGAACATCACCGACTCTTCTAGACATTTATCCAACATCTTGGAGTTGGCACATCTTATCTGTCACTCGTCTTTTTTTGTATTCGAAGGAGAGACTTTCCTGCAATCTAGAGGGGTACCTATGGGTAGTCCCATATCAGGAACCCTATGTGAATTGGTAGTCAGGCGCCTGGAACAACACGTCTTACCTAGCATGGGAGAGGACATTAAATTGTACGCTAGGTATGTAGATGATGTGTTAATTATTTGGAAGAAGAAACCGGACTTGGCAGCGTTCATCGAAGCTTTCAATGATAATGCTTATGGCCTCTCGTCGTGGGCAGAATAACAGAGCTCCACTAGCATGCATTTTCTCGATATAGACATCAGGTTACAACAGGGTCTGTTAAGAACTAAAGTATTCCGTAAAAACTCGTATGCTCTGCTTTTCATACATGCGAAATCACATGATCCTTTTAGTTACAAGATCTCTGCTTTCAAGACCCTAGTTAGAAGGGCTTACACCCATTGTTCGACGGCAGAGGATAGGAGAATGGAGCTAGAATATATCTCAAGTGTAGCGAGGCAGCATGGTTACCCTGCACGCCTAATCAATGATCTGGTAGCACGCCATGAACAACCTACGGATCTGGGACTTCCGGGAGGCGTGTCCTTTGTTCCTATTACTTATAGCAAAATCCTTACTAATACCTACAAACATATAACCTGCTATACGGAAAAAACGATAGCTTTCAAGAGATCGCCAACCATTTTTTCTTGTTTAAGAAACAATAAGGACCTATTTGATCATGATAGCATCCCAGGAATATATTCTATTCCTATTTACGATCATAGGGTGAACCGTCCGGGTGAATATATTGGTGCTATCGCACGCTGCCTTAAAACTAGGATCAAGGAGCATAAATACTCCATTCAAAAATGCCTTTCCAATACAGCATTGGCTTCTTACGCCCTTGATGATGACATCAGGGTGGACTTTGATAATGCACAATTACTGCAATGATGTGATCACCGGGCCAGCCTGAAATATCTCGAGCAGCTGGAGACATTTAAAGCGTTCAAGAAGGGAACAGTCATCAATTTTAAAGAAATGGACTCACTGGTGACTGCATGGAGGACGTATTTTGACGTTAAATAGACCTACATCAAGTTTCTCTGCTGGGTATATTTTTAGCATCAGGTTTGTTGAAAAAAGGAAGCCAGTTTCAAGACTGTTGGTTAAAGCGCTACATCAAACATGCGCATAACTTCAACACGTGTGGTTTTTCGTATTTTTGAAATGCGCATTCTCCTACAAGCATTCCAATGAATCGAACCCGACGATGGCCATTGAAAACGTTCATTCCACAGTGAGTTAATGCTGGTTTTTTGGTAATTATTTATTTATTCAATTATATACCAGTAATGTTGTGGTGATTATAGTTTTCTTTTGTTTATATGCCTCTAAAATAAATAATTGTTGAACTGCGGGCTTTGTAGTAATCCTCAATTGATATGTTCTAAAGTGATTCCAACACAGGTTTTCAAATTTATAACATTTCTTTTTTCTTACAGAAATTTTGCAAAAAACAATACCTTACTACCATCTGCAGTGAATTCTCTTGCAGAGTGAGAGCTCTGTACTCTCACAATTTTATGAGCAACAATTGCAACTGAATAATTAACAATGTAGAATATTTAACCTTTACCACAATACTACACATTCTACCTTTTTCTCCTGGTTTCAATAACAGGCCCAATCCCAATTATTTTCAAATAAGTTATTGCAGCATTTTTGACAACACGATTTTCTCGCTCGATGTTATCGCTGTGCTGTCTCGCAATCATAGCATGATAAAAAATTTAATAGTTTCAATTTTGCAACATTTAAAATCTATGTTTATTATGTAGCAATACCAATTAGTAATGTGACCCGAACATTTATTTGATAATTTTATCAATATTTTTTTAGTTATTAAAAATAAAATTATAGACTTCATTACTGTCAATACTACTTGTTAAATTTAAAAGAAAACATTCCCTGAGTGCAAAAACAATTTGTTAGTCATTTAACTCACTACTTACAGATAAGAGAGTTTTTGAAAACAAAGTAACAAAACGATTAGCACTTTGTTGTGGTTCACAGTGGGGGACTGGCAGAGTCTATTACTTTTGCAGGAGAAAATAAAGAAAGCTTTACTACCCTAAAGTTGAAAGATAATACAATCCTGTGAAATTTAACAAATCTGATGTGAATAAGTGAAAGTTGAAATTATTTATGAATTGTGCATATATCACACTTATATTTATAAAAACATTAATGAAATATGGGTCACTTAGCAATAATTATAAATGTAGTTATTTTATATTAGTTAAATTGTTATTTTTAATGAATATTAGCATATTCTGAATCATTGAAAGTAAACTTTTTCCAGTCATGCGCATTATAATGTTTTGGTTTTGTTTTCCATTCATCACGTATTAAGGTAAACATGGTTGTTTGTCTTAATTCGTGCATTTGATAATATTTTATTTGTGATTAAACAAAATAAAATTAGAACTGTATTAATAAATCTAATTTTCTTTATTTCGATCTCTAAAGTCACACCTCATCCTATATGCGAGATCGTCTTATATCCGAGTAAATACAGTATTCTATGAAATGCATTGTTAAGGGAACATCATTATCATAGAGTGTACTTAGACAAGCCTACTTATAGTCTACACAACTGTAATACAATGTTAAGTATTTATGTATAATAAGAAATGCTTACTGGAACTAAATCCAAAATTTAACAGTATGCTGGACACATTAAAGGTGTGAAATAGATTTAAGTATTTATGTATCTAAACATTAAAAAGATACAGTAAAATATGGAATTTCATACTTTGAAGTTTAAAACTGGCTTAATTTACAGAAAAATTATATTCATAGCGTATTTATAACATCACAATAAATTATATTTGTTGTTCAGAAATTTTCTGAAAATACTTTACTTCATAACTTTTTGGACACATCTTATGTACTTTTATATAACTTACTGCACTATAAGTTTGTTCATGCATTAATGCATTGCATAACACACCACCTGCCATTTATTACAATAGTTATGAATTTTTCAGTTCTGTTATAACCTTATGAAACTCCCATCATATATGTAGTTTGTCGTTAATTGATATATACCTGTACTTATTACAGCATCTTCAAATTCTTTAAATTCAAACAAGTTCGAATTATGTTTTTGAAAATTAAACTAGTTTTTTGCAAGTTTCTAATATTTGTCAGTATTGTATATTCTTTGGTGTCAAGGAGGCCTATTGTGTAGTGACAAGCTAAGTCAAGTTTTCACTCATCAGAGCACGTTTTCTGAAAAGGGTCAGTTGGCAAGTCATCCTGAACAAGTCGAGACAGGTATACCAACTGAGACAGACCAGATAGAAAGCTCAGCTCAGCTCCAGATTAGTCAACCAATAGATCTAAAAATTAAATATAAGGCAACGTGACAGTTGGAATGGAGAGAAACAAGCCTGCACTAAGACTGTTTTGTTAGAAGCATGTAAGAAATATTGCTGTGTATGTGTATTATATTGTAAATAGTCATCAAATAAATGGACTTAGTCTGAGTTCAAGAAGTCATAAAGTGTTCTTTTTGACAGACTGGAAATCGGATGGAACGATTTGAACTTTACTTTTGGCTATTCTATTCTCTATCACATTTTCTCTTTACTTTCTTTTCCACTTCTTCTACCACACCAACTCTTTAAGATGAAGATAAACTTTTGTACATTCTCTGCTTATACATTGTAAATACAGCTAAACAATGTCACTAAAAAACACCTCTCTGTAAGCTAAAATGAATTTAGCTTGAACAACACCTTAAATACTTTTTCAGCAAGATTTTTTTTATCTATTTAAACAAACATTTTCAACTTCTTTTCATAAGTCTGCATCATGTTTAACAAGATGATTCAAACTTTAAATTCTAATTGACATTCTAACAATTTTAAAAATATTTTAATGTTACACATTACAGCAAATAAAAGGTTAAGTAAATATCTAACTAAAATTATCATTTTCAAACCATGGGCTCTAATCCATACGGAACAGAGAAATCATATTCTCCTAAGTATTTTTTGGTAGCAAATTCTTTCCCCTTTCAATGTATTTTTATTTTATACCATACTATAAAAATTAGGAGTAGAAACAAATACCACACACAACAGGTACACCTTACTTTTCATATCCACTCAAAACTGACAATGAGAAATTTTTCTTAGTTGTCATTGCCCCAACCCCCCAATATGCAGATTGACACTGATGTTTCAAACTAAAAGAATATTTTAGCTAACAAAAGCACTTCAATATGTATACATACAGTAAGTAACCCTAATAGTAAATCACATAATATTTTAAAACACAAAGATCCATGGATGACTAAATCTATACATTGTGCAAAATATCTCACCTATAATTGGAAAAGAAAGTTCTTTAATAAGTTCTTGAAACTGTAAATACAATGTTACATATATATTTTTTAAGAACATCAACATCTGGCAACTATTTTAGCAAAAACTTCTAAAAACCAACAAGGTTTAATTCTGTAAAAATGTATTAATAGCTATTAGTGGAGATATTTCTGAGGGAAGATATCACTTATAATTTTAAACATTTCTTTACTCAGACCTACAGAATCTGTCCCCAATAATTTATAAACAACTTATACAATATTTCATATTCATTTTAACTTACCTGTTTGTTCTTGGATTTATTTTAACATGTGGTAAAATGTTCTGTTCATTAAAAGATAGAGAAGGAAATGAAGAATTTATAGCATAAAGAATCTATAATAAAAAATATAATTATATAAATGACATTATTTTTCATGGTATCAAATTGGAAGTTTTATTTGCTAATTTAATATTTTAAAATTAATCTAAACTAATTTAAAAATAAAATTTTCAACATAAATTTCACAATATAAAAGAAATTCATTATATAGTATCCAAAATAAACATATAGAATTTTTTTGTAAAAAGAAAATTCTTTACAGCATAACATAATAATAATATTAATGTATTTGTATTGTAATGTATTGTGTTTATCTATTCTGTAAGAAGAAAAGTATGTAGAGCAGTGTTTCCCAACCTTTTTTGTGCTATGCCCCACCTAAGCCTTTCTAAAATTCTTATGCCCCCCAACATATATGTTGAACTCTTTTGGAAAGTCTCTCATTGTCGTGTTCATTGATGTTTTTTCTTGCACTTAATTGCCACACTGTTTTATCATAACCACGATAAAACCCAATCCTTTCATCAAAGTCTCTTGCACTTTCCAGTCATTGCCAAACGCGGCCTGGAACACCACAACTCACGTCTGCCCACCTCGAGGTCTGGGCAAAGAATGTTCTTTCTCCTCTTTCACCTGCCTCAGGGCCTCGTTCATCTCTTTGTTCTCAGTGGTTCTCAGAATTGTTAATCCCACCTCAAGGGAAAAGGGTTATAAAGGAAAGTTCTAAAAAATTAAAACTAACTTAAATCAATATTTACAATAAATATGGCGTACAGCGGCTATACAGCTAACTTAAACTCTGGATGAGTTTCAAATTGCCCCCCTTAACAATCAAAATTGCCCCCCTGTGGGGCGTGGGCCCCACGTTGGGAAACACTGATGTAGAGGCTTAAAAGCCAATCGTAACAATGGTAATTTTTTACAAGGTGTCTAATGGTATGGTATAAAAGTATCACTCCTGTGACAAAAATTAGAATTAATGTTTATTTTGTTTAATAAATGACTATAGCAGAGTTTGCAAAAATCTTTTTATTTGCAACCACCACGGGATGTCATACAGAGATAATGTTTTTATATCTCCTTCATACCATCTGGCATGCCCTTCCAATTTCATAGAAAACAATTTTTTTGTTATAGTATGCACTTAACCTATTATAATTAAAAACTTTGCAAGTAAACAACTTTAATGCCAGAAGACAGTTTTGTTTATTCTTAACAATTTCTTGTTTAGCTAAGTTTTGCCATGTAAATTAACAAATTAGAAAAAAAACATCAATCATTTTTTTATCTATACATCCACCAAAGCCGAAATATCGGGCTAGAGTCGGCTATAATAAATAAATAATTAATAAGACAATTTGGCACTAGAGCTTGGCGTTAGGCGCCATCTCTTACTAAACTTAATAATTATAATTAAATTAAATAAATAATTTTAATAATTTGGAATAATTTTAATAATTTTTATCATAATTTACAAAACTTGGCATCATATTTACTGTTTCTATAATTGAACTACTACTTTTAAGGATAGCAAATTTTCAATTTCTAATGAATGTTTTTAGCTATCCATTAGCCATTCTCAGTTTCAACTAATAATGTTTCACAAACTTCTAATGTTAATTTGAACTAAAGGGAACAACTTATTCCATAAAATTTGTTATATGATATGCATTTTAAATTATATTCTTAAATATGTTACTGACATTCATAAATTTTAAATTATTATTATTATTATTATTATGATGACAGCAGTTGCAGGACATTTGAAATGTGTGTGATTTTTCTTTCATTACTATCCATTTGAGACATTTTACTTCATGCAATTTCTTTAAATAGTAGTGAGCAATATTCTGGATTCTGCACTTTCAACTGCCCAGGACCTGCAAGCAACATGAATGTCCATTTGTTGTGTGGGATGATGAACCATACTCAATGTATAAAAGAACAATATGAAACTTGTAAGTCTGTTTAGCCATATTTGATAAACAGCATTGATAAATTTAAATTTAACAAAAAAGAATTGCATTTTCAATGTTTAAAAAACTTAAGTAGATTTTAAGAGCTTTCACCATTTTTGTTTTAAATTTATTTAGAATTTTAGCAATAAAGTGTAATAGTGTAAAATATTTCAATGTTTATTTGTTTATGTCATTCTTTAGAGTGAATTTAAAACTTAATCTGATTTCTTATTTTTTGCATTTAATTAAATTATGATTCTAAAGATGATGGGAATTTTCCTAGAAAGTACAGTATACTCTTGATTATCTAGGCCAGTATTTCTCAACATGCGGTGCACAACCCACCGGAGTGAGGCAATTTGAATATTTTGGAAGGTAATGCAAAAATAATTAATATTTGTTACTTTTTTTTTTTGTTAAAAAATCGCATTTGTCAAAAATATATTTTGATATGTCAATTTCTTGTATTATTAACCAAGAATGACAGCTTGCCATCTAGATATTGTCATAAAACATGATTAATTTAGCATCATTAATGATTTTTTGATAAGGAAATGATTCAACAAATTTTCTTCGAATAATTGTACAACTTATTTAATAAAAAATAAAAAAAAAGTAATAATAATATGGTATACATATAAGTAAAGCTGTATTCTTCAAGAATCAACTGCACTTACTATATTTGTTAGGCCATTTAATTTATGCCTTGACATTCTGGAAGTATGTTATGTTGAGTATCAGGACAATGCTCAACATACTATTTTATATAGCAAGAGTTAACACTTAACAATGCAGTTTATTTTATTTTGAAGCTAATATTTGCATTGAGACATAAGAATGCACGAGATAATCTTCAAACAGATACTTAAATACAGTACACTCTCAATTAATTAAATGGTTAACTTTTAGAAAAGAGTTATGTCTTTTATTGTATTTATAAAAGGAAAAAGCTGTGGAAGACAAAATTTGTTTTTTTTTTTTGAATAAATGGTGAATGGCAATAAACAATAATAATAAACTATGCTTTTAGCCCACGACTATAAATCAGATAGAGTTAGATAACCTAATAAATAGGATTTAACAATTTGGAGGGCTTATCACACCAAGCTCGACAGAAATAAGAACCACATCTTTTACAAAAAGGTTAGTCTTTAATAATCATGTTTCAAATTTACGTAAGGATGCATTTCGGGTACAAGGACCCCTCATCAGCTTACAAACGCTTGGCATTAACATAATAATTATAACACTAATAGTTAACCAATACAAAGGAATATCTAACATATACAGTGTTTACAATTTTTAATGTAACCCATATAGCCTACTAAAGAACTAAAAGTATCAAGCATAAAATTTTTCAATACAATGACAATGTGATATATCATATTTTTTGGGACCAGTAAATGTCTTATTTTCTCCCACATTTTCCAAATTCTGGTAAACGGTTCCGCTATTAATAATAAATATTGTTAAGTATATTAAAAACAAAAAGGGAGGGAAACTAACAATGAACTTACTATTATTAAAATGATTGGTTTCCAGACTTTAAACAAAAACAAATACACCTGATCCATAATACTGTGTGAAATCAACTGTCTTGTTACAATTGATTTTACAATGTGATGTGAATATACTCCCACATCTGTTCAGCATCTGTTTCAAGGTTATGTAAAAACATGTGAATCCACCCCTCATGTAGCTTCAGTCCCATGTTGTTATTAATTCTAATGTCTTCCTGTATTTTCAGAATTTCATTGCAAAAAGCTTGTAGTATCAGTAACTGTATCCAAAGACATGATGTTAATATTATAGAAAAGATTATATTAAAATCCTTGATTAAGTCTAAAAAATATAAAATTAAAAACTAAATAGAAAATTTAAAAAATTAGGGGGCAATCTAAAGGGAAACGAGATAAGAATTGTGAAGAATATTTAAATAAGAAAATTAAAAACCCGAAAGTAAGTTAGGATACTCTTTAATTTCAAATAAAAAACAGTGGAAAAACAAATTATTACTTAATCATTGTGATGTAGAGATCCCACTTGATATAAGAGATACTTTGATATTGGGATTAGGTTTTAATGGACCCACCCCTTTAAATAAAAGGAAAACTTTAGTAGATTTAAAAGCAGGTTTAATTAATCATGAGCATCAAGAAGAAATTCAATCTATTAGAAATAATATCCAATCTTTAGTGAAAAATTATAAGTTAAAGAAAAAAGAGAAAAATAAAATTATACAATTTAAAAATAGAATAAATAAGGTTAAAGAATTTTTAGAAAATAATAATCTAATATTAACAAATGCTGATAAAGCAAAATAAAGAATAGTCTTGACTAAACATAATTATAATAATATAATATTAGAGATCTTAAAGAAAAGAAATTATATATTACTTGAAGATAACCCTGTAAATAGTCTAAAAAAGCAAGTTATAAAGCTTATAAATAATTTTTCAAAACATAATTACATAGATAATAACACTACTAAAGATATTAAACATTTTGGTAATAGAATTCTGAAAATAAGTTTTAGAGTAAAAAAACACAAAAATCCTATTGCATATTGTACTTTGATAGATATTCGAAAGTATTTGCTATATAACCTTGAAATAGCAATAAAAAAAGAGTTAAATAAATTACCTGTTTCTGAGTACAGTATCACAAACACTGACCAATTCTTAAAAAACATGAAAGCTATTGTTATGAAGGAAAACTGTAGGATGGCATCACTAGATATTAACAATATGTATCCCTCAATAGATTTAGAATTAATTTTAAATTCACTGTCCTATTGAAGAGCCCAGATTGGGTTAACCAATTAGTTAAATTAGTGTTAAATAATAACTTTTTTGAATTTCAAGGTAAATATTACCGACAATCGGAAGATATTCCGATGGAATCCTGCATAGGTCCTAGATTGGCAGAGTTATGTATGATCATAATTGATAAAGAAATCAATAAAACCTGAGGTATAATAAGTTATCAACGATATGTAGATGACTGCTTCATCATCTACGATAAAAGCATACTAGATATTGACTCTTTCATTTATGAAATTAATTTAATAAATAAAAATGTTCAATTCCAATGTAAAAAAGAAGTAGATAATAGACTGAATTATTTAGAACTTATTATAGTTAGATTAAACAGTAAATTATTATTTAAAACGTATGTTAAAGATTGTGTTACCAGTAAAGTTACACACTTCAAATCTAATATACCTTTATATATAAAAAAAAGAACACCTTTCAGATGTATATCAACAAAATTAAAGAGAGAACAACCTTGCAAAATGATCAAGAAATGAAATACCAAAATATAATAAGAATGTTTAGCTTAAATAATTACCCTAGAACGTTATTGTTTAAGTGGTTAGAATCAAGTAAAAGGAAAAAAGAAAATGTCACATTAAATAGACAACTGAAAGTTGTTAAGACTTTATCTAAAAATGGAATATGTTTTTGGTGTTTTTGAAAAATTAAAAAATGAATTTTAAAAAAATTAGATATTATTTTAGTACCAAACCATACAAGAACCATAGCAAAAATGATTAACAGTAAATATGAAAATAATGAACATGATTTAGAAGATAATGTAGTTTATTCATTAGATTGCAGTTGTTCACATAAAAAAAGATACATTGGTGAAACCGGAAGAAAATTAAAAACAGGAATTAAAGAACATATATATGCCATTAAAAACAATTTGATATTATCATCAGTAGCACAACATTGCAATACCGAAGGTTGTGAAATTTTAAAAGATAGTATCAAGAGTATTCTGACAGAAAACAATCAATTAAAAAGAAGACTACAAGAACACCTAGAAATTCTGAAAATACAGGAAGATATTAGTATTATTAACAACGTGGGACTGAAGCTACATGAGGGGTGGAATTCATTGTTAGTTTCCCTCCCTTTTTGGTTTTTAATATATTTAACAATATTTATTATTAAATAGTGAAACCGTCTACCAGAATTTGGAAAATGTGGGAGAAAATAAGACATTTACTGGTCCCAAAAATATGATATATCACATTGTCATTGTATTGAAAAATTTTATGCTTGATACTTTTAGTTCTTTAGTAGGCTATATGGGTTACATTAAAAATTGTAAACACTGTATATGTTAGATATTCCTTTGTATTGGTTAACTATTAGTGTTATAATTATTATGTTGGTGCCATGCATTTTGTAAGCTGATGAGGGGTCCTTGTACCCAAAATGCATCCTTACGTAAATTTGAAATATGATTATTAAAGACTAACCTTTTTGTAAAAGATGTGGTTCTTATTTCTGTCGAGCTTGGTGTGATAAGCCCTCCAAATTGTTAAATCCTATTTATTAGGTTATCTAACTCTATCTAACAAGACAACAGTACAATCCTGAACATTAAAATTTGCTGCTCGCTCATAATTTTATGAAAAGTTTTTGTACATTTGTCATTTAACACATAATATAAAAACCTCAACCAGTTTAACCCATACATATACTGCATTAAATAATTTCTGACAATGTCTGATGGCTTTGAAAAATTACCAACTTTTCAACTTTGCCAAGCTTATATCAATACAAAATAATTTATTTGATCTGAGGGTCATGTAAGGATTTTTTAAATTTGGTATTTAAACCTGTATATAGAAACAACCTTTTTTACGCAGACATACTGTAATAAGAAAAAGTGATATAAATCCACCACCTTTGAAAAATTCTAAAAATTTATTGAGGTTTTTAATGAGAATGAGAACAAGACCTAACTGAAGACAAAAGAAAAAACTAAATAAAAAGATTATTTTTTGTGCATGTTGAACCTAATGAAAAATAATGTAAAGAAACTGGAGACAAATATCTTGCAAAGTTTATTCTGCGACCATCATTTTTTCCTCTTTTGCAGGAATTGCCTATGATCTTAATACAAATCTGATGGCTTCTAGCAGGGATAAAATCTTATGTAAATACAACTACGTTTTGTATGTTTTAATTATAACATTTTTATCATATAGAAAGCAATTCAAATATAATATTTATAATTTATTTTTATCATTTATACTGACAATTTATAATATTTATAAAAGATAAGTAAAATTATATGCTTTTCAGAATATTAATTTTGAATAACTTTCACAATTATGCAAAAAAAAAATAAAGAAAAACATTTGAAAAATCTCAATCGTTAATACTAAAACAACATAAACAGGTAGTGAAACCAAGAGCACTTGTTAACAGCAAATTCATATAATGAATATGTTTCCTTCTCAAGCAGCTAAGTAAGCAATCCAATGACATAGATTGTTTCATATGAAACAAACTAAGTCATTGACTTGCTTATTTAACTGCTTGACAAGGAAACATGGCCATTGATCACATCTTTATTATTGGGTTGCATACTGTTTTTCTGATGTCGATGATGCCTTAGTATTTTAAACACTATCACAAGGCATTGTTTATAGGTGGTATGTACAAACACATTGAGTGTAGATGATTGGAGTGTTATTTGTTTGTAAGATCATTTAATTCGGTTGAACTTCAGATATGTATACTGCCATGGTGGCGCTATGGCTGCGCTTCCGACTGTTCGTGCACTCGACTGACCTCCTGGAGGGGAGCCGCCGACAGGCCGCCATGTGGTAAACGTCACTAGTTATTGATTCACGGTAGTTATTGAACAGAAGAAAAAGGAAACGCCGCCATGACTAACTAACCTAACCTAACAGAAGCGCCGCCATGACGGTATACGTAAGTGAAATTTAACCTTTAATTCTTAAATTATGTACGTAGTCGTCTTTTCATCACCAATTGGTTAAACTCAGTAATGAAAAACTCAAATTATGTTTACACGTGATTACCACGTGGATACTCACTCGACAATGAAAACAAATATGTGATTTTAATAAAGTTTTCAATTTGTAGAACTGAATTTGTTCTCTTTTTTGCTATAATAAAGTGATTTTATTGAAATATCGAATTCAAAATCAAAAATTAATTAATTTACCCTCTCAATTATCTTCCTACGAATACTGGAAGCCATTTCGATATAAACAAATATTCAATATAATTAACAATCACGTTTGTGATCTTTTTACATCTCACTTGTCAATGTAAAGACATTCTTTCGTTTGAATTATGAATATTCAAAACCTCACCACTAAACGAAATTCCCACCATAATACAATCGAGACGCCATCTGTAAATTATTAAATTTATTATACAATATTGAAAAAGTACATCCAAAATAAAAATTTAGTTTTATTATTAATAAATTAATATATATAATTAATAAAACAAATTTAGTAAAATTAATTATTAAATAAAATGTTTAATATTTATTAAAGAAATTTTCAAAATTTATTTTTTTTAAAATTCTTTTCACCCTGTGGGTACTAAGAGGACCTTATTTAGCAAGCCCATTATGGTTTCGGCCAAGCCCACAATGGGGTGGCCGGGTGGTGAGGGCCGACATATCTGGTCGGACCACTTCCCGAAATATTCCTAGGGATTTTTTAACCCGTCCGAACCCGATCCCGGCTGGCGGTAGGCTGCCACCTTGACCGCTCGGCCATCCAGCTGTCCTCTTCTGAGTTTCAATAATGGGCATTTTCCCATAAGCATCCAGTCCAACTTAGTTTCTAAGGACACTGACCCAGAATCAGTTGGAAACATCTTCCCCGTGAAGCGCTTCCAGCTATGTCTGTCCAATAAGTAAATGAATATCTTTGTATTCCTCTCCACAGTCAGAGAGGTTGATCCCTGCTTGAGTTAACTCATTCAACCATGGTCCATCCCTGACTCAAAGCAGCGGAGGACAGATCCATCGCTTATCCAACACAATCATTCTGATCCGAAACTCCTGGACATATCTTTCCACATCATAAATGCGGTATTTCTTTTCGGCTGTCACTCCCCCCCGAACAGACAATGCGCCGTTCTCACTTCTCCACAGTGCCTAAGCTTTAAATGCTCCACTGCCTGTTGAGTCAAATAAGAACGCTGCAATTATCTGTCGATCAAGGCCCATAAATTTCCAATGAGTTTGTCCGCATAAACACGAACCAGTAAGGTTTGAAGAAAGACCTCCCTCGTGCATTGACTAGTCAACATAACCTCCAATCCACCACTCCTATCACTGTCTATACTGTCCTTTTCCTTTCCAGGACATAGAACACGGTGATGAGGCCTTTCACAGATCTCACACTTGTGAATCTTTTTCAATTTGCCCACTCTAGAGAAATGATTCCTTTCCAAACACACCCAGCATCCTCCTTCTACGCACTAGCCTCTTCCTATCTTTCAACTTAATCTTGTCAACATCGGGACAGTCTTGGGTCTTATGATCTCAACTGCAGAAAATACACTCTCGTCGGTTTTGGCTGAATAACAAATCAGTGACTGTGGAAATGGTTTCAGGTGATGGTTTAGAGTTCTTGACCCTTGTCAATCGCTTCTCCTCAGTAAATCCGCATTCGGCCATCTGTATTCTGACCTCCGATTCGACCTCTCTCTTAAGGAAGGACATCAGATGACTCAAGGTGCCAATCTCAGGCACATTGTTACTCTTGGCTCGAACTAGTTCTCATTTTCTCAGAGTCACCTACGATAGCGACGATTCCACCATGTAAAACATCATGTCGGCATACTTTGTTACAAATTTACAAATCTTCGGTCACTTTTATTGAACTGGAGAAATTTCTGTCTTTATTATCTAATATTACAAAGAAATCATTCCCACTGTACTCGGCTAGAGATTGGTTCGGTTAACTATTTCTAAAGTAGAAATAAGTCGAAACCGGTTACTTTATACTTGAATATTTGTAGTCTTGGGAAAAAGTGGAAAGACGAATTTTTATGACAACCGACACGTAAATCGTAAATTTAAGGAAAATAAATTTTAGAGCTTTTTTTGTACCTTATGCATCTTTCATTAAATTTAGTTGTAAATGATGCTGCCAAAGTAACAGTTAATTTTTTAACATTGTACAAGAATTGTACACGTTTTTTTCTACATACCCTTGTAGATGAGACATACGAAATCGTAATATCACTGGTTTAACATTGAAATCCAGTAACCTAAAAATATAGCTTACAACAACAATATTCTTCGATCTGCTGGTTAGCAGAATAAAAATATCAAATATTTTAATGGATTTTTAAAAAATTTCTGTCAACTATACAGAACTATCATAAAAACATCATACCAGTAAATTCTTATTGGTTGGGTTAAGTTATAAATCTACTCATAATTCACATAATGGGACGAGGACGGTCAAATATCTAACAGGCAGGTGGCTAACAGCTCAGAACCGATCCTGGATAGAATTGGAAGCGTTATATGTGTGTAGCTTCCACCAGCTAAACCAGGTGAGGTTGATGCTCTATAAAGCGCAAGCACGAATGAATATCAAGGTATATAGAGATAAGGTAGCGCAACTCGCTCTAGCGAGAAAAACGCCACTGCGCATGACGTCACCATCGAGAAACTTGATTCACTACCGCTCGGTAACATGTTGCTGTTTATGTCAGAAACGCAATCTTAGAGAAACGAATGCACCGCAAAACTCAAACAACGGTTAATAAACTTGTACGATTGTTAATATGATGCTATTCAAAATCAAATTAATTAATTAAATTACGCCTGTAAACTTATTCTACATAACACGCCGCAATTCACTCGTATGAGAAAACTAATTAGCCTCTTGGGATGCCGTGTGTCGTATATGACACAATTTTCCTTCCAAAGAATGAGAAGCAGCTCTTGTTTTTTGCTTCTTAAACAATTATATTTGTTATTAATTTCATCAGTAGAGTTTAGTGAAGCTTATTAGACTACATGCATCCCACTGTGATAAAAAGAAAGGAAAATATGAGTGATTGTCTGAGCACATGTTTTTGGAAGTGATCACAAGTATGACTGTTTCATGTAAGTATTCATTTTTCTCTATTACTATTGATTATAATTTTACAATTTAAACGTGATTTTGTTCAGGAGACTTATAAGATTATATAAGAGTATTTTTTAAAAACTATATTAATAACAGTATTTCATGAGATGAGCTAACTTTTGAATGTGTCGTATATGACACGTTGGTTCTTAATGTTACAATAATTACATTACAGCCTATGAACTGTTTTCATATTGGCAAGTTATTTACTTTTATAGTTATTTTGTCATTTAGTCAGCAATATGTATTCTATTATTTATTTTCATTTTTTATTAAATTAATTTATTAATAAAAATTAATTTATTAATAAAATAAATAATAAATTAATTTCTGTGATTTGTTTTTGTATAGTTATTTATCTAGTCTGCAGGATTTTGTTTGTTAAGAATTTATAAATTATTAATATGATAAATCATATATTAAAACTAAATCATTGACATTTATTATAAATTTTTCAGTGTCAACAGATGAAATAAGGAAGGAACATGATAGGACACTTGATATTGATAGAAATTTGTGTGGACTGGAAGGCAGGTCCAGTGATGAAGACAGTGACCAAACATTTAAACCAGTCAGAACATTTATCAACCAAATTGTCCTGAAGAATGTAAGTCATTAGATGATACATTTGACGATGATGAAAATGATGCTTCAGCTATGTACATAGAGGAAGATTTCTTGACATCAGTGCAGTAACAGACTCCACCATGGCACCATACAAATAGATTTAAGCCCTTGCTACCAGCTCCTGCATTTCAGGAAGAACCCTGAAAGGGTAAGGAGTGTGAGTCTGAAGAATATTTCTTGAATTTATATTCCTGAAAATCTCTTTGATGTCAGTGCTTGATGATGACATGCACAAATCAAATATCACTGATTCACCTGGATAAACTTTTGAACTTTACTGCTGATGAAATGAAAACAATTTTTGGATAGTCTACAGAAGAGATAGCAGAGCAATAAAACAGAAGAAGAATAACCCACTTCAATATTTGAAATTAAAGTAAAAGTGTCAAAATGGCTATTACATTCAGATAGTACAGAAAATAAAAAAAATGAATAGTGAAGATGACGAAGAAAAGGAAAATAATGAAAAATACTCCAACTTTACATCCCAGAAAAATACAATGCAAAAGTGGAGCAAAACACATGCCAGAAATCATTACAAATGGCAAAAATCACTGCAGCCAAATGCACTGATATCAAAGTGTATGAGATACAGTGTACTGTATCAAATGCAAAATCCATCTGTGCCTTGTGACAAATAAAAAGTGCTTCAAAGCATGTCATATGTAAATATAAAATGTCAATTATTGTATAAAAACAGTCAAATAAACCATTTTTACATGAACAGAACAGTTTGCATTTTGTACAGGTAGAGATCCATTGTCATATATGACACACCATTTTTTAATGACCGAATACAAAAAAATTGAAAAAAATGATAATTTACTAACAAGTGACACCCAAAGGTCAATAATATAACAAAACTTGAATAAAAAAAAGAATTTTTTTTAGTAGTGGATCTCAAGAGGTTAGAGAAAAAGTATTCTATAAACAATTAAATCGTTACTTTACCTCATGGCTACTCTTCAGGTAAATAAACATGAAAAAAATATGAAAAATAAAAAAATAGGCAAATAAACATGAAACAATAAAAAATAAATGTTTTTCCGTGATATTTCCCGAGTAAAGAATAAAATTTTTTTTGTTATAAATATGTTTCTTATATAAAACTAAAGTTTAAAAAAAATAATACTAATGCTTCACAAGTAACAAAATACATTTTTGCTTTTTTATTCAATACAAAATGAATGTCTACAATAGATGAATGAATACCATAGATCTAGTTTTTTTTTTTTTTTTTTTGTATTATCTGTTTCTGCTTCAATATCTGGTTCTGTTTCTCCTTCTGGACCACATTCATATATCATATCTTCTTCTGCAATTTGAGCAGCTCTGTTATTAGATTGGCAAATTAATGGTGATAAGTCCATTCTTGCCATATCCTTTCCTTCTTGCTCTGTTCTACTTTCTAATTCATCTTGATTGGAAGAAAAAGGCTCACACTTTTCAGCTTTTTCTGAAGAATTCTCACTAATTTCAGAATTTCTTCCAATTCCATTTGCTTGAGAAATTGAAATTGGTTCAATTTTTGCACGTTTATGGTAAGTTCGTTTTCTTACTGCTCCTGTGGCAGGGGCCACAGAAGGCACAACTTCAGTTTCTTCTTTAGGCTGAGAAAATGCATAAGTTAGATGCTCTTCATGCATTTCTTTTGAAGGAAACTGACCAAATAATGTTAACTGTGTTGATATACTTTCAGAATTATCAATAAAAGCATCTGACTGTTCTCTTTTAACTGCTTGAATAAATCTATCCTTATTCTTTATAGGATTATCTTCTTGACTGGAAGACATATGTTGACTGCTTGATAAAGCTTGCTGAGAATCTTAAGTGTTTCAATTTCTTCAGAAAATCTAACAAAAATTCTGGTTGACCATCAGCTTGAGATATTATTTTTGAGACTTCTGCATAAACTGATTCTTGCATTGTACTAGTATTCACAACGTTTTTTGATTCAACTTCTCTAGCTCTTGTATTGGAAGATAATGGTATTGCAGAATTACTAATATCTGAAAAAATTGATATATTTGCACTAGCAATTGGAGGATCATCAATTTTAGGGATTCTTGAATTGAGGATGTCAAAAGTATCGTTTACAAGTTTTACAAAATCAGAAATTTCCTGGTCATCAGGTAGAAGGAAAGATATTGCTTGAGCGACACGATTAGAAAATAACTGGCAAGCTAGATTAACTTTTTGATGTTCTCTTCCATGCACATCCACATGAGCTTGTGTCAGTTTTGGACATAGCTTCATTTCCCCATTATCCAAGGATAATATTTTCAGAAAAACATCTTTATTCACATGTTTTCCTCCTGGTAAAATAATGCCTTCATCTAGTACATGATTCCTCAAAAGTTTAATCAAATGTGGCACATCTGAATAGACCCATATGTGCTTTCCTGGATGTGTAGGATTTTCAAAGCATGTATTTTCATGGTCAACTTTGAGATAGTTCCATACCTTTCAATTTTTTCCTCCCCGATCACACACAACAGCAACAACTATAAATCCTGCACTCTGAACTTTAGTTATTATTTCTTTCAATAATTCACCTGTCATAGTGGTATCAAAGTCATAATAAACAGGCTGTTTCCAATTCCCACACAGAGCACGAGCCATTACTACCTGTACCTGACTGTGAGGTCCAAAAACTTTGTCCATCTCTTGGTCATAACAGAGTCTGGAGTCAACATTCATTTCATCAAAGCTTAGAATGCAGAGAGATTCTATAACTGTGAGACTTTCAGATTTCATCTTCATTATTTGCAAAACATCATGCAGTACTCCTGGATAGCAATGAAAAGATGAAGAAACCCATCTCCTTAAAGTAGAAAGTGCAGGTAAAGGGATTCCAAGGCTTTTTCTCATATACATATAACACTTCTTAGACAAAGAACGCAGGGTCAGTGCTTTTGCTATATCTTCTTTTGTCCAATGTGGCTTCATTTTTTGTGTTATAAGACAATCTATTTGTGTTTTGGTAAATATTTTTTTCAAAATATTATTTATTTTCTCATTCACTTCTTCATGTTTTTTACTTTCTAATAATTTTAATTTTTGATTTTTCTCAGTAAGAGCCAAATGTAATAATTTATTTTTTCTTTTCAGAGTAAATATTTCCCTCTTCAAGTGATCAATTTTAGCATTTGCTAAATCCAGTTTTTTTGCTAATTTCACTTCCAGAGAAGGCTCACTTATAGGTTCAGTTTCAGTACCTATGTCAATTTTATTCTTTTTTGGTGAAAGATGGGACAGTCTGTTCAGTGCACGTTTCCGATTTTCTCGCTGTGTATATCTTATTGTTCTGTCATGCATTTTCTCTACTATCTCTGATGTACATGGGACATCCGAAGATCTAACAGGAGCTAGATTTAAAGATGGCACAGCATCAGGTTTTAAGCGTCTCTTGGAAGGTATATTTAATAGTTCTGCCTTTAGATCTCTCTCATAGTCGTCTTTAAGGAAGTGTGCACTGCAAACTGTTGCATTTTCAACATTGACTTTGTCCTCTCGTTTGCAGGCATGAATCCACTTACTTCTAAGAGTAGGATGCTTTGGGAAAGAATGATAAATTACATTACTTCCTTTAGTCTTTTGATTGTAATTTTCACACACTGCCACGCAACAGTTTGGCATTATTCAACTTGATCAATGAACAATAACTAAAAAATTCACACGTCAACACACTACTACTTAACAGATACTTTAAAAATATTAAATTTCACCTTATACTTGTATTCCGAACACCCATCAAAACTTAATTTCAAATGTAAACGAACAAAGATCACCACGATATGTCGAAAGCTCACGTGTTTCTCGGAGCGTGTTTCTCGATGGTGACGTCATGTGCACAACGATTAAAAGAGAAACCTACTGCGCACGCAAAATGAGCACTCCCTGGAATGAATATAATCTAGCTGTTTGGAAGCTGACAATACAGCGCTTGTATTCCGCCACTAATATTCGAATATACAATAGCAATCTTATCGTTTTTTTCACATGTAGTATAGAAATTTGTAATAAGATACATAGTGAGGTTATAATAAAATATTAATTTTAATTATATGAAAATAATCGCACAATATGTATTTATTTCTTAGAAAGTTCAAGGGAAGCGGCGCTTATACCGCTTCCAATGACAGCACGCAACTGCAAATCAATCGCGATGACTTCGCTCTTACTGTTCAAGATATCTCGCACGTAAACTTGTTTTAAAGTACTATCACTCCCAAATCGCTCTTTCTTATATGCTGTCAACTTGGGATAGTTCTATGCCGTTAGCGGGAAACTATCTGCGATCTCACGGGCCTTGAATTTTTCCTTAGTGTCCTGGAGCAGATATTGGAATTTATCCTCCGCTGAGTTAATTTTGTGAGTGTCCGGAAATAGGCCGGAATCACACAAAAATATAAAAAAAAAAAAATTTGTAAAATAATTTTATAAAACTATTAATTGTTGAATTTCGTCTTTAGGTAATTTTTTAATTTAATCAAAAAAGACACAGTCTGTTTAAAAATAGTTTTGAATCCACCATTTATTTCTTATTACGTGTTCCAGAACACCTTTCGACGACCGGACCTTTCCTTGAGGCTGCTAGGTCGCCAGTTAAAAATCGTTCCTTTAAAATCACATTAAAAAAAAACACCAAAGTTAAAACAAGAGTAAAAAATTTCGAACTGGCAGATCTTACAGACATCTTCAGGTTTTTATCCTATCCAATAAAGGACTTCCAGACTTTTATATCCACTTACAGAGCCACTTGGAGAGAGAGGGGGAAAAAAACTATTAATGTTAAAAGGTAGAAATTTCATGTCCATAAAAGGATATGTTTGAATTGAATAAAAAAGAGAGTACTTCTCATATTTTAACAATAGAATAAGGTCAGATCAACCATCTTCAATTGGGATCGAATTACAGACGATTTTGATTCATTCCGCGATCTAGGTTCCGATCTCTTTACACTTAGTAACGAGTGACGACCAATTAGAAAGCGGAGATGTGTAAGAACAACCAATCAGAATGGTCGATCTGGATCCCGAAAAAGTTATAAAAATTGGAATTTCAAGGACATGGGGAGCTTCTTTCTATTGCGCCACACCTTTCTTGGAAGAATTATTTTCACCCCAACTCAAAACAGGACTAAACATCTCTACGGACTTCCTTACAACTACGCCATTGGGCCGTCGACTCCCAAAGAAACATCGAGGAACCTTTCTCATAGGATTTTCTCTCTCAGTAAGAAAAGGGATTCTGAAGATTTAGTCTCTACCAACGGATCGAAGAATATTGTTGCTGTAAGCTATATTTTTAGGTTAGAATAAATAGAGATGAAATTTATGTAACTGGAGAGTTGTCTCTGTGCCGAACGTTCCCACACACGATTCAGAACTGCTTGGATATCCTTTTTTTTAACTCTTTCCGCCCTGTGGGCACTAAGAGGGCCTCTTTTAGTAAGCCCATTATGGGTTCGGCCAGGCCCACAATGGGGCGACCGGGTGGTGAGGGACGGGGCCCGACATATCCGAACGGACCACCCCCCAAAAATTCCTGGGGATTTCTCGACCCGTTCGGATTCGGTCCCGGGTCCCCCAGAGCGGTAGGCTGCTACCTTGACCGCTCGGCCATCCGGCCGCTTGGATATCCTGTTATTACACGTGACCTCACACTTTCATTCTCATGAATCTCTTTAAACTGACTCCAAAACTTCAGCTACCTACTAGGGTTATTATCAAAATATCAATTCTAACTTTGGCAAGTGATACTGTGATTTTTGACGTGCTGATAGCTTCTTCGTGGAACCTCTGACACTTCCATCGTCTACGTTCTTGGACAAGATCTTCGTCCTGGTCTCCGTCAGCATATATCTGCTTCGATAGTCGGCGACGCAATCGGCTTCCACAAAATGTTGTCCTCGGTCGCGTTCTCATTCGGTGCAATCTCTCCCTCTACCCCCTTCCCCAATGCAATGTTCAGGGTTCCAACATCTTTTTTTAAAGTGAAAAAGGTTCCGTGATAAAAATAAGTTAGGAACCTTTGACCTAACAAAGCACATACATATGTGTGTGTTTTGGCGTCTATTTGGTTTAATTCATATCTCAGGATTAGGCAAATATTAAGAAACGAAATTTGCATGAACTTGTATAAGAAGAGCATTTGATGCTATTAAATTTTGGAGTACAGAACTGAAGGAGTAAGTAGACGAGGGGGTTCATGTGTCGAGTGCGGTGGTACTTAATGAAATGTTACTTGTTATTAGCATTTATGATATTTTTAAAAACTCACCTCTAACCCTCAAAATTATGCGTGTTTTGCGTTTTTTTAATAATTAATAATATAAAAGTTATTTTAAAATAAATCTAATAAATTGTGTGTGTGTGTGTGTGTGTGTATGTGTGTGTGTGTGTGTGCCATAATACGGCGCTACACACAATTTTAACTCCCATCTAATGTGTTGTTAAACCACATTCATAACTGAGGATCAAAAGTTAGAGTTAGAAGTTAAATAATAAAGTTAAATAATAAAAGTAAAGTGAATGGTAATTGGTTAACTTCTTACTTTAACTCTTAATCCTTGATTATGAATCCCTGCATTAGTGTTTATGAAACACTAATGCAGGGATTTGAGTATTTTTTACTGGGAAAGTTAGGCAACTCGTTTCTGGATTTTGCATTTTCGTATTGAATGTTAGCTCCAAGATATTTTCAAAAGATTGGAACTCATCGTCATCTCCATATTATGAAACATGGTTGTAAATTTTAAGTCACTCTCGATGCATGATTAACACGATTTAGATTAATTGACAGTCTCTTCAAACATGCTTTCTCTTCTCTTTTTCTCTGACAAATCACAATGTGCAGTGATGAATTGATTTTGATTCCACTTGAGTTATTTTCAAAATTCAATTTTTAACTCCACATAGAGGTTGGCCGGAAAATTTGCATAAATTCTCATGCCCATTATTTTTCTCATCCCTGAAATAGGTTAAACACGAAGGTTCGAGACCAGGCCCGCCGTAAGCGGGCGTGCAAGGCGTGCACCGCACGCGGGCGGCACGTCCAGGGGGCGACAAATTAGTATTGCTGGCAAGCTCAGCGTAGGTAGTCGTAGTTAAACAGGGGCGGCATAATCAGTATTGCACACAGCTAGAGGAACTGCTGTTCAAGACGAAACTAGACTTCAAGTTGGAAATTTCCCTTGTTGGCTAGAGATACCACAGTATCCTGGATCACAATGAATTTTCCTTATATTCTACTTTCCCGACTGTTATGTATTGGCTACATAACAAGGTAAAGTATTGGAATCGGCCAAATTTGACCCTCCGAGTTTTTTTTTTCTTTTCTTTTTTTTGGCAAATCTCCTATTTTTGAGACCTCTTGAATCCACAAAAGTAAAAAGAAGGCAAAAAAATTCCATGGATACGTATGTTTGTGTTGGCATCTATTTCGCTTAATATCTCAGAATGGAGTGAAGATAAAGAAACGAAATTTGATACCGTCGCGTGTATATAAGTGCATTCATGCTATTAAATTTTGGTGGTGAAAAGTCGAGAGGGTAGGACTTAATGAATATTTTATTACTCTTATTTCTAAAATTAAGCTTTTTGCCATTTCAAGTAATTAAAAATATAAAAAGTTTTTTTTATAACTAAATCTGATGACAGATGGCACCACACGCAATTTTATTTATAATTTTAATTACAATATATTTTTAAAATAAAATCTCATAATAGCCGGGAAAGTTGTGCAATTGGTTAATGAATTTTTTCAAATAAAACATTAAAACATTGCACCTTAAAACTTGGTGTTACTTTTGACGCTATTATTATAAGACAATTTCTTTGTTCATGTATGGGTAATACTCGTGCAAGAAAAAGGCACTAGAAAGAAACATGATAATGATATATAGAGAAAAAGTTATTTTTAAAACTAAAACTGCTAGAGACTCGTAATAACTTGCAATTTTACTATTGTTTCATTTCTTCAATTTCAAATTTGATTTCATTATTAACAACTAAATATCTACGCATAGCCATGTTTTGAAGTGAAGGGAAAAAACGGATTAATTAATAAAAGATACTTATAATTATTTAAATATTTTAATTATTGATTGAGCCTTTCCTTTTGGATTCTTCTGGATCTACCACTAATTATAAATATATTAATAATATTCAATATATAGTAACCTATCATTTTCGACCAAAAGATAAATTATAAATCTTGTATGCATTTGTTATCAGATTACGATGAATAATTTTCGTAGTCGTAAACTACTGTTCATCCCATTGGATTGATAGAATACAGCAACTTGTCTTATAGGCGATCTGCCAAGAGGGTACCTCCCAAGAGTCTAATTAGGTGTCGGACACGTGAAGGAAATGCGGAAACTTCACGCGGCCAGTTCGCTGGTCAGGCACGAAACCACGGACATATCTGTATTTATTTGTCAAGTCGATATTTTTGGAATGTCAAAATTATCTTGAGATTTTGTAGTATCGGAAAAATTGCATTGTCGGGACATTTCAGTATTCAACTTTTATATCAGAATTTCTGTACTATAAAGGGTTTAATACATAATTTAACCCGGGCTTATGATCTGAAATGATAACATAATTTATGTAGTACAGAAAAGAAATCGCGAAGAATAAATCAAAAAAGACGGGCGTGTGGCCGCTGTGGGGGATTCGGAATCGAATCTGAACGAGCAACTCCAGGAATTTTTCGAGGGATCGTTTGTTCCGGATATGTTGGGCCTATCCCTTGCTAAATTATTTATTACTTTCTATCTCCTATCATATGCTAATTAAGACAGATTTTGTTATCGGAAATATTTAGTTCTAATAAAAATACAATAATTCATTTTTTTGGGAGAAATTCTTGATTTAACGCAAAATTTTGGATTAATTAATTTACGTGTGTATTATTTGTAAATTAAGAACGACTCGTCCGTAGTGACCGCATAGCTGCAACCAGTGCCGTAACTAGGCAGGTGCAACAGGTGCACTCGCACAGGGTCCACTTGGAAGGAGGCCCAAAGTGCACGTATTTGTTTTATTATTTTACCAAACCTAATTAATTAAAGAGCTTCCCGGGAGGTCTTTTTAAGGATCCTTTACAATTGTTTTAATTCGTAAATTAATTTTTTAATTAAAATTTAGCATAATTTTGAAAAATGAGTACATAAAAAACCAAAAAAATTCTATCTTAAAATATATCAATAGAAAGAAAAAATATTTTATACTGATCTAACGTTGGCAACGTTAATTTGTTTTCATCAGATATGATGCATCATATTTAAATATTTGATATGAATATATATATTAAACTTTAATGCAGTTTTAAAAAATGATGAAAAATAACATCCTTTCCTCATTATTTATAAAATTCTTCTGCATAGATAATTTCATTGGACACAATAAGATGTTCCCATAACTCATTTAATCTACATTCCTCAAAGTAGTCTCGACAATATGGAAGACATTGACAGCTAGTTCAACAAAGCCTTCTATGACAGGTGACAATTTGCATAACCGATTATCCACTGGACAACTCGAGATCCACATTATCAATCTACTTACATAATAGATTGATTGTTTCCTCCGCTCTACAGAATTTTATTACAACAACTGTTCCTCGTCTTCCTTATTTAAATATATATTTAAATAATAATGACTTAAATTTATCATTCGTGATAAAATAATTCATCCGTACTTAATATGCGTAATTTTTATTTTTTTTTTTATATTTTAAAATTAATTCAAATTATTATTTATAAACTACTAGAAAGTCGACATTTTTTTAAATAAACTCCTTAATAAAATTATAATTTTTTAAATTTGCAATACATTATTTAATAAGAAATGATTTAAAAGTTACTTTATTTACTCTTCAATTGAAATAATTTTACATAACAGATGTGTAATTTAATTAAATTTTATACATGTCTTGTGTTAGCAATTTAGTATCCGCTTTTGGCAGTTTTCGAGTTTGCCTATATTATGACATTGTATTGTAAATCAAATAAATCTGCCCTTCAAGGATAAATTACAAGATCTGTTCTAAATATTAAATGCAAACTAAACTCATCTAACAATTTTCATTAAATATCACAGTATTAATTTAATAATAAAATGTATAAGTTTATATTTAATTAAAAATATATTTGATAGTAAAGTGCTCGTTCATTTCTCGGTAGTTTATCTGTTTCATATACAATTTATTGAAATTATTAGTGCCTTTTATTCTTTTTAAGCTATAATTGAATGTTTAAATAGTTTTTTTTATAATAAAATTTTAATATTTTAAGTTAAAAGTTATTTACAACTTTCTAACCATTATAATTGAAATGATATAATTCTCTAAATACCCAAAATAAAAAAAATCCTGCAATGATTCTCCTGGCCAAACTTTAATACCTGGTGCCATCTTTCGAGATTTTGTTTAAAAAGCTTTTGTATTATCAATAAAGTGGTGCCTCATACTTCGAATTTAATTCATTCCAAGAGGACTTCATACTCCGAATTGTTCGAAGTACGAGGGATTTTTCCCATTAGAAACAATGGAAAGTGAATTAATCCATTCCCACACCTTAAACGATATCCATTTCAGTAAACTTAAAACTTCAAATACATATAATTTAAGGTAAAAATAACACAGTTAGTGTCTTAATAATAAATTATAACACGAAAACGTATTCGCTACTACGGAAGTGCGCTGCTGTTTTTATGCATTTAGGAACGACAGTGAAAGGAAGATGGCGACGCCCGTACTATAGATATTATCGTGATGGAGGATCTATAATTTTAAAATATGTAAAAATAAATTCGAAGACAAAGTCTGTACAAGAAAGGAACTACTATTTATTCACTTTTAGTGTTCCGGAATACAACAGACCTTTCTTTGTAGGCTACTAGGCAAACAAAAAAAGATCTGTCGTCAAAAGTTTGTGTTCCTGAACACTAAAAGTGAATAAATAGTGATTTTTTTTTTTTTGACAGACTTTGAATATATTTTTAAATAATTGCCATCGGACAGCATTCTACAATTTAAAATATTCGTTTTTAGGGGTTCCAATAGTAAAATTTAACCATAAAATGGATTATCTTGCCTACAAAATAACCACGAAAAAATTAGAATGCCGGATACTATTCGAAAAATTTCGAGAAGACACTTACATCACTGTGTGCACTAATTTGTGCTTTCACAACTTTAAAATTTTCATTTATAAAACCATATAATGGACCCCGAAATGAAACTATCTGAGCCATAGAAGATTCCGTGTTTATATAAATTCTAAAACTCTTAATTATAAACAGATATAAAACTGATGGATATTAATTAAAATTTGAGGATCTGGTGGGAATCTCAAAAAGTTTATTGAGTAGTTTTGACCCGGATAAATCGACGGCTGGATGGCCGAGCGATGAAAGTGGCAGCCTGCCGCTCTGGAGACCCGTAGTCGAAAAATCCCCAGGTTTTTATCGGGGGTTGGTCCGTCCGAATATGTCGGGCGCCGTCCCTGACCCCATTGTGGGATTGGCCGAACCCATAATGGGCATTTCCGTGCTTTTAGTGGAGCTAAAAAAACTAAGATAAAAACATACACAACAAATACGTAAATTATTTTAAAAATGTACATATTTTTCTATAATATAGTATATGCAGTTTCAGACTGGTTTGTATATGGATACGTGAGAAGACTTTCTATGGGAAACTGGCTCCTATTTAGGTGTTACAAAAGTGAAGAAAACCCGGAAAACTCCACCTGGCCAGCCTGTTGGAGAGGCGCATACCGATAATCCATGATCTATCCATTCGGCCATATGCAATTTTAAAAACAAATATCCGATTGCGGTTGTTACTTGAAGGTATATTTCATTACCTATTCTTGTAACGAAATGATATAAAACAAGCAATTATTTATTCTGACATTGTCACAATGCCAGCTGTAATTTTTAATCATATTTTTAATTTATTTAATTTAAAATACAAGGTCTTCACCTCAAGTTAGTACTGTAGTATCTTGCCCCTGTACATCATGCTTTTCCGTTAGCAATGGAGTCGTGCCGGTCATCTATTAGCTGCTTTCAGATGAAAAGATTTGAATTGAAATAACGTGTATAATGTATAGTTATTATTACTCATATACAGTTAATCAGGGCATCATATCTCGACTCTTTTTACATCTGGTCTTGCCTTTCATGTGTCTAACTCTTTTCTCCGGATTCAGGAAGGACAGACAGGCGAACGGACGGACGACAGTGGGAATTTATAGATCTGTAATTTATTCAAATTGCAGCCCTATTAACTTACAGAGGAAAATTTATATACGACATTTTCGTATAATACAAAATAGTAAAGATGATTTCTAAATATCTCATTTAACTTATAATAAATTAATCAGTTTATTAAAAATATTATTTAGAACTTTATTATTTAATGAAATTCCTTGTCATATTTATTAAATTTTATTATTTTCTGTAATAATTTTAATGAAATATTTAATCAACAATAATTGAATAATCTAACTGTTAAATCGCAAAAGAGATCATAAAGCGAATCAAGTGTTCTCGTTTCCAAAAGATAAAATTAAGTATTAATATTCAACAGAAATTTTATTTCAGAGTTAATTAATTAATTTCTAAATTTTAATTTCTGCGAATAAATTATAACAACGTTTGATTTCTTAATTGTTCAAAAATTATATCCTAAATTACATTTAAAAAATGTATCTGTAATAAGTTATTTTGTACATAACTTACTAGCGTAATAATGTATAATACGATAAGTTTATCGTATTATACGGATAAGATGCAAATTTTATCCAAAAGAGGGCTGAGAAATTCCCCAAACAGTATGATACAGGCAACCTCTACCCAGCTCAATCCTAGAATAAAAATACTATTGTTTAAGTAAATATATTATTTGTTCTTGCTATAGATAAACACCTTTTTCATGTATTCATGTAGAATATTTTAACTTCTTTTAATCTCCTTCCTCCCTCATAAACAAAAGTGTACATTCTAATTTTACTTTCTAAAGGCCAAAATACAGTAAAAAAGTAAAAAAAAACTTTTGAAAATAAAAAAAATTTAATCTATAGACTATTGTAAATCTTGTTCTTTTCCTTAATTTTCTTACAATTTAGACGTTTTCAAGTTATTGTTATTATTACTTAAATGAGGTCACTCGTTGATATGTCATTTGAAACACAATAAAGTAATTAAAAAGACTTTTAAATACTTTTATTTAGAAAATATTTGAAAATTCCGTAATTCGGTTTCTGCAGATGTGTAGGAACGTTACCAGTAATTCAATGATCCAAAATTATAGAATTACAATGATCTAGAATTACGGAATTTTCAAGAATTTTCTAATTGAAATATTGCCGGTGATTCCAACAACAAAGGACATATTTCTACTTGTTTGTCTATTATTTCCTCGTCTCTCAAGGTTGAGAATGACAAACAACATTCATATAATAATTAGCGTAGTTTGATTGACATGTCACACAATCTCTTTTATATTATCAGTAAGAAACTTTATAATTGGAGAATCCAGACACTTTTCCTCTATCTTCGTTTATTTTATTGTTAAATAAAGTAATTATTAAATGTAAATACATTAAAGTATTTACTGTATTTATTTTGTATAATAACATTTTTATCAGGATATTTTTAAACTGTAGTGTTTATATGTGTTAGCATAAGTATAAATCACAAATACCACAAATTACAGTAAAACAAGACATGTATTAACTTATATATCAAAATATTACCGGTAAAAAAAATAATAAAAATTATTATGAAATAAAGTAGCATTTTTACATTTTAAAATTAAGTTAAATAGTTTTATTAAAGAAATAAACCCTTAAATTAAATTACTATGAAGTTCTTAATTAGATAATGAATGAAAATTTAATAGTAAAAGTTTATCCAATAAGGAAAAAAGTTTAATTGAGAGAAGAGAGTTTCGAAATCTATTGGTTGAATGAATAGACTTATATAAAACTTGAAAATAACAACATTCACTTACAAAATTATAGTCAATTCTGATATTTCTTTAATATCTTTTGGTATGGAGCTAAAACAGAGAATAGCTGTAATCGGTGCTGGCGCAAGTGGAATTGTTTCTGTTAAAACCTGTAAAGAGGAAAGTCTTCAAGTCTTGTGTTATGAAATGACAGATAAAATCGGTGGATTATGGAACTATCGAGAAGAAAATATTGAAGGTGTCGGCTCTGTTTGTCTATCTACAGTCATGAATACAAGTAAAGAACTCAGTGCCTTCAGTGATTTTCCACCTTCCGAAGCTTATCCCAATTATATGCCCCATTTTCTGGTGGCTGAATATTACCAAATGTATGCTAAGAAAAATTCACTATTTTCCAATATTTTATTTAATAGAAAAGCAATTTCTATCTGTCCTAATCACGATCACGAAGTTTCAGGAAAATGGAAAGTAACAGCTATTAACTATAAGACAATGAAAGAAGAAGAAGATATTTTTGATGCGGTTTTAATTTGTACGGGCCATCACCGTTATCCAAAAATTGTTTCTTTTCCAAGCCAAGAAATATTTAATGGTAAAATAATTCATTCTCATGAATATAAGACACCTTCACCGTATAAAAATAAAAGAGTTTTGGTGGTTGGAAGTGGAAATTCTGCCTTAGATATTGCAGTAGATTTGTGTGGTACAGCAAAAATGGTGCGTATAATTATGTTCATAATTTTAAGTTAACTTCTAAAATAAAAATATAAACATTAAGTATTACTTTTTAAAATATAATTTCGTCAAAAACACAGAAGTTTTACTAATTATTACTTATTTCGATGCTATTAAATTTTGGTGATTAAAGGTCAAGGGAATGAAGAGATAGAGGGATGTGTAGGGTCGATCTTAATAAAGACGTTACTCGTTATTAGCATTTACAAGTTTTTAAATAAAATTCATCTCTACCCTGAAAATTATGCATTTTACCATTTTATAATAGTTAATAATATGAAAAGTTTCCTTTAATAAAATGTCATAAAAGATGGTACTATAAGTAACTTTAACTTTATTTCCTTTAACTTTAACTTATTACACAACTCGTTGCTATGTATTTTATTATTTTGTAATTAATAAAAAAATACATAAAATATTTATGATAAAAAATAAATAAATGTATTTTCCTTATTATTAATTAATATTTATATATTGTTTTATTTATATAAACTTATTTAATTGAAATTAAATATTTAATTATATAATACATTTTATTCTTTTAATCTTTGTTATTTTTATGTTATTTCATAGAATTCTTAAAGTAGAAAAATGAAACATTTTACGAATACGACCGCCTTAATAAGCTTACTTTTTGTTTGTTTATTGCGTTGAATTTATTAAACTTAAATCCAAATTAACAAATTATTTAAAGCTGAATTCTCGTGTAAAAATTAAAAATTAGAAATTAATTTTAAAAAATTTTGAAAGAAAAACCGATCTCGAAATGGAATTTGAATTCCTGCTTTTGATTGATAATCTGGAAAGTACAGCCTGGAAAATCATGTGACAATTCAGACTTAAGTTTGACTAACAATTGAGTATATTATGTATAATTTTTATACCTTTAAGGTAAAAGAATTGACATCTATTTCCCCCCCTTTCTTTTCGACTCTCTATCCCAAGCTAAGCTTATTTAGACCAAAAGTAAACGATTTTTACTTTTCCTACTCTGTTATAAACTTATATAACAGAAGGAAAGTATGGCAATCGGTCAAAAATGACTTCCTTTAAGACTTTTACATTTTTCTACCGTAATTATTTATTGCCGTTATGAGTAATGCAGTAACTAATAGTTTCCTAAGTACTTATTAATACTTAAATACAGTATATAAAATCAGAATACAGTATCCTGAAAATCGATTTTACTGAGTCTGCGAATTATACTAAAATACTTTTGGGTATTACTACTTAATTGCCAAATGTTGTTTGAATTAACGACTGAGTAATTTCCAATTGTTCTAATTTTGTTTAATTCATGACATTAATTATTTTAGGAAATGATTCTAAATTATGCTATGTACTGCATATTTTTCGATTGTTTTTCGAATCCTTCCTCTGTCAGAAGTTAAAAGATTTTTTAATATTTTTAACAAAACATTTTGACAAGAAAAGATCTACGTAATCATGGCCAACGGAAATTATCTTCGTTGATAAATAAATCTTTGATCTCATGGTATGGTGACACTATTTTATTTACAAGGAATCGATGAGTAGCATTTGAATAAGTCTACTTTCCAAGAAGTTACGTGTCTGAGTTAGGTCAACATCCAAAATTGCACTGAAGATACTACAGCACGTTACAGTTGCGCTTGCTAAAAGAGGCCCTCTTAGTGCCCTCAGGGCGGAAAGAGTAAAAAAAAAAAGCATCAGCACACTATGAGATCAAACGTGTAGCCGCCTTTCTGATTCACCCCGTACATTTTCAAAATATTTTTCATATCGCGTTGCAAATTGAATACAATATATATACAGTAAAACTTGTATAAACCGGACCCGAACGTTACTCGATACTTTGTTTCGTTTAGGTAGGTTGCCGTTTTATTAAGGTTCCGTTTTGAACTGGTTTTACCTAAGGAGTTAATATTCTAAGAATGTGGTAAATTTGGGAAATTTCATAATTGTTTGTTTTTTATTTTTTATTTTTAATTCGTTGTTAAATTTTCATCTTGAGAGAATGAATGAGAGAAAGACAATAAACAATAGATATTGTTACCATTTAATCTAGACTGTATGGTCTGGAGGAGATTTGGCTTAAATGAGGATGGGGTGGGAAAAGGACGGAGGCTTTCTACAAGAAGATATTTTTAATTGTTTTGCAAACAATATAACATTGGTTCTCTAAACTTTCTAAAGGATTAAACACTTCAGTTTTATACAGAATCTGCAGCTCTGTATTATAAAAATGAATGTATAATAGTTACATGAATTGGTTTATTAAGGATTTATAGATGGTTCACTAATACGTTATTTTAGAATTCATTGGACGCGTGTTGTACCATATGTACTGTACATAATTTTGAAACTTCAGCATCACTTAGAATCTTCTGTACTTACAAGCATGAGTTCATTTAATTTTATGAACACAGATTTTGTGTGTTTGCTTGGACTGATTTAAAATATACTGTATACATATATAATTATAAAACAATACACATATTGTTATATATCAAATATATAAGAGTTAATCTTTGAAATCTTTTGTTTTTAGGTTTACTTAAGTTGTCGCAGTGGAACATGGGTTATGCCAAGAGTTGGACCAAAAGGAGAACCATTCGATTCCATATTTCGTTCTCGTATATTTTTTCTTATTAAAGAATATCTTCCTGAATTTATTGTAAATACATTTCTGGAATGCATAGTAAATTATTATTTTAATCATAAATTATACGGCCTCAAACCAAATATTGGCTTTATGAACGGACATCCATCGACTAACGATCTTCTTTCTTTTTACATCATTAGCGGTTCGATTACTATAAAGAAAAATATTAAAACTCTTACAAAATCGGGCGTAATATTTACGGAAGAAGATGCAGTCGTTCCGATTGATGATATCATTCTTGCTACTGGATATAATGCTAATTATTCTTTTATTGGAAACGATATTATTGATTTTTCAAAGGGATTATATAAAGAAATTGTACCACCCGATCTGAAACACCCTACTTTAGGATTTATTGGTTTGGTCCAATTATTAGGATCTTTCGTGCCAATTGCTGAAATTCAAGCGAGATGGTTTGTGCAAGTTTTAAAAGGAAACATAACCCTTCCATCTAAAATGAAAATGCAAGAATGGATTCGTAACGCAAAATCTAAGAGAATTTCGCAATTTGGAAACAACGACAGATATTCTCTAGAAATTCGTGAAAACTATATAGATGAATTAGCCACCGAAATTGGTGCTAAACCTTCTTGGCTCAAAATGATTTTATTTGATCCAAAATTATTTTATCACTGTCTGATGGGCCCATTTCTCCCTTATCAATACAGATTAGACGGACCTCACAGATGGCCTGGAGCTAGAGAAGCCATATTGAAATTTAAACAAAAATTATTTACTCCTTTTATGAAATAAATCTAAAATATTTCAATGTACTGTACCTTTGTGATATATATAATCTTTATTAATAACTATTATTATTTCATTAATGATTAACAAAGAATAAAAGACAAATATTCTGTACGCAAATAATTAAGTAATCTGTTCATAATTGTTATGTATTTATAATTTATATTAAAAATAAAGATTATACAGAATTATTCAGTTTTAAAATTCAAAGTAATTAATCACAATTAATTATAGGACAAATTTAAATTTATTCAAATCAAAATCCATTTATATATATATATATATATATATATATATTTTTTATGAAAGTGTGTAGAGATGATCTGATGAGCGTTAAAGAAAAAGACATGTTGACACTGTACAGGATGTTTATATAAAAATGAAGATTAATGTGTCTAGTAGCTATGATAAAACGGCATCATTCGACTTTATAGTGTACCACGTATATCAGGATCTGTGTTGAGTCTCTTATTATTTACTATAATCTTAGATAAAATGTCAGGCTCAATATATCGGATAAAGTACTGTAGTTCATGTTACTTTTATGATATTGTGCTGAAAGTAAAATAGCTGCAAGACTAGAAAAATGGAAGAATTTGGAATTGCAGAACTGAAAACAAACTACATATAAGTTTGTAAATAAATTTATGTGGAGTAAATACGTATAAATTTTAATGTAAAAAGTAATAGGTAAGCATAAATTTGATAGGAAGATTATAAATCTATATTTCATATAAAGGAAGATAAAAGGAGACCGAGCGGGAGCAATAAAATCAATTTTTATTTTTACTAGTTTCTTCACCTCTGTCTATGAACGGTGGAACAGCGTGAAAAGCAAAGCAGAAATTTAAGAATGTAGTTATTAGAATCATAACTAATTAGATGAATGGAAGCAGTGGTGAATCCAGAAGAATCCAAAGGGAAGCTAACTCAAAAAATTAAAAATAATTGAATGATTATAAGTACTTTTTATTAACATGTGCAAGACGATTGTATTACGGACGATCCGATAAATCATGCCGTCATAAATGCTTTTAAAAACAACGTTTTGAAGTTCAAAACAAATAAATTTTAATTTTTTAAAAAAGAAATTTTCGTGAAATAATGGACTGACCCACCGAGAAATCAGGAATTTCTCGATGGACGGTTTGCTTGGTGACAGTGAAGATCTCAATGATACTCCTGTAGACTACCGCGTCAGTGAAGATCTTTACGATAATCCGTCTCGAGTTGGTTTCTACGACTCGAGAATGTTCTTGCGTTGATTCGTAGAAAAGTACACCTCCACACTCAAATTGTACACTATTTACAGTTTATTTACAATAGGTAGAATATACAAGCTTGAAAACATAAGATTTACACAAGGGATTGGTTACCCAGAACTACACAACTTGGGATTGGCCTTAGTCACTTGGGAGTTGGCTCAACCGTGTGGCCGTCCTGTCTCTACACTAACCCTTCTCAGAAAAATTTCTAAGAGGAGAACACTCTCTCTACACCTCGCGGGCTTCCTAAGTGTCCGAGATTACCACGTATTCGGTCTCTCGCCCCTCTCCCCGTCTCTCTCGCCACTCTTACCATAACGTCCGTCATTTGTTTACATTTTTTTCTAGTCGGCTAACATGTGGTAAACACATTGACGCCCACACACAAGTCCCATAAACAGAGACGCTACTCCCTTTGTCTCCCCGACTGTTTACAAACACAACGCCAGGTGGGACGAATTAACAAGGTCGTGTCGCTTTTACCCCTACTCTGTTAAAAGCGATCCTTTACAGCATGCATGTCAAACTCATATGATATTGCGGGCCGCATGATCTATTTTGTATAAGTAGGGGGCCGCATGTTTTCAATGTTCAAAAAATTAATAAAATACGGTTTTTAGAATGATTATATTATGTATTTATTAGACTCAATGTATTGTATATTATACGTACATAGACATTTTATATTTCATATTATTTTTTAAACTTAAACTATAAATATTTTATATTTTTTATAAAAAACAAAAATAAAAGTTATAATAAAAAATAAACAAAATCACAGTTTAATATTACTTTTTAGAAGATATTTGACAACGTTTTTCACAAAGCGAGTCATCAAAATTTGAATGAATATATTGAGCCGATGCAATTTTTAAAATTGATGATAAATGTTGATCGGTTAACCTCGACCTTTCTGAATTTTTGTTATTTTTCATTAAAGAAAATAGTTGCTCGCATAAATAAGTGCTTCCGAACATAGCCAGTATACGGGTAACGAACGATAACATTTTAGGAAACCGATCTACAGATAAATATGTAGGCCTATAAAAATCTGAAATTCCAACATCCATATATTTTTGCTTTAGCAAATTATCACATTGGATTTCAATTAATTCCATTTGTAAGTTTTCATCAACAGTTTCAATATCGATAGATAGAGGCGAAGTAAAAAGACGAAATTGTAATTCACAGCTTTTAAAATCAGAAAATCTTCGATCGAATTCCGTTTCTAACAATTTAATTTGGTGAGCGTATTCTGTAAATTTTAATTTAGGTGATTTAAGCAATAGATATTGACAGCTTTCAAAGTGAGACAGGTTTTCTTTTTCTATTTGTTTTTGCCAAAGTGATATTTTTTGTTTGAAAGCGATATTATCATCAAATGGCGTTGTAACAACATGATTTTTGCCTCGAAGCTTAAGATTAAGTTGATTAAGATGACTCGTAATATCAACTAAGAAAGCCAGGTACTTTATCAATTGTCTATCTTTTAATTCAGCACATTCATAATTTTTTGTTTCCAAGAAAATTATGATTTTCGTCCAGCAATGTGAAGAATCGTTTTAGCACTTTATGACTCGAAAGCCAACGAACTTCCGTATAATATAGTAGATCGGTGTATTGGCATTCAATATCTTCCAGAAATGAAGCAAATTGACGATTATTAAGTCCACGTGCTCGAATATAATTTACAATTTTGGTGACTATTTTTAAAACATGTCCGATATTTAAAATTTTGGAGCGCAGTACTTGCTGGTGAATAATACAATGAAAATGTTCAAAATTATTATTACCGTGCTGTTTGCGTGTTTCTTTTAATTATGCAACAACTCCTTTAGTAATATCGGTCGAGGTAGGTGCACCATCAGTTGCGAGACAAACCAACTTTTCCAATGGTAACTTATACTTCTTCAAAACTTCCATAAGTGCATCAAAAATATCAGTTCCAGTGGTTGCATTATGCGTAGGAATGATTTCCAAAAGTTCTTCACTTATTTTTAAATTAACATCGCATCCGCGAATAAAAACGGCCAGCTGAGCGATATTTCGAATATCTGTACTTTCATCAATTGCAATAGAGTAGGCTTGAAATGTTGATATTGTTGAATTATGCTGATTTCTCAAATTATTGGATATTTCATCAACTCTGCTAGCTACGGTATTTCGACTTAAACTTACACTTTAAAAATTTGTTTTTTTTTGTTCTGGACATAATACTTCCGCCGCTTTAATTAAGCATTCACTAATAAATTCCACTTTGGTAAATGGATTCGATCTGCTCGCGATTAAATGTGATAATATATAACTAACTTTTACAGCAGCTGTATTGTCTTCAACAGATTTAGTGAATACACTTTGTTGTTTGAAGAAGTGATTTCAATTCCGACAATTTGTCTTCACCAAGTTTTGCAACGTATTGGTCATAGTTTCTTTTATGATTTCTGTCATCGTGCCTTTTAAGATTATATTCCTTAGGAACTGAAATAGAGTTTTTACATATCAAGCATAATATTTTATTCTTGTTTTGGACACAAAAATATTGCAATTTTTGTGTCCATTTTTCTTGAAAATTACAATGTTCCTCTTCAATTGTCCTTTTCTTACTCATTGTTCTTGAAGTTAGTCAAATTTGAAATACCTCTTTTCAAATTAAACAAAACGTTTATGACAACTATTTGACGTTACATGAACTTACAAGGTTTACGAGATTTACAAATCACAAAAATTACGACGTTTACAAAGTAGATTCACACAAACAGTCAAAGTTCCAAAAGTCACCATTCCTAGATCCGTCGAAAAGACACCTTGCGACGTATACTTCGGATACAGTTACTCGGAACACTCCTCCCGTCACTCGTCACGGCAACAATAGACGAAACACCTTACGGTAGAGCACACAAACGTCTGCCTTGAAGTTCCAGCAAAAACTTGACTTTGGCAACAGAACCTTTCCTTTTATATGGATTGTAGCAATCGCTGATGGACCGATCAGCGCGTAGCAGTCTTCCACGATGTTCGCCGGCAAATCATCATTCGTAGATTCAAAGCCGCGGCCGTTATCCAACCGTCTTTCGTAGCGTCGACCAATTTGAATTGGTTGGACGAAATACGAAACGAACAAACACAAAAAGGGCGGGAATCGTACAGTTCAAAAAAGTTCAAATTTCCACTTCAAGGGTCAAAGCTTGATATTTAAAAATTTTTAAAAAGTCTCGGCGGGCCGCAACCCATGTGTTGGCGGGCCGCATGCGGCCCGCCGGGCCGCGTGTTTGACATGCCTGCTTTACAGTGACTGTCTCTTATTTTAATGTATTTCACCCTAGAAAAATAAATTGGTAAACAAAATACAGACGTTGTCTATTTATGTATTGTATTAAATTTAAAAGTCCCATTTTAATTTATGCCTTAAGCCATAGCGTACGGCCCATACAATCAAACGTCCGGCTCACAGAAAACCTGGTCTTTGCTGCTTGAAATTTTACTTGAAACTGTTTGTAAACTATCAAACCCTATTTGAAATTTTGACAGGCCTTGGTTCGGAAATAGGCCACCGTGGAATAGCTCATGAGAACCGACATTTGGCCCACCATGACGTGTATTTTTTAATTTCTAATTTGAAAATAACTAATCACAACTTGGTTCGTAGACTGCCACGATGGGGCCTGTATTAAATTAAATCTCGGTATCGTTCGGATTCGATTCCGAATCCTTTAAAGCAGTAGCTCACTCCTTCACCGCCTCGGATGTCCGCATTAATACGTCTTTAACCACGGCCGTCATCTTAGTGATATTAAACAAATAATATATTTAAAATATCATGGTTAAATTTCTTATGGCTAGAGGTGTAAAATAACTACATTATTTTACACCTCTAGTTTAGGGTTGCCACCTATCCGGGTTTGACCCGAAGACTCCGGGTTTCACCGAGTTATCTCCGGGCTCCGGGTTTAATTAGTATTTCTCCAGGTTGTGCAAGAAGATTCTCGAAGTCGGTTATTCCAGTAGATTAACCGACTTCGAGAACCTTCTACCCACCCCTAACTTTCGCAGGTGTGGAAAATGAAACAATAGAGAGCAGGAGGCCCTCAGGGCAAGTTCCCATTAGTTGAGACACTTAAGAAGAAAGACGTGCGATCGGTGAGAAACACGTGGAGCAACGGGTACCCCTTTCCTAAAAACTTATTCCTTCCTAAGATCTTCTTATTCTTTAATCTTTTTCTATCTTAATATTAAGTAGGTTAAGAATATAGCCCATTCAAATATTTTTCAGATTCTATCGATACCTATAAGTAATGCATACGTGGAACGAATTTTTTCGATTATGGGAAATACCTGGACAGACAACCGTAACAGGATGAGGGTTGAGCTAGTAAAGGCAGAATTATGCGTAAAGCTTAATTTTGACATGAGCTGTCGAGAATTTTATGAATTCATAAGAAAGTCAGAAAATGCGGATCTTGTAAAAGCTGTGATGTCAAACAGGAAATATACATGGAAAAATCTACATAAATAAATAATTAATTACACATATACCATTTTGTATCTTGCATATTTTTATATTTATTTGCCTGTATTTATTTTATACGTAAATTGTTATATTTGTTTTTTATTAGTTCTTAGTTTTATTAGTTTTTTTATTAGAAACTACTTTGTGATTATTAGAATTGTATTAAATTTGTAGAAACTTGAGTTTTGAATTTGTTAATTTATATAAATAAAAAAATTGTATATGTATACATATGGGGGTTTTTTTTTGTTTCTTAAATCATCGTCTCCGGGTGAGACTAAGTTATGAGGTGGCAACCCTATTCTAGTTTCAGGACAATGGAATTTTATACAGTAGCAATTACATTACAGGTCCAGAGAAATTTTCGAAAACCAGTGAATCGCGATGCCTTCAGAAATACTGTAAATACTGTACAAACAAAAGGTTAATTTGACCATCTTTCATGCAATTTTGCGATTCAAATTCTTCACTACACATTACATTGTTCTTATCAACATAATCTTTGATCCCATTGTTTGACTCGTATTTCTTGTTCATACAAATCATTTAATTTACATTCATACGAATGGTGTAAATTTTTCTGTGTTCAGTTGGGCTGACTTCACACTAGAGAAGTCACGTAGAGCGATTTCAGAAGCCAATAGTGATCATGGAATCAGATAACAGTTTTTTTTACGAGCGATTTTGGGAATATCAGGTACTAAAGCTTTGAACAGTGGTCATTTTTAATATTGCTTTATTCGATATTTACGCTATTCTTATTTTTATATAATTAAAACATGGTATATTCAATCAACTTAATCGGTTTGTTTATGTATAGTTGTTAGAAAAGTGACAGAATTCTGTTTGATAACATTATTTTGAAATACAGTAAGACCCTGCTTAACGTAAGAGATACGTTCCTAGACGACAGAGCGCTAAATGAAACAGCGTTAAACGAGGTCTTACTGTACTTTCGAAATTTCTGTCGGGTGTTCTTAGTTTGTGGAAAATTTTATCTTTAAAAGTTTGATAAAATGTTCACACATTAAGCCACAAAGCCACGTCAAGGCGACACCCATTTTGTGGTAGTTTTTTATTTTCCAGAAACTAACCCTGATTGTTAGGCAGAACAACAATCAGAGAATAAAACTGGATATTCGTTGCTATTGCATTAATTCGCGTAAAATAAGATTATTATACCATTGCAATCAAATGTTCTTATTAGGGAAGAAGGATCCTTAACACAGTTTTGCCATTTTAAACTAGATACAAAAATAATTTAATGTTAAAAATCGTAAAAATTAACGCTTAATTGATATAAATATTCTCCAAAATGATTGAAAATTCTTAACTACAAATATTGCCATTAATTAATCATCTCAAAACATAAGCAATAGCAACGAATAAAATAATATGAATTGTTCACATACGACACATTGAAACATAATTATAAAATATATTACAATTAATTATAATATGATATTTAATCATATACAGGGATGTTCAATAAGTAATGTCTCCATATTTATATAGAAGCTCAGATGTCAAACTGAAATCAAAACAAGAACAAAGTTTAGTATGTTCAATTTAATTAACACGCTTCATTTTTCTACACAGCCTCCTTCAGATATGTCAATGCTTAATCCGTTCTCGAACTCGTCTCTGCACAAATCTTCAGACTCTTGGAACCATTTCCTCAAAGTTGTTTGAACATCGTCACACGTAAAAATGAATTCCTTTGATATTTCTCTTGAAAATAGATATTAACCAAGAGTGTGAGCGCCAAATCTGTGCTGTAAGGAGGGTTGTCAAGAACTTGAAACTCAGAGTTTCTGTATTGTTTCTGACATGAAAGCAGTGATCTGGAATCTAGCATAGTCATATTGCAGAATCTTTGGCTTTGTCCGTAGTTCCAGCATCATAAACTCTCACTAATCTTTCATAATTATTTTTGATAGACTCATTTTCACGATTGATCGATTATAGCTGATGGTTGCATTCCAAGCGCCAAGTATCGTCCATTTTAAACAATTAAATTTGAACTACTGTATAACCCAATTGATATTCTACTACACTTTAGAAAGTAGCTAATGAAACAAAGAATTATTTGTCTAACTGCTTGCTAGGCAACAACTCCTGCACAAAACACTTGCATAGAAGCATTACTTATTGAACGGCCTAATTTAGTAATGGCGAATCTTTAAATTTAACATAAAAAAAATTGTATTATGTCACGATATTACTATATACATATTACGGAATTACTCAATACTGTGAACGTAAACGTCTTGTTCTAATTACAAATTAAGTATTTACATTAAAAATGCCCATAAGTTGACAAAAGGAAACAATGAAGAACCTTTTAACATAGTTATCTGTAAAAATTAGATGTTAATCTTACGTAATAGTAATTTTATCTTACAAGGAGACCCTACGGGGCTTTGGGGAAACGGATTTTGATGATCTTTGGTGTAGAGCTTGTACACTATGTGAGCGTACTACCTATAAAATACTAAAGTGCAATACTCAAATATAATCGAGAAAAACGAATTTAATTTATTGAAGCAATATTATATAATTACTACATATCATTGTCAGATGTACTGTACATGATCCTGAATGCTACTTATGGTAAAAACATTCAAAACAAAAATTCTGTCTACACCAAGAACAACAAATAAATGCTGCTTTTTTACAATTGCAAGGTACTTTTTTTTTTTTTTTTTTTTTTTTAACTCTTTCCGCCCTGTGGGCACTAAGAGGGCCTCTTTTAGAAAGCCCATTATGGGTTCGGCCAGGCCCACAATGGGGCGACCGGGTGGTGAGGGACGGGGCCCGACATATTCGAACGGACCACCCCCCGAAAAATTCCTGGGGATATTCGACCCGCTCGGATTCGATCCCGGGTCCCCCAGAGCGGTAGGCTGCCACCTTGACCGCTCGGCCATCCGGCCGTCCTAATTGCAAGGTACTAGTAAACGATCTGATGAGAAACACGCTTCATTTACATTTGTAAAAAACTTTCTTATATCACACAGTCCACTGGCATACCAAGCATATTTTATCATGTCACAAAATATTGGTGCTAATAATCGATGATTTTGGTGGTATAATTTTAATTGTGCATGTAGGCATTTTTTCGTCATTTGGAATACTTCATCATACAATTTTGCTTTTGTTTGTCCTGTCCATGAGTCAATGAGTAAAAGAAATTTATTCTTCTGAACATGTGGCATCAAACATTTTATCAGAAAATTAGTATAGAGATCAGTGGTCAGTTTTCCTGATTTTGATGATGTGACGGCAACATTTGTATACTTTTTATATATTCTTCCACGTTTCTCTTTATTCTTGGCCCAAAATTACCTGTAGGCTCTTGTAAACGAATATAAACCTAAGGTAATAATTTTCCGGATAATGTTATACCGTATTATGCTGTATATGTGTGTGCAGCCTTGTTCATGTCCTGTGTTATTACGAACACTGTTTTACTTCCTTTTTCCGTTAACGTTCTGTTGAAATTTGATTGGTATTGGCATCCTGAAAATGTAACAAAATTATGATAAGTCTTATGGTTTACTTTGATTAAATGTAATAATGGAATATAAAGTACTTGGTTTATAGTTAAAAATTTTATATACCTGTTTGATCCGTATTGATGATGAAGTCACTATCAAAGTTTGATATCAATCGCTTTGTTTGAATACGAAACGTTTCTGCAGAGGCCAAGATATTTTCCATGCTATATGCTTCTTTTTGTGATACAAATTTGGTAATTTTTCGTTGACAAATGTGGTGTCTTCGTTTGAATTTATCCACCCACTAGAATGACGCTTTAAATTGCAAATCAGGAAACTGACTAGCAGCAGCTAAAGCCCATTGCTGTAAATTTCTTGTGGTCACTTGTTTATAATTTTGTCTCACTTCGACAAAGCGGTCGTACGTCCAAGAATCAATCAAATGATATTTATCAAAAATACTTCCACCACGTTCAACATCTTTTCCCCATAATTTTAAATGATCCATTCTTTTCAAATGACTACTCCATCTTCGATACATCACTGTATAAAGAGTTATCATCAACAGTTCTTTTGTCACAACGCGAAGAACTTGCTTCGCTTGATGACATTTTTTTAATTATAAAATAATTTTTCAAAATAAATTTTACTGCACAAATACGTCTATTCGTGTCGAAATTCAGAAACGAACTGTTAAAAGAGTGAGTGAAAAAGACTCTAGATCCATGTTCAAACCCTCTCAACTTGAAAAAAATGGGTTTTCAAAGTAAAAATATTAGACTCGGAATAGTAGAAATTAAATTAAAATAAATAAATAATAAAAAAACTACCAAAAAATCAATAAATAATAAATAATAAATGAATGAGTAAGTAAATAAATACATTATAAGTATTTATGAATAAAAAAAAGGAAAAAAGTATACACAACAAGAGAATCGAACCCGAGCCCGAGAATTTTGTAATTGTCGTTGTATCATTGATTTTCCGGAAATACGCCGTGTTTATGCTACTCCAGATTGCTTCGAATGCTGTTATTAAGATATCGTAATTCACCTCTATGTTATGAAGTGAGGAAGCCATTGTAGTTCGTTTTTGAATATTGTCGAATTTTTTTCAGGAATTCCCATAGTTTATTTGTATGTGTGCATTGGAGGAAGGCATGGTTAAGAGTTTCTGTTGTTTGGCATTAGGGGCATTTATCTGTGGATATTAACTTTTTGTTTTTTTTTCCCAGCATTTGTAGGGAGACAGTTATGATGCATTCGCTAGAAGATTGTTTTTGCATTGTTGCTTACTTTTAATCTCAATACAGTTTTTATTATGCTTTTGTTTCGGATGTTGATTGGTGCTATCCTGTTTTGGGGTTTTTGAATGTAGATATCGACAAATTTGTTATATAATTCGTCAGGTTTTAATGACAATATTTCTTCATCAGATAAGTGTCCTTTTAATACTTTGTAACACCGGATTACTTCTTGTAGGATTGCTGGCGGCTTCGAACGGTCTGTAATTTTCGCTGACGACACTACTATATTAAGGATGTTGAACTGTAGGTAGGCTTTTGCTAAACATGCCCATGCAGGATGACTGTGGATATTTTTTGATAAATGACAAATGCTTTTAATGATATCTCCTTTAGTCCAATTCCTCCGTTCTCAACACTGTCATATAGCGTATATCTTCTGATTGGTTCAAACTTTGATGACCAACTGTATGTTGCTGTTATTCTGTTAATGCGTTGAGTGACTATTTTTTGGAGTGGTTGTGTATAGAGCAAGTACCACATTGGGCTTAGCATCATGAAATTGGCAATTTTTGCCTTACCCAGAATTGATAGGTTTTGGTTGCGCCACTTGTAGGAGGCTTTTCGAACTTTTTCGATTACTGTGTCCCACTGATATTTTATGTTTTTTCCAACTTGTACCCTGAGGATTTTGAGGTTTTCTTTAGTCCAGGTGAAATTTCCGTAATTATTCTGGAGGTTATTCCAAGCACTAATCCAAAGCCCCTTAGATTTATTTTGGTTAATTTTTGTACCGGAGGCTTCCGAAAATACTTGGAGGATTCCGGTGATTTGATCAATACTTATGAGGGTGGAAAGAATCACGCTGATTCTTTCCACCCTCCCAAAATCCGTTTCCCCAAAGCCGTAGGGTCTCCTTGTTAGTGATTTATTTACGAGTTCTATACATAAATTTATACTTCTACACTTAAATTAAGAAAATGTTATCATAAATTTATAAATTTCAAATAATAAATATATATAATTCTAAATTTGTAAAATATATTCGCAGTTATAAAGAATATAAATTATTTATAATTAGATAATAAAACAAATACGATTTATTTCAACTTATTTGCAGTGATAATTATTGTTTCCTCTACCCTGGAAATTCCGTCATCAGCACTAAAACCTTTTACATTATATCTTCATCATGCATTACTCTTCGTTTCTTCCAACGTCCTCTTCAGAAATAGGCATCTTATTCATAAGAGGCTGCAATTTAGTCTTAGGTCTGGGAACTGGATGCATCATTATAACAGTCTTCTTTTCTATCTTTTAATGTCAAATGCTGCTATTTGACACAAGAGAAAGGTGTTAAAGAATCAAACTAACAATGGATAACAATTGGATATTATAATAATGCAAAAACCTTCAGATATTGAAATATTTAATTCCTAATGCCCAGTTATTTCGGTAAAAACGTTTCCTTGTCTACCTGAGTCATCTCAAATAACCATCTGTAACAACGAATAAATGAAATTGTGTTAATTGCGATTTTTGTTTTTATTTTTTTCTAGAAAATATTTATGAATTTTTAATAGAAAACAATAGTTTGTATAGTAAAGGAGAGCATCTTTTAGGATAATCAATTTTTAATTAAAATAATTTCTTAATAATTTACTTATGTACCTAAACTAAATTATTTTAATTTTTATGAATACCAAAAACTAATTACAATACTGAAATACAGAAAATTAATTAAAGTAGATTAAATATTATTCAATTAAAAAAAAATCTTTTCTTTCTTCTATTCAGCGACAATTATCCAATTAAATTATCTCTGCAAACAATTATAGATCTGGAATGTGCGTTGAATTATATTAACTGCTCCATCGACATTATATTTCATATGATACATGCTGCAAAAGAAATTTCCGGAAGATGATCGTTTGAGGTGTGTTATTAAATAGTGTATCAAGTATATTTTTAAGATTTGTAAAATTATAATATAAATATTATTAAAATATAAGCTTCTATAATAATTCAAATTCGCAAAAGACCTTGATTATCATCCGATAATTATTATCTATATTAAACGAAAAGAAGTGTAGAAATTAAGCTACTTATCCCGATTCTTCTTCCTGGTGTGGCAAGGAAGAAATGTCGAAAGAGAATTCGATCTTAAAGAAACACAAATTATAAAATAAAAGATAGTGATTTACACAAGTGCATATTATCCGAATTTAGTGCTTTGAAGGTTTGTGTGAAAAAAATAAATCTGATTCTTGGAGAATAAATACAAGTGTGGTAGATAAAAGAAATATGCTTAACAAACATGTTTCTTTTACCTACTACACTTTTATTGCTTTTCTGCAATTTAAATGTAACAATTGATTCAGATAAAATTCTAAATCAAGTAAATGCTGATGATAATATTCCTTTCACTGTTTTATTCAATAGTGGCAGTAGGCCTAACTATTTAGGACATTGATTATATTACATATATTTGACACAACTTCTGTTCCTGTATCGATTGTATATTACGAAATATCTTTTAGTTACAAAGGATGTATTCTGTCAGTTACTTTACGTATCTCCTATTTTTATTCAAACATGAAATATCGCTTATAGATTCTGGAATTAAAGTTCTCTACAAACGAAATCATATCCTTTATTAAAAAAAAACATGTTAAGAGAATTAAGTGTATCTTCTGAATTTATCTCCTGATATTTATTTAAACTATTACAAAATTATCGCACCCAATTATTTTATTAATTTGAGGATAAGTACCCAATTTGAAAGAATAGAAGCTATGTCTACTTATATCGAACCAAAATTTATTTATAAATCAACTTAATTCATTTAATTCAACGATAATTTGTATAAAAATCTTAAATCTACGTGATGATGTTTCGAGTCGAGGCTCAATCCCAATTTATTTAATTTTAATCATGTTAACGAAGAATTACTTACTTTCAAAAGGCGTACTGAATCACAATTCTGCAGAAAAGTCTCGAAATGAAGAGAAGAACAATCAAAACTTCCAGAGATTCTTCCATTTTGGCGAAACAATAGAAAAAATAACAATTGGAAACTATTGTTAATTAAGTATTGACGTCACGACAAAGGCATAACTTATTACGTCGAAATTTCTAAGTGAAATCACTACTGCAAACGTCCAATATTTGTATGTAATTTTTAAATTTCGTATAATTCAGCATAATTCAGAAATTAGTGAAAATGGGATGCGAAATACGAGGGATTATCTCTCAACAACATACTTTATGACCTTCGTCCTTAACTTTGTCACGTTTAAAAACGATTTTTATATTATAATTTAATTCTATTACGTTAAGTTAATTTAAATTAACATTTAAAAAAATTTCAGTGGTGTCTTCTAAACAGTTTGATTAATTAAACAGTTAGATAATTATAATTATTATTAATTTATTTGATCAAAAACGTAAAATAGTTAAATATTATAAGTAGCGATAACAAATATCTAAAAATTAGGAATATATATATATATATATATAATTACAGTCGATATATTATTTATTTTTAAATTATTTTGATTATTTGAATAGTTTACATGAATAAAATATAATATAAAACTATTTATAATTCTATTGCTAATACAGTAGGAAACAACTGATCAATTAATAATACTAACACAATAAAAATTTTATTTTCTTTATTATTTGAAATGATATATATTGCTTTAGTATATATAATATTATATGAAGATAAATTTAATGATACTATATATTTAGAAGTGTTAGTGATTTAGTGTTTTTAATGATTAATTGTAACTAATATTCATCAACATTAATCATAAACGAAATACAAATTTGTAATTGATTTACTTTAACATTAGTTTAAAAGTAACTTAATATAACCGACGAAAGTTTTAAAAGAAGAAAAACATCAAAAACAATTCTAAAAATTGCTTCTAAAAAAACATATTTGCACATGCAAACAATTTATAACGAAAAGAAAACAAGGAAAGCCACTTCTTATAACTATTAAAATGTTCACTCTAGATTCAAAGCATTTTTAATGGACTTTTTTATACTCTAATAAAAGCAGAAGCTATTTGCATTTACCTCAATATATACATTTTTAAAATTTTTAAAAAGCGCCATTGTTGTTTACCTCTGAAATCGAGTATGGTGCTAACTAAAGTATCTCAAACAAAGGATTCGAATTATGTAGTATGTAATCATTAAATCTACATATAAGTTTAAGAGGTAAAGTCACACGATTTGATGAGGATAATTTGGTTTTCAATGAAAAATCGTACGTTTAGCAATTCACAGATACGAAAGAATTCTCTATTTAGTATTTATAGAAATCAGTTGACAAGTACTCGTTGGCATCTTACGAATTCAGTGCTATTTAGAAGAACACTATATTATTTTACGTTCTCGATCAAATAAATTAATAATAATTATAATGATTTTCGAAAAAATTAACGTTGATAAATATTTTTCTTGGTGTATTTACCGGTATATTTAATTTATGTGTTTATCCAAGTATAAGTTATTAAGTCTGTATAATGTTACATTTATATAAGCAATTAATTAGAAAGACTTTATTATAAAATGTAATAAATTAAAATCAATAGAATTATTTTTTGGGCGAGTTGGTGTTTTTACATTAATCAAGAATAATAACTTTAATAAAGAAAAAAATTATATCTTTTAACACTACTAAATTGTACATAATGTAAGTAATGAATTTTCATTTGATATGTATATATACACATAAATTTTGTAAGATACATAATTATTATTTATATTCTTAAAATATGTTTTGTTTAATAAATGATTCTTGTAAGTTATTTCAAAAATTTATTTTATTTTTATATCAGATGGAGTTAAAGGTTAAAAGTTTTTACATTTCTTGATAAAAATTCACAAGAAAGATTACAATCTCACTGTACTAATAAATTAATTTTTATTTGACGCGAAATAATTCTTTTTCATCATATAATTTATCCTTTTTTCTCTCCTGAAAAGTGGAAACAATCACGATCAGCCTTACACGTCAGAAAGTAAAGTGGTAATTGAATTTTATAATCCTCTGGTGCAACCATGCGAGTGTTATATATTATCTGTGATGACATTTTTGATAAAGTAAAATATTTCATTTCTGCCTGAGACAAGTAAAAGCTAATAACATGTTTTCACATAAATTAATTTAAAAATAACAATCTGTAAAAATAAAATCTTTATTATTTTCTATTGATTGACACTATACGATGGTTCTTAAATTAATATTGATTGGTAGTTTTAAAAGGGAATAAGTTTTATATATGTAATAATTTTATAATGGAACCGTTTTATTATAGAACTTTACCAGAAAGTTGTACATAATCCGAATTTCATACTACAACTGAAAAAGTAGTAATGATAAAATACTAATAAAAGAATTCGTGAAAGTATGAAGCGTTAAACTAGTAACTTATAAGGTATTTTTTACTTTAAAGTGTTTATATAGCGAAAATATAGTGTCTAAGACTATAAAGGTATCAGAAAGATACTAAGAAAGTAACAGGTAATAGCAGTTGGCTTCATAAAATCAGTAGTTAAATGGTACAAAAGATAATACACACGCTACATGCTCTCAGATGTAAATTCTGTAAATAGGTTTACATTTTTTATTTTTATTTATTTTATTTTATACACAGGAATTTCCAGACGGCAGATAATATCCACCCCAATTGAACAGGAAATGCCGTTAAAACCAAAAAATAACAAAGAATAAAAAAAACTTGATTTATGTAAAAACACTATACACGTTAATACGTAAATATTTAATAAAAAAATTGAAATATATTGAATAAAAATAACCAAAAGATATAATATATATACAGTTGTCTATTAAAATATCTGATATTTGAAAAATATTTTTTTCTAAAGTGAAGAAACTATATTACCTTATAAAAGATATTGCTTGTTTTTCTACAACGTTGGATTTCGAGTTTGAAAAGCAACCGACATCTCCCAAAGGATGGCAAATAATGTGTTCTTGTGAACTTTTGACAGTTCAATCTCGTGCTAATGTTTCCATAGAGATTTTGGGTACTCAAAACATCAGACAAAATAATTTAATTATTGTCAAATAAATAAACGAACTGCCTTAGTTCTTAAAGCATATTTATTCTGCTGTTTCCGCGAGCTCTAATTATAATTTGTAATCTTAATTGAATCTCTTGATATGTATGTATTTTCGTTATTTTTCTATTACAAAATATAGTTTTATTATTTAAAAAAAACAATCGTTTATAAATATCTTTGAAATTATTTAACTGAATTTTATACTACCGGTTCTGATGACTATTCGATTGGTAGTAAGGTGCACCTTTGGGAGTTTTGTACTCATTTTTTAGTTATACTCCTTTTAAACATGTACTCCAAAGTACTTTTTTTTTACTTGTTTGTACTCCTTTGTACAACTTTTGGATCTTCCTGCCAGTAATTTCATTTTTTTCTTCTCTTTTGATAATTTAAATCTATTACTATTTTGCTGGATTACTGTGGTCCATACTTCAAGATTATTTATTCTACAATACAAGGCAAAATTTCAAGAAAGTTTCCTGCTCCAAATTGTAAAAAATAAATTGTTGACTATGGAAGAATTCAGTTCAGGTATTTTATAAAGGAAAAATTTCTTAAAGAAGTTGTGATGTTTTATAAGAAATGTTTTCAATACATTGAAGAATGGACTACTAGTTTAACTGAAATAAACAGTTTCCAGTGAATTATTTTAAAAAGTAAAATAGAATGGACAGATGTTATTACAACAGTTAAATTTATAACATGAGAACTGAAAGATATTGTTATTGATGATATTTTTTTTTATTCGAAGATTTAAGGAGAGTAAATATTTTTTTAACTGCCGAAGAAACTTAAAAAATGGGTGGATAAAAGTGTTGATTTTGGTAAAAAGTGGATAGAAATATTTACCCACTTTAAAGAACAACATTTTCTCATGAAAATCTTATACTTTTAATTGAATTTTAATTGTGTCGCACCAATGCTTCTGTTGAGAAAGTGTTTTCAATTGGAATTGACTAGTGAAAAATCACGATTATCTGTAAAGATTTTATCGTCTCATTCAGTAAAAATTGAGTCGTATAATTTGTAATGATATTAGAAAATTGTTGGAAGGAAATAAACAATTACTAAAAGAAATACATTTAGTGGAAAAGTGTAATTTTAAAAATAACAAATGTTCTACATTGTTTAATATTGTATTAAATAAGTAATAAGTAGGTGTTTTTAAAGGTAGCATTTGTAATAGTGTTTGTAAAGCTGCTTGTGTTTCGTAAGACAATAAATGATTTTCTTTTTTTACTTACTGTAGGCTACTCCTTTTTTCATCGCGAATAATTGCTCACCTTATTAATAGTATTAAGACACCGGTGGACTGATAATGATATAATTGTAGTTTAGTTAGACCTTCAACAAGATTTGTACCAATGTAAAAAGACCTATTTAACGATGTTTAAAGGAGAATTCTATCAAAACTGGCGACGATCCGTCAAGTGTCTGAGAAATCGAAACAATAAGTTCTTGTATCTTAAACTCGCTATCAAAATATGCATCTTAGAAGAAGCGTTAAAGATGTGGTTTTCTATATTATTGAACAAAATTGAAAACTATTTGAAAGTTTCGTGAGGTTAAAATCAAACTTTAAAAGTAATTTCACTTGTTTACTTTACAATTCTATTGGAATTAAATCGTTACCAATGATGAATTAAAATTTATATTATTTATATTTTATATTATATTAAAATTATGGTGACGCCATCTATTATGATATTTTATTTTAAAAATTTTTATATTATTAATAAGTATAAAATGGCAAAAAGCTTAATTTTGAGGGTAAAGATAAGTTTTTATAAAAAATTATAAATGCTAATAATGATTAAAAGCTTCATTAAGTCGGATACCAGTCGAGATATGATACATGACCTACCTCCCCATTATCTCTCCACTTCCCAACCTTTAACCACTAAAATTTAATAGCATTGATCCCATAATAACCAAACATCCCCGCAAAATTTCAGAAATTTTAGACAAAAAGCACAAGAGTTATCAAGCTTTAAAGTGGATCAACAAAATCATGTCATACTCACACTAACGTTCATACATACAGAACAGTAAGAGTGAAATTACAGAGAATCTGTTGTAAAAGCCACACCACGATTTAAAATTAATATACACTTTATCAATTTTGTAATTCCTTTGAAACTTACGTAGACGAAAAGTTTATTATATTGCTTAATTGATACAATAATCTGTTTTTAAATATCATTTTTTTGTCTTTAGTAAATTAAAATACAAGTACCGTATATTTTCTTACTCCTTACTACCTTATAAAATTATCCTTATTTGACTCTTTCTTAAATTGAATATTTCATTTTATTTTGTTCTACTCTATAAAAAACGGAATTAAACAACTTTTAAATTGATGTTAGTCAAATTAAACAGAGAATTAACTTAATTTACGATAAATTCTATCAAAATTTGTTCCAACTGTAAATTTCCACCTTGTTTCCATTAATCAAAGAAATCTCTGAAAGTGATTTTACTTTATTAGGAACTTCCAATTGGTATTTTTGATATTAAGTTTTGATAGAGTAAACAATCACAGTTGGAAATTTGATTAGATGGCATTACGAAGTTTGCAATGGTAGGGAAATGGTCTGCAACATCATAATTTGTAAATTTGAAGCTAGGACATAAATCTAGTATTTGCTGAGTACAAATTGTTAAATCAACAGATGGTTTATCACTGCTTTTAACAAAGGTAAATATCTGAGGGAATATCATCGTTTAGTATATATAATTGTAAATCTTGAGTTTGTTTTAGTAATTCCATACCTAATTTATTGTAATTCGTCTTTTGAGAGTGAAGTGTTAGAGATTAAATCATTTGGTATATAATAACACCTATCTAATTGCTGAACAATCCGTGAGTTAGTCTCCAAATATTAATATATAAAGAGATAGTGTTTAAATGCATCGTGTAACGTATCAATGCGATCTATAATGTTGGTTCATATACCTATATAAATCAACCTTATAGATAAGATTATTAGTTAATTTTTTAAACTTCTACTTTTGTATTATTAATATAAAATGATAGCATTATGAAATTATTACATTTTAAAATTTATTTTTAATGTTTTCCAAATTTTTGCTAATATACATAGATAGATCTCTAGAAGGACGACCTGATCCTATTGAATTCTGAGTTGATTACGATTCTATTAAATTTAAGTAATCGTCATTAATATTTAATAATAACGATTAATGAAGCAGTCTGCCTCTCTGAGGGTCGTTATCGAATCCAGAAGGGTCGAAAACCGAGGAATTTTTCGAGATATGGACCATCCGTTTCTCACCATCATTGTGGGTCTGGGCTATCCCATAACGGGCACGCTAATAAAAGATCCTCTTGGTGGGTTTAAAAAGTATTAAAAAATTAATTTATTGATAGTGAGATGTAAGTTTATATCAGGCCAAAGATACATCACGTATATAAATGTACGAATGCTACTGTACTTGTTTTAGATCTTGACAGTTCCAATTGATTGAATTGATTGCCATAAAGTGCTCAATAAAAATTTACCTGTATTAATTAATTGTTTTTCTGTGACGGTATAAGTAATTTTTGCATGATTTAACACAGTATAATTGTCATATAATTTTACTTGGATTCCTTGTTTTTTTAAAGTCATAGAAGAAAATTTCTTTCTATATTTCGAGAGTTCTTAACTAAATTTGCAAATATTAACATTTTTTGTCATTCACTCAACTTATTCTCTTCCTTTACTTTAATAAAAGTTAAAGAAGAAGATTTCATAAAATAATTGATTACGTATTGGTCTGTTCGAAAAAGTAAACATATAACAACAAACTTTTGGATTTGAAGTCGAAAAACATTCTTAACTGAAAAATCGAAGAAAATTCATTTTGAATGTTTTCATTTGGATAATTATTTAATTTGAAGTTTGGACAATTAATTTATTTGAAGTTCGGTCAATTCTTCCTCGAGAAGTTGATCCCAGACAATTCTTCCTCGACAGTTCATCAGGCAATTCTTCCTCGATAAGTTGATCCCAGACAATTCTTCCTCGACAGTTCATCAGGCAATTCTTCCTCGATAAGTTGATCCCAGACAATTCTTCCTCGATAAGTTGATCCCAGACAATTCTTCCTCGATAAGTTGATCCCAGACAATTCTTCCTCGACAGTTCATCAGGCAATTCTTCCTCGAGAAGTTGATCCCAGACAATTCTTCCTCGACAGTTCATCAGGCAATTCTTCCTCGATAAGTTGATCCCAGACAATTCTTCCTCGATAAGTTGATCCCAGACAATTCTTCCTCGACAGTTCATCAGGCAATTCTTCCTCGATAAGTTGATCCCAGACAATTCTTCCTCGACAGTTCATCAGGCAATTCTTCCTCGATAAGTTGATCCCAGACAATTCTTCCTCGACAGTTCATCAGGCAATTCTTCCTCGATAAGTTGATCCCAGACAATTCTTCCTCGATAAGTTGATCCCAGACAATTCTTCCTCGACAGTTCATCAGGCAATTCTTCCTCGATAAGTTGATCCCAGACAATTCTTCCTCGACAGTTCATCAGGCAATTCTTCCTCGATAAGTTGATCCCAGACAATTCTTCCTCGACAGTTCATCAGGCAATTCTTCCTCGATAAGTTGATCCCAGACAATTCTTCCTCGACAGTTCATCAGGCAATTCTTCCTCGATAAGTTGATCCCAGACAATTCTTCCTCGACAGTTCATCAGGCAATTCTTCCTCGATAAGTTGATCCCAGACAATTCTTCCTCGATAAGTTGATCCCAGACAATTCTTCCTCGACAGTTCATCAGGCAATTCTTCCTCGATAAGTTGATCCCAGACAATTCTTCCTCGATAAGTTGATCCCAGACAATTCTTCCTCGACAGTTCATCAGGCAATTCTTCCTCGATAAGTTGATCCCAGACAATTCTTCCTCGACAGTTCATCAGGCAATTCTTCCTCGATAAGTTGATCCCAGACAATTCTTCCTCGACAGTTCATCAGGCAATTCTTCCTCGATAAGTTGATCCCAGACAATTCTTCCTCGACAGTTCATCAGGCAATTCTTCCTCGATAAGTTGATCCCAGACAATTCTTCCTCGACAGTTCATCAGGCAATTCTTCCTCGATAAGTTGATCCCAGACAATTCTTCCTCGACAGTTCATCAGGCAATTCTTCCTCGATAAGTTGATCCCAGACAATTCTTCCTCGACAGTTCATCAGGCAATTCTTCCTCGATAAGTTGATCCCAGACAATTCTTCCTCGACAGTTCATCAGGCAATTCTTCCTCAATAAGTTGATCCCAGACAATTCTTTCTAGACAACTCTTTACCAAATAGTACTTCTCCGGACAATTCTTCCCTAGGCACTGTTATACATCGAACAATTTATTCAAAATTTTCTTCAGATAATTTTTCTCTTTGAAAGTTTTTCTACTAGTTTTCTACCATATGTATTTTTCTCCGAACATTTCTTTTCAAAATATTATTTTCTTAAATAACCTTTCTCAACGTTATTTGTTCAATTATTCTTATTAATAAACAGTCACCAAATGCCGCAGGCTGTAAAAACAACGTTAATTTGGTTCGACCAGACCCAAAATGGGATAGCCGAGGGACAGAGTCCGACATATCTGGACGGATCACTCCCAAAAAATTCCGGATTCTATTCCATCGGCCGTCAGAGTAACTTGAGAAGAACAGTGTAGAGACGAATTGCCTGGAGAACTGTCTAGGGAAGAATTACTGGGTAACAACTGTCATGGATGAATTGTCTGAGAAAGAATTCACAAGGAACCATTTATTTCATTTTCGTTAGAGGTACTTATTAAAACGTTAAGTTGAACACGTGTTGTGTTCAACTTAACACATTAATAATAACTATTTATTTTCGGACTAGGGATTTTTGAAAAAAACGCCATTGCCAAGAAAGATCAGAGCAACCACAGAAAAGTTATTTGTAAAAAATAGACATTAATTTCTTGTATAAAATATCAAAAATTCTATATTATAAATTATTAAATAATTATTTAAATTTCTAATTGAAAGATATTACCAACAAAAACTTTTGAAACTTTCCAGAATTTCTTGTGGTTGATTAGATTTAAAGATATAATTTTATCTCAGCCGTAATCGCAGTTTGACGTTAAGAATGATAAATTAATTTGTGAGGTGTGAAAAAACTAAAATTAGTTTTAATTTATCATATTCAAATCTTTCAAGAATAGTTAATTAAATATTCATGAAGATATTTTTACAGTCTAGCTTTTACTCGGTATTTTTATTTATTTTCTACATATAAGTTATAGGGAGAAAACGTTATTTTTACTTTAAAAATCAAGACTGCTACTGGGAAAAGATTATAAACAAGAGCGCATTGTAAAAACCTTAACAGCTTAGTAGGATTATGAATATCGCTAATATTTCATAAGTACTTCAGGGGATTACTTCAATATTCTTAAGTTTCAAAACTTTTCCATTATATTTGAACGATATATTTTCTGTATTGTTTCTTATATCAAATAAAATAAAGTAACCAAGCAGCAACATTTCTTAAAACCTTGCAAATAAAAATTTCGTTTTCGTAAATTTGTAGAAATTCATATCAATATTAATTTATAAAAAATATATATATATTTATTTAGTAATTTACGATACTAAATAAAGTCGAAATATTATTTAACTATAATTTTAAAAATCAGTTTCTTTTAATTTAATGAGATTTAAATAAGATTTCGATATGAAAATACATTAAATTATTTTAAATTTTTATGATATTAAACAAAACTTTTTTAAGGACATTCTGTCAAAAATATCTTGTATTTATATTTTATATCTAAATATTGCGGTTACATGTATTTTATTTATTCTGTGATATTAAATATATTCTCTTGTTTGTATTATTAAATAAATAAAATTTGTTTACATTTTATTTCAGAATGTTTGTTCAAAGTTTCAAAACGATTTACTTCGTTTTCATGTTATGTTGAAAAAAATAGGAAAAAATGCTAAAGTTTTGTTTATATACTCTGTTTAATCGTTTTTATACTTATCGAATAGCGAATTTAATATTTCTGCAGTGTTTTTCCACAGATAGTTCAAATATAATTTTATCAAGCTAGCCAAAATTGTTCGTAAATCTAATAATTTCTTGTACCAACAGCAGAAAAGAATTTACTTTTGTACAAATATTGAAAATTCATAAATTTCATGGACCAATAATTCAGAGTTGTGCTGTTATATCATTATGTCAATTTAATTATTTTTGTGGCATAATTTTGAAGAATGGTATAATGTTTGGATCTGCCAAAGATATACCAGGAATGAATTGAAAAAATAATATTGTCATCTCTTCACTTGATTGGTTTGAAGATAGTTGAAAATGAAATTTTCAACTATCTTCAAACCAATCAAATCATAATATTATTAGATATTTCCTTCGATTGCCAGACGGCCGGATATCCGGGACGTAAAGATGTCATCCTACTGTACTGGGAGAAATGAGTTTTAGTTTGGATCAGCGATCTCAAATTTTTCAGGGATGATACGACAGGAATGGTATGATCCCGTCCCTCACTACCCGGCGGTCCCATTGTAGACTTGGGTGACCAAATGATAAAAAACCCTTATATCATAACTGGAAATCTTGCTGGCTGTCGCTGTTCAATCTGTCGCATTGCCTTTCAGTCGTTTTTACTGCCGAGAAGGTATTCCTATGCTTCTTTTTGCACGGTGGATACGTTCCAAACAACGCCGTGTAAACAAAAATCGCTTAAAATGTACACGCATCCCGTAGAAAAATGCTCGATAGGATGCACAACTTCAATGGAAGGAAAAGATAAGCAAGTTACAAAAACAACAGGAGCTTTTTTATTCTAACATCATTTATTATTAGTATTATTTGTAGGTAAATATAGTAAACACAGGATAGCATAGGAAACAAAAATTGACATGAACATTCTCTGATGTACTGTCCTGTGCTTAAAGAAATTAACTATTGTTTTCAATAGTTTGAACGAAAAGCTAAATTTAAAAATTTTCCAATAAACTGTTTGTTCCGTGTAAAAATCAATCGCGAAAAATGGACGTAAAAAGAGAAATAGGTGTACTGTACACATTACAATGAAAACTGAGTCGGCCCCAGAGCAGCAATTAGTATTTTGTTGCTTACTCCAGAGAATTGAATCCCTGCTATCTAGTTCAGAAGTCAGTGCACTCCTATGATGTCTTATGTACAGTACACAAAAGAAGCTCCGGATCTGCAGTCTGCGGATAAGAAATCGTTGGTGAAAAGATAAAACAGAGTTTTTCATTGAAAATTCTATATATTGTTCAAATTTTACAAAGTCAGTGCAAACAAGTATACGCAAATTGTAGCTCATTTTAAACATCACAAAGGGTCCGAGTTGATTAACAAACAAAGATAGCTCAAAACATTTCGTGAAAGTATTACTACAGTATACAGCAATGTACAGTCTTCAAGTATCTTACAATCTACCTTAATATAGCCCACGGTATCGAAAACACAAGTTAATTGTAATTTTTCTACTGTGAAAAAATTTGCCTGATATATGCGAAGTCCGAGTTATTGAGAGTTTACTGCACAAGAAAATAGTTTTCACGATCTACTTATAAATAAATATAACTGTTGTTATTTCTAATTACTTTAATGGTTCTTCTATTATTTTCGATTTCTTTGTTTTTGTTTCGAGTCGAACGAAATACAAAATGGTTTGAACTGAGTTTTCTAAAATTATCACCATTTTAAATATAAAAAAATTTTTAAGTGTGAATGTAAAGAATTTAATTACATTTTTAGTTTTTGTTTGAAAAGAATATAAAAATGTAAAATCCTTGACTCATTCAGGAAAACAGCTTTTGGCTTATTTACATATAAGAAAAAAGGATGGTTGTTACTTTAATGTTCGAATTTACTTTCGAGAAAAAAGAAGAAAGGTTCGTAGGTTTGCGTTTTATATGACATACTTTATTTCAGTTTTACAGTGTTTAAAGAAAGAGAATATTTAAAATTTACTTGAAACTTGTTTAAAACAAGTTTTTTTTTTATCCTAAATCAAGAAGTTTTTAAATGTATAAAGTAGAGAAAATAGAGAGGTTAAGGCGAAAGTACAAACGTTAAACTTGTACGGCAAGCAGAAGTACACGTTTGACGTTTAAGTTCAAGTAAAAGACCTTGCGGCGCTCGTTCACAACATCACTTGACTCGGTGAAAGTCGCGCATTGACTCACGGAAAATTTATTGAAAAAATGGCGGATATATTTAATATCGAGGATTACCAGCGAAGGTAAATAAACAAATTAAACTGTTTAAAAGTATTTATAGGCTGTTTAAATTAATAACACTAAATTACCGTAGTGGCTTATGTAAATCCGAAAGCAGCTCGAAAAATTAATTTTTAAAAAATTTACAAACGTGTTACGCTGCTGATGGTAGAAGATGCCGTGAAAGAACAAACCTACCTTAGGATAAACTATTATGAAGACAAATATATGTAAATTCTATAGGCACTTCGCATTACTCGCTAAAAAATTGAATAATTAAATAATTTCTGGATTCAAATCGTCCGTTTCTTTATAATATTATTCGTAAATGCTTAAATAATCATTATTTTAATAAAATACGTCATAATTTTAACCACAAACACAGAAAAATGAAGAAGTTTAAGCCGATCGTCTACTCGCCATTCTAGACGTAGTGAACGCCATTATCGACCGTATAGAATTGCCAGATGGCGCCGTTCACGTTTTGGGTTGAATACTTGCGCCTCAACTTCTCTAATAACTGCGATTTCTAACCTATAGACTGTGAGCCGAGTCTAGCCAGTCGGAGTATGTACTGTACAGTTGTACTATGTATAGTGACGTCACACTTATCAGTGATAGCAGGCAGGGCCTCTGAGACCAACTGCGACAGATGAAAGCATGGGCAACTTGGGTTGGTGTGGCATTTAACCCAACAAATGCGCCACCCTCACGGTCAATGGTAAGGCTCACACGACAGGTGACGCCTCCTTCAACATACAAGGTCTCTACATATTCCTGTTCTAGGTCCTGACGACGTCTACTGTCAACCTTGGCGTCCCTACGGGATTCTCTACAGGCTGGACTAGCCCCACCCTCACAGACACCATCCTAAACGAACTAGACAAAATCAATACTTCAAAACTTGTCCCGTGGCAGAAAATTGACTCTGTGAATACTTTTTTAATCCTGAAACTTACTTTTCACCTCACTTTAGGCACCACCGCTAAGAAAACATTAGACAAAATCGACAAATCCATCAACAGGCACGCCAGGAAATGGCTCAATCTTCCACAACGGGCAAGTCCAGAGGTGTTTTACCCATCCCACAGCATGGGAGGTGCCAACCTACTCCCATGTAGCACTCTTGCAGATGCCGCCTAGGTGAACCATGCCGTGCGACTTTTAGGTTCAAAGGACTCCAAGGTCCGTGCTACGGCAGCTAGATCCCTTTCAGCAGTTGTACGGAAACGAATTGGGAGAGTTCCAACTACTGAAAACATGTGCATTTACTTAAATGGCTCTCTAGAGGGAGAATTTGGACGTAATCCCACTGACATCCGATCAACGTGGACAAAACTGCGGGCGGCATGCCGCCGACTTCGAAAACGGATGCCTATTGAATGGTCACCAGGCGACGAAACACCGGTCCTCACCCTCCACGGACGGGAATATCATCCCAAAAGCTTCCTGTTCTCGGACCCTGAACAGCCTCATCAGGCTTCAACATCTTGCCACCCTCCAACGCAAACCTGACCAGGGTAAAGCCTACAGAGTCACAGCAGCTAATGAAGAGAGCAATCACTTCTTGAGGTCAGGTAAGTATACCCAATTTGCAGATTGGAGGTTCGTGCACAGAGCACGACTCAGTGTCGTCCCTCTAAGAGGTCACCAATGTTTTGGCAATAGCGATAAACGGTGTCGCAGGTGCAACTACGCAAACGAAACATTGGCGCACGTCATCTGCCACTGCCCAGGAAACTTAGTACACATAGCCAAGCGCCACAACAATATCCTACAACGTCTGGTCAACGCTACTGACAAGGATAATTCTCGTGTTTATGTTAATCAACGCATACCTGAATTCACTAGAAACTGTCGACCAGATATCACCATAATCAACGACACATCAAATTCGGCAACCATCATCGACGTCGCGACGCCCTTCGAGAACGGGGAAGAAGCCTTCGCCATCGCACGTCAAGAGAAGATGAACAAATACCAGGACTTAGCCGACTTCTTTCGTAAAAAAGGATACGACACATTCATTGACGCTTTTGTGGTAGGAGCACTCGGAGGATACGACTCCCCGAACGAGGCAACGCTACGTCGACTTGCCATCAGCCGTAACTACGCACGTATCATGAAGAAGCTGATGGTAAGCGATAACATCCTCTACAGTAGAGAAATATACATTCACCACCTCACCGGTCGTCAGTTCTCCCAATTTGGGCCCCATGAAATCAACAACGTCGCCTAAACTCACAACCCAAGTTATTTCACCTGCAGACTACCACAATTGCTAACATTGTAATTCTATTTATCTTGCATTTTCTTTGTTACAACTTGACTTACTACCTAGCTAATGCCCACGTCGCCTTAGCTCTGTGTTATCTTCTAGTTCTCATACACCTAATTGTTGTTACTCTACAGGCTGGCAAACGAGCCCTTAGAGCGCGGTACTACGGGTCATACTCTCTTGTGTGTATAGCTTAGCTGGCCATGTGCCTTTGGATTGCACCTTTGTATTTAACTTACCTTGTTATACATTTTTACTTTTGGCTATGCGCCCTTGTATTCGTGACTATTGTTTTACTTTCAGATACGTACTTATCTTTGTAATTATTGAATTTTATTAATAAAAAGCTTTTAATCTGTATATATGAAAATTTCTCGTGATTTTCGATTCAGATTCGAACCGGAGTTCTCAGAGCAGCAGGCTGATTCCTTTACCACCTCGGTCTTTCAGTCGTCGTAAAAATAATTTATATTGATATTTTTAAAAAATGCAGTCTATAATACAAAAGTTTTTACTGAATTGCCCTTGTATATCAATCCGAATGTATCTAACGACTACTAATCCAGAAAATATTTTGATTTCTTGAATTGATATTAATTTGTGATTAAGCATCGTATCTGAAACGAAAAATTTTGTAAAATATTTTCAATATTGCACTTTCTCAATTGAGTGTATATCATGAAAGAAACGGAATAGAGTTGTGAATTTTTAAAAAGAAATCCAGCCAACGAGATGCGTAACTTTTCTGGCTAAAACATCTAAAATTCCATGTAGCCTCCCTGCAAAATTTCAGAAATTTTTGATAAAAGGCACAGGAGTTATTAACTTTCAAATTGGGTGAACAAAATCGCTCCCCACCACATACTAACGTCCATGCACACAGAAGAGAACCCCAAATTTTGTTGTAGGCCCATTTATCGACTATAAAATATCGAGAAATGCAAAATTCTTGGAGGTCATTTTCTGACTGCGCCATATTTTCCCTCTGTTAATATAAAATCGGAAAAGTAAAAAACAGTATTGTCTGAAATATGCAAATTATAAAAAATAAGCATAAGAGAAGTCAAGCAGGAGTATTTATCAAACAACGAGTGTACTCACCATATGCATCAATGCATGCCACTACACCACGGTCCATTATTTATAATGTCTCTGACAAATATCAGGTAAAATACGCGCCCAATTAAAAATTGATCGGAATAAAGGTTATTTCATTTCGAAGTCATTTGAATTTCATACTAATTAAACCACCACTACCCCTTATCGAGAGGGAGAACGTTAGAATTTCAAATAAGACACTTCTATTTTTGGATTTTCCTTAAATAATAATAGTATTATTTAAAGCGGTTAATTTGCACCTAGGTATTCCAAGATGGCGGCCTAATCGGTTGCGACTGCCGACGCTCTTGACGGCGACTGTTGGAAGCGAGACGCGATGCCGACGATCCCGACGGCGGCTGTTGCGAGCGAGACGCGATCACGTGACCACCTCGGAAAAACTCCTAACTAAAAAAAATGTCCGTTGCATGTAAAAACTAGTACTACTATTACTAAGTATACGAAAAAAAACTATATTTTACTCACCTGCACGAGGGCTGTCATTTTCGCTTCTTTTTTTCGGCAACGACGACTTACTGACCGGTTTTCGATTCGGCTTGGGACGCTTCTTTTCTTTTCTTTGTCCGTTTGATATTCCCACTTGTACTTTCCATCCCCTTCGTTTCCGTTTCCTCCTTTTTCTTTCGGGGTTCTGGGACGGCGGGCACAGACAGCGGTTCCTTCCATACGGGGATCTTACCCGATCCAGGATATATGTAACTTAAATGTTTCGTGAACAGTTCGAATCGTTTTCCGGGCCGTAGTTGGTCCCATTTGAATAACTTCTTGTACATGAACATGTACAGATAAGAATCGGACAAATCCTCTGTGTAATGTTTGGACAAATGCTTTTCGTTTTTCAACACTCCCCATAGCCGTTCTATCTTCTGGGTGTGTACACCGGTTTGAGGGTCCACGAAATTCTTCGAATGATCACCGTCTTGTGGACTATTTCTACACCTTCCAGGTCGTCTATGTGATTGTAACCTCTCCACTCGTCGGTAAAAACAGTGCTTCCGGATTTGACGAATTTTGAAATTATCCAATTCAACGTCTCCTCGCTCCTGTCGTTGACCTTGCAAACAAAGCATGCGTTATCCTCGCGACACACTCCGCCGACTACCCATCTCGTGCCCTTCAGTTTGCGATCCTTTTCGTATTTACGTCTGGCTATCACGGTCTCGTCGATTTCCATGGTTCTGCCGGGTCTTCCTACTTTAAACGACGAAACATTCTCCACGGCTATCATTATTACTAGACGGAAGAAGTTTGCCCAATCGACAGACGTGTGAGCACTGATAGAGCACGCAAAGGCCTCGTTCTTTAGCGTGCATTCCAAGCACAGCAAGTGCCATACGAAGGAAAACACTTTCCCCCAAGAAATGTGTCCGCACTTACCCCTAAAGGTACCTTCAAAAGCGAAAGAGTTCTTTTTACAATAGGCGCATCTCATAGCCACGGAGTTCCTGTCGGCACGGTACACCAACTTCGACGCACGGGAACAAGCGGTACAAACGGCCTCGACGTGTTGCAAACCTAGTTTTACGGCCAATTTCAGGTCGGACGGAATTCTCTCGTCCATCCCCAAATCGTTAAATTTTCTTTCAAGCAATTCAAAAAACATTACCGATTCACACCTAGTCCAGAATTCTTCCGAAATTATCACTTCGGTCGACATTATTATTCTCGGGTTTTTTTTTTTCTTTCTTTCTAAATTTCCAAAAAAAAAGAAATAAACAAAATGCAAAACGCCAGGAATAAACCTCGATACGAAAGGAGAAAAAAAAAGGGGGGCACGTACCGTAAAGAAAGCAGTAGGAAAATTCTTGAGAACCAAATAATAAAAACGTCTCGCATACGCCACGACCTTGCGAAAGGGAACGAAAATTTGCATAATTTCACCGCAAGGAAAAAATCCACGACGAACAAAGCGATTTGCATAAAAAAAAAATTGCCAGATTTCGAAAAGCGCCCTCTAGTCTCCGGCGCCGAGATTTCCGAACGGGTCGCGGATCACGTGATCGCGTATCGCTCGCAACAGTCGCGGTCGGGAGCGTCGCCAGTCGCAACCGGTTAGGCCTCCATCTTGGACTACCTAGGTGCAATTTAACCTATAATTGTAAATGAATTAAAAAATAAATAAAAGCTCAAATTTTCTTTTATTTCAAATTATTTAATTTATTATTTACCAGAATTGCCATTTTGACATCTTTTAACCATTAGAAATTTCATAAACACAAATTAAAATAACAGTTTTTTCAATTTTTAATTAGATGCATATTTTATCAGAAATTTGTCAGGGACATTATAAATGGACCACCTTGTATACCGCATAATACCAGCAAGACAGTCGATCGTTTGTTGAGGTATATGATGCCACGAACCATCCATCTGGGCTTGCAAAACTCAATCGGAAAACAGAGAATCCCAATACAATTCCGTATACGCTGAATCAGCTATAAGTCAATAGATGCTTCAAGGCATGAAACATGTTCACATCACGCCGTCTGTTGATAGCAATAGTGCCACAAGTGGCGGGTATTGTTGTGCTGGAAGACTGTACCTGAATTATTTTCATATCATAAGTTCACAATCAAATCAACATAACGCCATTTTGTCAAATTAATGTTCTGCAATGTGCAATCCGTGTACTATACACATTGCCGCCTTACACCATTATGCTGGATATTCGACCATTAATGTTTCCTAATGAATGCATCAACATCAAGTTGATAACATCTCTTCCAAATTACTATTTAGCATCATTCCGACCTGGCAAAGACAGGATTCATCAGTGAACAAAACATGTTCTTCTCTCGAGTATCCAGTGCTGCATATCGTGCAGCAAGCTAAGCGTTGGAAAACCGTGTTAAACCTCGTGAAAACGTCTCCTAGTTGTTTGTATGTCACAGTTATACTACTTATTTGCTACAAGTGCGTTCTGACCTTTCTTGCAGTAGGAAAGGATCACGCACTGCCACGTTCCTCCCAATTTAACATGTCCTGGGTTTCTCAATTCGTTGTAATGCGCAGCATTGCATTAGGTTCTAACGATTGGTAAAATCACCCAGTAATAATACGAATTTAACAGTTCGATAATTTCGTCTCTCTAGACGGAATTCACGTCTCACGAGGCAATAGACCAATAAGTTCAATTTTATACTCCTTCAGGTGTTAACCGAGATCATCTTTCACTGCAGAACTTTGATCATCTATTCATCTTATTTTTCCTGTAAATTTAATAATTCTGTGCTTTCTCTTTCATGTTGTTGCAATTTTAAGGAATTCACACGCAGGCTTTATTGGAAATGAGTTACGTTCATTATTTATTATTCTAAAATCTCTTTCGTTCCAAATTCTGTAATTGATTACTCTCCATTCCATGTTTTGCATCTATAAAAATCATCACCAGAGTCATTTACTTTACGTGTTCTTTTTGTAGATATCTTTTTATTTCTTGAATATAGAGCAAAACGAAGTACTAGTTTTGCGATTTGTTTTTATTAAATTGTAATGACAACATACAATGTAATAATATATATTTGCTAATTATAAAATTGGAAAACGTTACACCGTTCGATAAAACCCAATAATATAAAATACAATCAAAATAATTTAGAGACAGTTAATTAAATTTTGCGTTAAGATAACAAAATAACCGCATGACATAAAATCAAATCGATTCGTTTCATCCCTTATTAACAGAAAATATTTTTAAAAAATAATGTTCTGTATGCGTAACCGATATTGTTTAAGTTATTTTTATTTTTCAATTATTCTAATTGAATACTTTTATATATCTAGTTTTTTTTATAAACAATTATAATGTAAGTTATGTTTGTTTTTATGTAATTAAATAAAGTATATAATTTATTCAATATTTAATTTCGTTTTAATAAATTATACTGTTTATCTTTTATCAATTTTCACCTAAGGGTATTCACTAGCAATGTATTTTTTCGTGGATCCAACTTTAACGCTTTGAAAAAAGATATGAAGATAAAATATATATATTTTTTTCTTTTTGTTAATTTTAAATAAAATAGTAATTAATTTTTATGTCTTTGTCTTCATTTCTTATTATATCAAATAGAATTTTATTACTGAGTGCAGTAGTATCTATTAAACGTGAGACAGGCCAGAAGCTTACATTTTAAATTATAAGGCCGCCAGTTATAGGCAGGATTGCGCGCAATGGGCCAACTAGCATAAGAAAAAATGGGTTTTTCTCTATTTGTTCCATAAAAATGTATTGTTCGACCTTACTTCTCTCTTTTTATATATTCTTTACTTGGAGAAGTCTTATCTGTATCTCCATTTTCTTCTATTACCATAATAAACACTAATACAAAAGTTATAATTCATAAATTATTTTAAAAAATTAATCAATCTAGGAACAGATTATAATGTAACGTTTATTTAACGGATGCTTATGTATTTTTCTGTTCTTTTCAATACTGTAATGATTGATATAAATTTCTAAAGTAGCCATAAAATAGAAAGAAGGGATAAAAAGAGAAATGAAGGCTAGAGATTTGATTCAAAATATGGATAATCACAGCCCTTATGTAGAGACACAGATAAATGGAGTTGAATGCTTTTGACACTATATTAAATTGACAATAGTCAACTTTATAATACGAAATTCACAAAAACTTTATACGAGTTTCAGAATTTATGCAAGAAAAATAAAAGGTAAAAAACTACAAGAAGCATAAGTAAAGAAAAACTTAAAAATATATAAAAAATACCACATTCCACTTAAATTTAAATATTTTAATAGTTGTAATAATGTTATTGCTATTGTAAAAAATAAATACATCGGCAAACAAGGAAAAATTCTTTAGAATTTAAAAAAAAGAATCAGTTAGTTTCCATTATTGTCGAATCTATATATATAATCGAGACGAGTTGATAATAATAATAATAATAATAATAATCAGCGCAGAGCCCAAACGGTAAGGAGTTGAAAGTTGAAATTTGGTACACAGTTAGGGTACGTCACGAGAACGCACACTAAGAAGGGATTTTTCGAAATTCCTCCCTATGGGGGAGAGGAACAGGATTAAGTCTTAACACTTCCATCAACAATGGAAGTGTTACGTAACAATGAAATTGTTAAGAGAAAGCGACGTGCAAGACACAGATGCGTTTTTTTTTTTTCGTTTTTGCGGGAAATCGAACATATTTTTAGACCCATCTAACAGTTCTCTAATTAGTCTAGAAACACGGGGACCCATTTCTTGCATTCTGTGAAAACGGGTAAGGTTAACTATAACGTAACAATCTTAATCTTCGCTACCGTTACTTTTGCCCGAGCAACACCGGGCCTACCTGTTAGTTCTTTAATAAATCTTTTAATAACATCTAATTTAGAATTTAAAATAAAATTTCGTTTTAGTTTCTCTTTCAATATTTATTTCAAACGCTTATATTTATATATTTATAAATATTTAATTTCTTAAAAGATATAAAAGTAAATTTTTTATATACCATTTAGATAATTTATTTTGAATTTATAATAAATTTTCAAACAGTTTGGAAAACAACTCTTTATTCATCCGGTACCTATACAGCATTTCTTTTAGGCCAGAAGGCACTGAACCATTTAGATTATTTATTTCATGTCATTCTCTCAGTTCACTAAACAATCAGTTTTTTTTAATTTTTTTTTCATATAACATTGGAAATATCTTGAAAAATTCTTTATTATTAATTTTTTTTTGTATGAAACGCACGATTGAGGAATTATGGTTTCTCCCCAAGGATACATGAAATTTCTGTAGATAAAAAAACAACTCCGGATCTTTCACTAACAAAAAACAATCGTCCGAATTAGTACAATTCTTTGGCACGTGCAAACCGGGAAGCACATGAATTGTCCAAGAAGTGACCGGTGAGCATCACCTTTGATGCACGAATTTCGCCCGGAGCAAAACATTATACGTGCTGATAAATTCAGTTCCATTGTTACTAACAACATAGGAGTATCGTTATAATTATGAAAAGGACTGTCGTTACGTGATCCCAACTTCCAGTCCCTGCAATTCGAAAATAAATATAATTATGGCTAATTAATATATCAATACGTTATTTAATTCTATAAAGATAATTGTAATATATTAAATAAATTCTTCAAACAATTAATTTTCTTTATCTTTAAAAATTATCAATGTATTATTGAAACGTACTTGTAGGCATTCCGGCTCGACCTCTTATTCTCTTGATTGTAAATGGATCTGTAAAGTAAATTACGTTTAATTAATATAATAAAAAAATTGTATGTAAATTAAATTTATAGGCTCATAATATTAAAGTATTTTAGATTAAAACTGTAAACGGATATTATCCGACGAGCCTTCTTTATCCTTGTATAAGAGGCATCACTAGGATTAAACTGAGAAATTTGAATTAGATCCCTTTCTATTGAAATTTAATTAGCTTGGAAATAAAGAGAGCAAGCCAAAATTATTGCTGGATATTGAAATAAGATGATTTTTTAAATTGAAAAGTTCGTATAAATGTAAATTAAGAACTTTTGTGCATTTATTCTTGCATAATTTGTATTCAAGAATAAAAGTTATAAGTCTATTTTGTTGGAAAATATAAAATCTTATTGCGGGAAAGAAATTCTTAAATAAAATATTCATTTCTTCTTAAAAATTAATTTCATTATGTATAACGATTACTACGACTTAATAAAGAATTTATGTTCCACTTTCTTTACGTAACATATCTTATATAAAATTTACACTTTGCTTGTCGAATAGCTATTGCTCACTGGGAATTGCTACAACTAGATTAGATTCATAACAAATTTTAATTTTGAAAGTTGAAAATGTTAATAAAGAAAACAATAAAAACCGAAACGAAATGAAATTTCCGAATTATTGAAGAAGTAAATTACAATACAATGTAAAGTAGATTTGGAAGATATGAAATTACACTTTAAAATTTTTAAATAAAGAAATTTGTTAAACCTCTAAAAAAAAAACTTTAATATATCCTTTCTCACAAATAATATGAATGTTTCAACATACAATTTCAAAACTGAAAAGAAAAGAGGCCAGAAGTACGTTGTGTACGTGAATTAGCAGCTAAAAGGACAGCCATGATGCATTCGTCTTTATGTGAAAACTTAAATTTTGTATTCAGAACAGCAAACATTATTACATTCGTTGAAGAATATTTTACAGAAATTGGCTACATTTTATTTCGGATTATTTATCTCATTTCCTATCTTCTGTACATTTATAAATTATTCTATTTCCTTTAATCAAATGCCCTATTTAATGTAATAAATTTTCGAGTTTCTTAAATATAGATAAAAAATAATTAACATTTTATTTATTTATTCCTCCCTTTAGATTCGTCAGCTTCCAACTTCACGTATCAATTTTCAAAATTTTATAAGGAATTTCGTAAAATATTATTCTTAAATTTTCGAACTTTTTCCATGATTAGAGATCTCGTTTCTTTTTCCAACAATCCATTTAGATCTTTTCATCAGTGCTATCGTTTTCAATTTGGGACGAAATGTCAGATTCACTTGTTGCTATCTGGAGTGATTTATGTTTCTGTTATATCATTCGAGATCATAAATAATATAAAATATTTTAGTCATGCAAATATCGATTAAATATTTATTGCTTTCGATAATAGAAAAACATCAGTTTATTAACTCACATGTTCTACTCGTAACATTTATGAGGCTTGAAAGATGGTAACGATATACTAGTATGGTTTATCCTCACCATCTTCAATTTTCATACAGTGAATCTTTCTCAGAGATAAAATATTCGTTTACTATTTCGATACTAAAATTCTTGAAAAAAAAAGGATAAAAAAATGGCGGAGAAATACAAAAAGTTGTAATGTTTGTTTTCTACCAGAAAAATTATTTTGTAACTTTTTTGTATCTTTGTAAAACTTTAAACTGGGAAATTCTATCTGAGTGTTAACAATAGCTTAATAAAGCAATTTTTAATTTATTTTAGTGAATAAATGTTATATGATGTTTTCCAAATCCAAACCAATTAAAACTTCACGCGTAACAAAGAAAAGATGGATTTATAAAAGAAAATTTAAGACTGAATTGAACTAATTCGACCCTCGCAATTCAGGAGAGCTTTAAATTAAGTTATAATTTAGGCAAAGAAAAGAAATTTTTATTCTAAAGAGGAAATTATTAATGTATTTTGTGGATATTCAGATTTTAAAGTATTGTGTATAGTGTTAAATTTTAGTATTGATCCCAATCGAGCTATACCAGGCCTGGTTATACAGAAACAGATTGAGTTTTGTAGTTTGTTCTTAAAGTTTAATTATGTAAAATTTTGTAAACTAATAAGAAAATTATTAATTAATAAAAGTAATTGTCGAGTTGTTTTTTTATCCTTTTAACTAAACAGAGAAAGCCATTAATGTTATATGATATGTAAGATTCAGTGGAGAAATGTTGAGTAACAGAAAATGTAGCCTAACTTAAATATATTGCTGGTAAAATTTAACGTTTATTAATACAATACGTTACTATTAAAAAAGTAGTTTAACTTGCTTATAACTTACATTACTCATATTTATTATTTATCTAATTTTGAACGATCTTTATGTATAACAATATATTTTAGATCCGGCGAAATATCTCCGTTAATTATAATAGCAATGGCTTGAATTTAACAACTTTTATTCGAAAGATATAAAAGGACACATTGAAAATATAAACCGACGTTTATTGAGAGTACATATCCAGATTGTTAGTGATTCTAATTAATTATAGGAATATACTTGAGGTCGGTAAATTACTGTAGGTTATTTGTGAATCGGTAGATACATTTATTTCTATTATATTTAAAAGTATAACAAAATAATAATAATTGATAAAGTTTTAAATTAAAAATAAAATAAAATAAAATACAAATTTTGAATTTTGTCTTACGTCTAATGAAAAAAAGTAATATCAATTTCTATTTAATTTTTTATTTTCTATCTGTAATTTATTTTTCTTGTGTATCAGTATAGAAAGGGATCGAGGAGGGATGTAATAAAATTTAGCTTTAGAAAGGGATAATAAGTAAATAAGGTAGGGAAATTCTGGTTTAGATTTTTCTTAAATACACAATATTCATAATCCTAATTCAAGAACTTTTGATATAATTTAGTTCCATTATCAAATTTAAAAATAATAAACTTTAGAAAATGTAGATAATTTCTAATGCTTATCGATTATTATGTTTATAAGATATAGGCTTAATATAACGAAATATAATGTATTCTGTTTAGGAAAGAAACTTTAAATTGTGTTCTAATGCCGTATCAATACCGTACAATCGACTTTACATGATGCAGAAAAGAACATTAAAGAGTTTTGAAATTAGCTATTAACATCAGTAAAGTATAATATGATTGAATGATTTCCATTTGTGGTTAGTTACTTAAGATTACATTACATTATTCAAGATAAAAAGAAAAGATTTTACTGAAAAGTTATATATCAAAAAGTATTTCAAGTCAATAATACTATGAAAAATTTATTTATATACAAAATACATAAAACAATACTTTGTGGACCTACTGAAAAATGAATATATATTTAGTTCTTAAATAAAGAATCATATTAAGTTGTTATTTTTATTAGTTATTAATTAATTATGTTCCGTAATTGTATAAGACATTTTGTTTTGATTATGAATGTGATTACTTATGCATTCAATCCATTTAATTAATTAATAGCGCATCAGATTTCTCTGTAGTATTAGTACAAAAAATATAAAAATTATTTCAAATAAATGCATAATTTTTAAATATTTTCTTCCACATATATACAGTATACCGGAAAACTGATAAAATACTTTAATATTTTTATAATTGAATTATTTTAATATACACTTCTCAGAGAAATCGTCATTCATCTTCACACACTTTTTACTTTCGGATTGTATTTTTATTTACATAATTTTCTATTGTTGAAATCGAATAATTGTTAAACTTCAAATACTTTACGTTATAAAGATTTAGCTTATTTAATTATATATAAATCTATAAAAATGTTAATATAATTATAGAATTTACTATAATGAAGATGTATAATTGTATTCTGTAATTATTATCATATTATCTAAAAGTATTAGTGCAATTATACCGTAATTACTATTTTTATTTGCGTGAAAGCCGAATAAAATATAGAACAGTCTTTAAATATTCTGATTATTGTAGTTTTCTATCGATAACGGAGATACTATACGTTCAAATTGCAACAAATTCGGCTAAGTGCTCTAGAGGTTTTTATTATTTTATGATTTTTATATTTTATATACAAGATGATTCAAAGTTTGTGGATAAAACTTTACAGAGTAATCAATTATTCAATTTACAATAAAAAATATAAATATACACTTGTCCAATTCTCGAAGATAACTGATTTACAGAGAAAAATCTTTATTTCAAATCTACTCTTTTAACACTAACTATAGTCCGCACAGAGAAAGAGTAGACATGAACGAGCAAATATTTATTGTGACATCGTCACAATGCCGAGTTGCAATTTTTAATTTATTTAATTTAAAATATATGCTCTCTACTTCAAATTCGTACTACCTTGCCCCTGTAAATCATGGTTTTCCTGTTAGCAATACAATCATGCCGGTTATCTAATTCCATTCGAGGGAAACTTTTGAATCGAAATCAGGTGAGTTTCAGTTCAGGACAAAAGTTCTTATGTAGTTAATCGGGGCCTTCTATCACAAAAGCATATCTACTTTCGGATTCCATCTATCTAACTCCCTTATCGAGATTAAGGAAAGAAAGACAGACAAACAACAGACGGATGGACAGAAAGACGGACGACAATAGAAATTTATAGATCTATAATCTTTTAAAATTGTGACCTAATCAGCCAGAGCTAGAAGGGTCTATGTCAGATGAAAGGGATGAAAGGAGACACGTATGAGTAACATTAGAATTAAGAGTAAGTAATAAAATTTGTAAAAAAAAAACAAAATTATGGTAAAGATCGTATAAAAACATGTGAGAAAACAAAACAGCTGAAAGAGATCAGATGTGTTAACTCCCAAGAGAGTAGCTACATGTGTCCTTCCATCCCTTTTATCTGGCATAGACCCTTCCAACTCTGGCCTATTCTTTCGCTGTGCGGACTATAATATAAAATAGCACAGTTCACTATTATTAGCTTAGAAACAAGTCAGGTTTATTTAACTAACATTTTAAAGTTATTTTTCAAACATGAATGATTTTGAACACAAGAAACGTTTCTGTTTGTGTAATGCTAACTGCAATACGAAACAAAGCAAATAGTCTGAATTGTTTCGTTGTTGACACAAAACTGTGAATGATTTGAAATAATGATCTTTCTCTGTAACTCGATCATCTCTGAAAATCGGAAAGAAATTGTACTTTTTACAGTAAAATGAATAACTGAAAACCCCGTAACACATTTTGGCGTAACACATGGGCATCCATGGGAAGAAATAAAGCAAAGTTTGGAGACAAATAATTACATTATTAAATTGTTATTTAACTATTTAATTTTTTGTTTTAGATTTTTTTCATAAGTAGATGATAGAATACAGTGGGCCCATGGCTTAACATGTATAATAATAATAAAACAATAAATAACTTGATTTGAAACAAATGAATTACAAACATTTCATTGTAGCTAATAAAATAACTGTAATTAAAATAAATCAATTAGAAAGTGTTATAGTTATAAATAACTTAATTCAATTTAGCATATAAGTTTATTTTATATATACATGTAACTTATATAATTAGTTAAAATAATTGTCGATTTATGTGTGATATAGCAGTATTTTATTCAAATAAATTAAAATCACAATTAAAAAAAAATTAAATTCAAGTAAAAATTCAGTTTACTCCTAAATTACAGACAAGTGTTTGTATCTCTACAAAACAGATAATTAAATCACATAATTTATTTCCTAATTAAAGTAATTAGTTTAATTTTATTAACTAAGCATCTTGTTTTATTTTTTCTTTGTGAACGGTTAATCGTTAAATAAATTTTAAAGTTACTGTACAGATATCGTTTATATGAAATTACATAAAATATTTTAATATACAGTATTATAATTAAACAACAAATCTTAAAAATGAAAGTAATTTAACGCTGTGTTATAATGTCTTTAAGATTACCAGCCAATTGCCGAGGAGGTAAAAGTTAGCATTGTGGTATTTTGATTCGAGTTTAAGTCTCATCGTAAGAATGTAATGAATAGTTTCATTCGTATATGTAAAATCTCACCTCTTAGCAATGGCCTCTCCATTGTGAACGAGGCCTTAATTAACATTAGGCATAAAAATAGGTTTAAAACTTGTGGAGTTTTCAAAAAATTACCATGCCAAAATTAATCATTAATAGAAAATTAATACGTAATAATCATTGATTAAAAATTTCTCACAATTTCCTCATTGCTCTTTATTTTTCGGTATAATAATAAATGATTCAATGAAATTTACTAAATCTCAGATAATTTTTCTGCAATATTCTATATAAAAACTGAAAATTAAATATATTTCTATCACAGTATAAGCTTTAAATATAAAAATTCTGATAAATTTAAAGAAAAATCCTATAATACTTTTTATAAAAACTTTTTAAGCAAAGTTTCATATTCTAAATTTACAATGCTAAGTGATTTCTTTTTGAAATTTTGTAGTTTAATTTAAAACAAAAAGTAAAGTTTGTAATTAAATAAACTGTGACAAAGGGAAAATGCATTCGATCAATAAGTAATGTTATAAAAACTTTCAGGCACTTTCTTTGTTTGTAAACGTGTGTCGTCGAATTCGATCGAATGTAACACAACCGCGGAAAAAGAGTTAAATTAGATTATTCGCTTCAAACATTGATAAATATTTTCTGAGTTTTTCCCCTTTTTTCTAACTCTAAAAAAATCACAGATGATGATAATTTAGTAGAATTTTTTATGATAATGAAAGCAATTTGAGTAACTTATAATCGATTTTCGAGTACTTACCAGAATAATTTCTAAATTGGTAAAAAGCTTCAAATCCAGTTCCGTCAAATCTGTCATTTGATTTAAAAGTTACTCTAAAAAAATCTCCTTCCGACTCAATTACTCTAGGCTTTTTTAAACCGCAGTGTCTAGGGATTTTTCTGTCAACTGTTCTGAAGTTAGAAAACTCTACGTAATCACTGGCTGTCTCGGTTGTACATCTGAAAGCAATATTATAAAATTAGTATTAATGGTTTCAGCTTATTAATTAAAAGAAATTCTTTAAAATTTTAGTAGTTTTAAATATAGTTTTAATAAAAAAACTTATACAAGTCATAAGAGGATTGCACCGTCGTAAAGCGAAGGTCTATTGTATATTCTGCTAAGATGTTTTACATACACAACACTAGAAATTATATACATATTTAACAATATATAATTAATTATAAGCGTAATTTAACAATATTAAAAGGTTATTTAAATCTGATATGTATAAAAGACGTTAATAAAAATTCTTACGGTGTAACTCCTTCCACATCAAAATAAGCAAATGTGATATGAACACGTTCGTTTGACTTTCCATAAAAGAAATAATGACATTCGGTATCCCTTGGATAATATCCAGGCCAATTCGGTGACGTAAATGAGCCATTTGATCGTTCCGTGCTGTTGAAGATGAATCCACACACTATAAAATATTACAGTTTTTAAATCTAGGATCTTATGCAAACACGAAAATTATCGATAGTTATGACACTCATTAAATTCTAAATTAAATAAAATTCTAAGAATTCAGAATTGTTTAATGATTTTCTAGAAGAATATTTTTATCGAAAACTTTAATTAATTCGTTACTTTTAAAAGTATATATTGGTAAGGGCGGATAAAAATGTAATTAAACTGACCCCTAAGTTAGTTAATCATATTTTGTTTTGTGTGTATCCAGGTACACTTGCAAGAATGAATCGTAGACTGAATTGGTTAAAATCAATTTGTATATTGTACAAGAAAAATCTCATTTAAGATAATGTTTATAGAGTTTATAAAGGATTGGATTCATGGCATAAGGAGAACTTGATCCCTATTCGGGTGAATAAAACCCTGAAAACACCATGCGGCCAGCACAAACTTGACTTGCAACCAACTACAAGTGTTTAGGGTTTTATATACTTGGTCACTGGTGAACATTAGGGTTTATAAGTAAAAATGTTTGAATGAAAGCAGTTTAGTTTTTACAACAATTTCTTGGGGGATTTAATATATTAATCTTGTAAAATCTATTGTGAATTTCTTCATTATTTATAATTTCTTTAATAAATATAATCCCATAACTCTAAAATGCTTAAAAATCTCAATTTCACCCTGTTTAATCCTGTTTATTATATAAAACAAACTGATCAATATAAAAATATGTTTAGAAAATTTGTTAAACTCTGTTACAACTTAAAAATGCTACGAAATAGAGGAAACACCTCAAATTATAACATCTTTTATAACAGGTTTAACAAAATATCATAATTTAAATTAAAAAATAATATCTTCTACATCTAATTCATTTATTGTTTTATCTTACATCCATCATATATACAGTATATAGATTTTTTTTATTTCAACCTAGTTCTATTTTATTATTTTTCGTAATGCCTAGTTGTATTTATGTATTTATGACTTGTTTTTACAGTTTCTGATGAATATATAAACACAAGTCTTGCAACTTATGTATCATCATATATGCAACAATACAGACATAGTCTAGACTCTAGACATAAAACAACAGCATAGACATAAAAGGAGTGGATAATAAAGAATAGTTAAATAGTAGAAAAATAAATCAAAATACCAAAAGTAGAGAGGATGGCAGGACTCGTGTACTTTATTACTTAGACAAAAGAACAAATTTCGAATGCAAAGGATGAAAATTCTATCAATAGAATAAAAAATTAAAGGCGTTGTATTCGATATAAAGTGAAACCATTTTTTGTAATAGGTGAAAATTTTAATATAAAATACATAGAAATGAATATAATTAATTATAGAAATTTATATTTAATCCATTTATATATATATTTTTACATTACATTTCGGTCGTATAAAAAATGCTAACTATTCATTAAAAAGTAAATTATTAATAATAATTCGATGAATAAAATATCTTATAAATATTATTTATAAAATTTTTTAAATCAATTATAAGATATATAATATTATTCTACTCAAGTCTATTTTCCATTATCTAAAAAAATGAGATTTTTCAGCTTTAAGTCAGAAAATCCAATTTTAATTTTCTTTCGATATACAAGCTGTCAACAAGGATAAGATAAAATGTTTCGCTGGAATGGATTTGAAACTTTTCTATACTATAGCTGTCACTAGTAGATAAATCGACCTGAAATTTAAATTAATAAAGTTGTCGATATAATGAAAATTTTATGCAACATGAAATACATGTAAAATCTATATATTTCGTATTTTACATCATTTCATACAAATAATTTGACAAATTCTTTATATTTTTCACTTTTACATTTTGTAGAAATAAGTTTTCTTGCAGGAAAGGCAAATAATTCGACTTAATATTATGCTCTTATAAAGATAATAATATTATAAGAACGACAAATATAGCTTATAAGTATACATTATATATAATAATGTAATTAATATATACTACACGTATAATAAATTATATATTATAGCTTATAACAAACTTATAATATAATCTTATATCTAGCATAGTTTAATTTTATAATTAACGAGCAATTATTTATTGTGACATCGTCACGATGCCGGGCTGCAATTTTTAATCAGATTTTTAATTTATTTCATTTAAAATATATGTTTTCCATCTTAAATTAGTAGTGCCTTCCCCCGTACACCCGAAGTTAATATATAATTACTCGGAGCCTCCTATCTCTATGCTTTCCATATCGGGTATTCATTTTTATTTAATCTAATACCGTTTTCGAGATTAAGGATGGACAAACAGATAGACAGGAAGACGGAAGACAGTGTGAATTTATAGGTCTACAATTTTTCTAAATTGCAGCCCAAAAAATTTGCCCTTCAAAAGAATATAAAGCGCGAATGGAATTGTTCTATTCATTTGTACAGTTTTAATTATATACAAAAAATAGACATAATTATGTAAATTTTTAATCAATTCAAATAGGAATACTTTATTTAAAATACTGTTTTTTTTATTAAATATTAAAACAAATACGTATTATGTTTTAATATATATATATATATATATATATATATATATATATATATATAGAAGTTAGGAAATAAAAAAAGAGAACATGAACAAATTGAAAAAATAAAACCTTAGTAAAAATAAAACAAATAGTGAGGAAAATTAGTAAACTCTGGAATGTTATTATCAAGGACTTAATTACAAAGAAAATAACTTGGTTGTTTAGAATGTTGTTTTCTTTTTTTGCTATCAAAAAAAGAAGACAGTCATTTTCTTGGGAATTTCTACGAACTCGTGTTTGAAGTAGTTTCCTTATGTACATAGTAAATAAAACTCTCACGGCTATTTCTTAATTTAAACATCATTTAGAATTTCAAGTAAGAACAGATGGACAGGACATTAATCTTCAAAAATTTTTCCATTAATCTTTAAAAATTCAAATTTATCTAAAAATAAATAAGAGCATAAACATTTTCCTGTTTTATTTTTTAATTTAAAAAATATAAAATGTTTAGCGATATTAAAATATTCTTAATTAAATTTTCAGTCTAAAAGAAATGAAGTAGCTTCCTTCGATTATTGAAAACTTTATACAAAAAAAAAAAAAATTATATATATATACTAAAAGTTTTATTATTATTATTCTTTCGTTGCTGAATCTAAACTTTCTTCTATCCATGAATATCAAAAACTTTCTTTATTTACGTTAAAATTTAATACCTGGAACATAAATAGAATACAAAATCGCTTTTACTTATATCCGTTAGCTATAGTGTTATTTCGTAGTATTACAAAAGACGATAAAATACAGAAGAAAATAAATAAAATATCTTTCTTTTTTTTCTGCTATAAAAGAATTAAAAACATTCTCACACGTCTCAAGTTCTGAACCAGTTTAACTAGATCTGTATAAAGGAAAAAATATATATATTAGATATCCTTAGGGTAAAACAAACTCCATTATACTGACATAGGAAGAGTCAGATTCTATTATTTCTCAGAGAATCCTTTTCTGAGAAGTTTCAGATTGTTGAAATGCTCAAAAGTGCATTTCGGAAGCGATAAATATTGTAAAAAAATATAGAATGGACAAAGGAGTTTACCATTATCAAACTCACATATCAATATATGATGTTTCATACATTTTTGGTCTAGTAAATCTCGAATAAATCTTATTTTCACATTGTTCAGATCAGATTTAGGAAGAAGGATAATATAATAAAATAACGTAGGATTTATTTCGAAAGATATACAAAGTAGTTGTCTCTAGATAAATCAAATGCCTTCTAAATGCCAGAAATTCTATAATCAATAAATTTTCAATATGCTTAAGTTTATATAATTTATTAATTTTAAGCGGAATTATATAGGAAAACGTATAAAGTTATGATTAAGGAAAAAAATAATTAAATTTAGAAAATTTTTTTTATTTATATCTTCTTTTAAAAATTTTAATATTCATTAATTTAGTGGAAAGAATCATCGAATTTTAAAGTAATTTAGTTTCGAATAAAGCTAGCTTCTAATCAATTATAAATTGTTACGATGAAAAATAGTTTTTTCTTCATTAAAAAAAAAACAGAATTTCTTTTTTAAAACTTTCAAAATTTTAATTAATTTACAATATTTAATTAATTAGTTTTTTTATTCATTTATATCTGAAGTTGCATAGAATAGAAGCAAATACAAAGATCTTCATTAATATCTACAGAGAGAGAGAGCTGTCTCGAATTTTAACTACATTAATTGTTAAATCAGCTTTAGCCTTTTGAGAATTAAAACATTATTTAGATAAAGAAGAAAAACTGTTAATGCTTTGTTATTATTTTCAGATTTGTATCATTTACATTAAATTAAAAAAGACTATTCGAAATTGTTCAGAGAGATAGAAAATAAGTAAAATTAAAACACATACGGTCTAATTAATTTATAGTAATTTATATATATATATATATATATATAATTATAAAGACTTAATAAATTTAGAGAGTTATAGCAAGCAAAGGTTCTTTCAAATTTTATTATTATTATTATTATTATTTTAAATCGTCAAATTAAATTTATTTCGAATAAATTCTTAAATAACAATAAAATTCAAATTTGCCAACTTAATGTTTTTCTTATATTTAAAGAACATAATTAAATATTAGATTTTTCAATCGTGTACTAAAATTCCATTCATCGCAAATAGAGAAACGAATTAGAAAATAATTTTGATAGGTTCGTGAATTTGTAATATAGGCAATTACATAAAATATATTCTATTATTATTGACTTACAATTCAATAAATATTTACTATTTCTTTTTGAATCCTTTCTTAAAACCAGTAAAGTCATTTTTATCTTCTAAGTATCACTAAAGACGTAATCATAATCACGTTAATCCTTTCTGGAACGTTAATCCCATAGACTATACGAAGAAGGAATATTTTCCCTAGAGAAGTGGAAAATAGCCACCTAATGTTGACAATTTTCTCAGATATTTACGATATTGCGGTACTTCAACCCTCTTTGAATGTTTTTCTCTCGTTAATGTACTGTACGTGCAAAGGGTATAGGAAATAATGAGAATTCTATCATTATTTCCCCTTTTCTTTCTTTGATCTGTTGTTAGTAAGTTACATATCTCACTCCAAATTCAAATTTTTATATATTTTAAATCTTTAAATTCCAATATTTTAAATAATATTTGAATAAATTAGAAATATTTTCACTATAATTCATCATCATCTGACTTTATTAAAGTAATTTATAAAATATAATTTAATTTAAATAAATGTTTAAAAAACAAAATTATTTTTAAGTACGATTACAAATAAGTTAAACAAATTAAAAATTGTATTGAAAAATTTGAAATTTCATTATCTTATTTTCTCGTAGATAAATATATGCAATATATTTTATTATTTGTTAATGTAGTTTAAATATATATTTATATATTATACATATATAATATAATAAACAGGAAAGACGTATCAATGTGTAAACTAAGATTCCTGCATAAACAGAATTTTCTTGCTCTCAGTAGTTTGTTTAAGGAAACGTATTCACAGGTCAATATTTGCTCACAAAACCATTTCCTCGGAGCAAAACCCGTTTTATATAAATTCAAATTCTTTCTAGTTTATAAAAAGGAATTTCAGAGAATTTTTGAATATATATTTTTTCAAATAAAAAGAAAAAAAATTTTATAATCTAAGATTATAGCTAGACTGAATGAAAATAGATTTTTTTAAAAAATCAATGTTTTCTATTAAATTTATGATGAATAAAACAAATTGTGTTTTTTAAAATTTAATTTAGCAATTGTTAATTAAAATTTTAAATTCTTAAGAGCTTAAAGAAATTGTATTATTTAATTTCTCATTGTATTTAATTGAAGTTGATGATGTCCAATTCAGAATATCAACACTAATAAATTTAGATATTTAATGTATTTATTTAGACGTAACAAATTAAATTATTCAAAATATTGCCTGCAAAAGTTTGATATTTGAGTGAGTTAATATAAAATGCAATTCGCTTTACACACCACGAAAAGCGAGATATTTTAATCCCATTGTTAGCTTTAGATTGTTTGAGGCCCTAAGCAGGCGAGGTCCCTTTCATTTAACCTTATATAATGTATAGCCTATATCATATGATATTTAATGTCGTATAAGATCTAGAAGCTTAACTAATACTAAAATCTTACTGAAACTATTGGACTGAGATCAAATATTGATGAGCACGTGTGGGTGTCCTCAAAGTAGGGATTTTAGGCAAAAGTTGCCCATGTCTAAAAATGCCCTTGTTAATTCGTAAGCATACAAATTTGATGACCTTTATAGATGGGTGTATGAAATAAGTTACATGTATATACATACTGTACATGTAACTTATTTCATAGAACTTTTATAGAACTAAATGCAAATTTAATACTTTTTCTGGAGTTTTAAAGATTGCTTCCTTCAAATGCTTGGTTTTAAACTAATATAATTTTCAATATACTTATATATTTTTTCTAATGAGTAATTATTGATAATTATTTATATGATCAAATTGGATCTTATTTAATTTTACCCTACGGATAGATCGCGGTACACAGGTTGAGAACAACTGCTCTAGTCGTTAAACTGGATCACCAGCTCCGTTTCAAAGTAATTAAACAGAACTGGTGATCCATAGTTTTAGATAAATTAATTAATAATAATCGTAATACATTAAAATCATTGTTGCTATGATTAGTAAAGAAATATTGGATATTTACAGATTTATATTATAGCTTCAAACATCAATACTTTTCAAGTATTAAAACTTGAAAAGTATTGATGTTTGAAGCTATAATAAAAAGATAAACGTGTAAAATATAAAGTCATAAATATTTATTTTATATTTAATTCTGAGATAAATATATATATATATATAAACAAATTTTATAGAAGAAAATATTTTTAAAAAATTCCTAAATATACAGAGAAGTGTCTAAGAGCATCGTTTAATAAGAAATGTATGATATAAATTAAAAAATAAATCTTAAAATCTGAAAAAAACAAAATAATTATTTCAAAAATAACATGCAAAATACTTCTGAAAGATATGTAATCTTTTTTTTCGTGGAGATTATGTTAGAAAAATTCTTGACAAAACGTATTGTAAAAGCTGTCGAAAGAAAATGGAAGTGTTTATAAGTATTGATAAAATAATAAATCAGGATTTAGTAAAATATTTTAGTAATTTACAGTTTAAAAAACAAAATCATATGATAATGTGTAAAATAACAGTGAAAGATTCAAAGGATTATATTACAGTTTTAAATTTTTTAAATGTATATTTAAAAAGACTACAGTAAAATTTCTAAATTTAAAGAAAATGGAAAATACATATTTTATTCTTTGAATATGAAAGATAAAAGAGAAAAGTAAGGAGAAGAAAAGAAACAATATTAAGGATTTAAAAAAAAATAAGATTAAATAATACTATAAGTACAATGTTTATTAAATAGAACATCAGAAAAAGAATATTTAAGTTTCAATAATGCTGTATAAATTATTTTCTGAATATAACTTTAAGAGTCTTAAGTAATATTTTTTAGTGTCAGATGCTGTTCAATAAATAAATAAAAATAAAAATAATTTAAAAAAAAGACAGGATAGTAATTACTTTTATAACAGAAAATGTTACAGACATATTCAGATTTCAAATGTATTTTATTTAACGATGTCTCTAGTGACTTAATATTATTACTTCGCATCCAAAAACTACTCATCTTTTCAGATATACTCTGAACAAGAAAAGATTACATATGGATGAAGATTGATCAATACATGTTCGAAATGCAATGACTTCACTAGGTGAAAAGTCTCTGCAATATTTCTTAGAGTAATAGAAATGCGATCACATTTCTATTGCTAACATGTGAACCGATGTCACGCGGTCACATCTGGTCTTTCTAGAACGTATCACGATTTTCTGGATTCAGGATAGGGTAGATATTATTACTATTATTATTGCATTCCAGAAAAATTCCATAAACTTGCAGAGCTTCATAAAGTGTTAGTAAAGAAGATAATGGCTAACGTTACCGTCTTTATGACTTATTGATATTTCAGACTCTATTATTGAGTGACATTATCTTCTAGTGAAATTTTAAGAAAACTTTTCTAAATAACATTTTATTTTTTGCATTTAAAATTTTAAGTGAAACTGTCATATATAACAAAATTATTTAGTAATTTTGCGAATAAATTCGATCTTATAATTCATATAAATTCGATTTTATATGAATTAGTTTCATTTGGACTTTCTTGTAAAGGAAAAACTGCTTCAAAAGAAAATTCAGTTCCATTTCATTTCTGATATTGTATTTCTCTATAAGCTGATTTATAATGGCATGAAGTTTCTTAGAAAGCAAGAAATTTCTTATTTCGTCCAAGCTGCATCTGTCAGCTTAAGAAAAAAATAAATAAAATTGGTAAAAGTCTTTATATTTAATATAAAAACAAGAATGATAACATTCTAAATATTATGCAAGTTCATATTTATAAACAATTTTAATACTATATTATTGTATAGATTTTAATTATCTGTGTAAATTATAAATTAACCTTCATACAAATTGAAAGTTAAATTTATAATTTAGACGGATAATTAAAATTTTTTTAAAGCAAAATGCATTTATTAATTACTTTATATATAAGTAATGAGTTCGTAACTCATTTAATATTATAAAAATGATTACGTATGATTAAAAAGTAATTAAAAAAAATTGTGTTTGGAATTGATTTTTATTCTTTATTAATTAGTTTTTCTGAAATATTCAAAATATAAATTCTTCCACGAACTAACTTGTAATTTATTTATTTATTTTACACACTTATTTTATGTATTTGTTTGGATTTTATTGTTATTGTGGAGGAAGAGATCCAATGTCATATACATTTCCTATTGTAAATAAGATAAATAAATAAATTATTTCAACGTAAATTAATTCTCTGAATATAAAAAACCAAATATATTTTTATTTTACGCCAAAAATACATCTTCCTTAACATATAATTACGCTTCCTCATAAATATAACTCATAAATAGGGCTAAATTATCAGAAATCCATTTCAAAATCTTTTTATAGATTAATATACTATAATTCCAATTAATTTATTTATTAAGTAATTTTATTTTCGATTAAACTAAATAAATTTCATTACCATTCGATTTACTTATTTTTCTTTTGTGTATAATACAATGTAAATTGTTTATGTAATTTTTTTACATAGAGTAAAAAAAACTGATTAACGAAAATTAAATTATAAATCAAGTTGAATTTGAAGAACTATATTTAATTTTCTCTCCATAATTTATTAGTAAATAAAATTCATTTCAATATTTTTATTTGAAATGTCACTTATATAACACTTAAAATATCCCTCGACCTTTGATATTTTATATTATTATACTCAGCGATAAATTAATTTAAAATTTTAAAATCAATTGCTCTGAATATATAAAAATATGATAAAAATAACGTCTTATGTAATTTTATTTTTAAAATAATAATCTTGTGCATACTTTTTATACGTTTAGCTAATAAAACGTTTGATTAATTTTCTTTAGAAATTTTATGTAGTATAAATACTTTCGCTTCAAATTTATTAATAAAATTAAAAATTCTTTCTTTATTTATTTAATGAAGTGTATCGTTTATTAATAATCTTCCAATTTTTCTAAAATTGACTTTAATTAAACTAAATAAAATTTCGTAATGACTAATAATAGTTTAGAAGCTTTTAATGCATTTTAAAAGAAAACAAATATGTTTTTACCTTAAAAGATAAAAAATATAGTTTATAATATTCCTGAAATTTCTGAATTACATAATATTAAAATTTCCACCATTTTTTCTTAATTGAAAAAGAGCAGAATTATTGAGAAAACTTAGTAACTTACACTAAGCAAACTGGTCTTATATAACTAAGCAAACTTATCTTACAATTAATAAAGTGGATATGAAGGATAAAAATAAAATATTAGATTTACACCGAGTTCCTTCGCCTTCACAAAAGTACTGGAAACATTGAAACAGTAGCATTTCAAATAAATATTGACACACGTGTCGTTATATCCCGTGCTTCTTTTTTAGTTTTTGTAACGACGAGATCAATATCTCTCAAGGTAGACTGCACCATACACACGGGAAAAAAACTGAATGAACACGATGGAAGTTTATGCATCGTAGTCCTTATAGATTTAGGATATTTAAATGTAAATCCTCCGAGAATTTCAGCTTGATTCGTCTTCTAGATTTTGAATATTTTAATCTTGAATCAGTCCTCCTCCTATCTCCAGATTAGCGAGTATCAATAGAACAGAACAGTCAGATAAAATAATATTAAAAAAATTCTTTTATATTTATGAAATAATTGAATTTTATTATAACTTCTACGTTATATTTAGATTTCTATACCAAAAACATTTGACAAATAATTGAATAATATATTTTTAATGGTAAATGAAATGGCTAGAGTATTAAAAACTACGAAAGGATTTGTAAAAATATGTTGTTGTTATAACAAGAAGATAAATATTTTTATTCATATTTATATAAATCAATAAAGTAAGAAGTGAAATATAATATAAGGTAGAATCTTGAAGTATAGACAGAAATCTGAGAGCTATTAGAGAATAAATATCACTTAATTAATATCTACGAGAACTTAGTAACATAATACTTGAATGTCTTGTAAGAAAATTATCTAATAATTATCAGACATAATTTGTTTTTCTCATTACTGTTTAATTAGTTCTCTCTTACATAAATAGATAACTTAATTTAAAAAAATAAAGCAAACAATAAATTGTTTACTCGGTGGGAATATGTCAGAAAATTACTTGATCTAGATTTCATGGTTAGAATATATAAGAAGCAAATAGGCCTACTCAATAAAGTTCTCTCCTTTGACTTCACTCAATGCTTCACGCATGAGTGAACAGAGTTCAGACATCCTTAAAAAGAAAATAAAGAGCATTTTGATCTAACTTAAAAATAATAGGCATAGAAAACGATAATGAAAAAGTTTAAGCACACATACAGTACATATGAATTAAGAATTTGCTACTAAATTTAATACTAAATTTGAGTTCTGTGAATAATTAAAGTCTAATAATTCATTATACTAAAACTTTGATTTAACGAACAAAATTTAACTTATTACATAATGTCATATGTGAAAATTAATACCTTGTTAATTTTAAAATGCTTTTTATATGTAATTAAATTAACAGGTTATTTTTTCAAATCCAAGAGTTACCGCCCTTAAGAATATTACTTATTTAAGTTAAATACATAAATTAAAGTGTATTTTCCAAAAGTTGTTTATTTACCGGTAATTCAATTTTACATCGTACGCTTGTTTATTACAGTCTCAGAACTACGGTGAGTGTATAAGCAATAGTACATGCAAAAAACTTTCCTGTGAAATTAAACTTCTTATGCACATTTATTTTTAATTAAACAAATATATCTACATAAGTAAAAACAGGTTAACTAACATATTAGTTTACCTGTTCTTCACCCTTTTGAAGCTTAATAACTCTCGTGCTTTTTGTAGAATATTTCTGAAATTTTGCAAATGGGTTAGCGTATTAGAGAGATTAGTGCTATTAAGTTTTGGTGGCTAAAGATCGACAGGATGAGGTGATAGAGGAGGGTCGTGTGTTCTATCTCCAGTAGGTCGGACTTAATGACGATTATATTCGTTATTAGCATTTACAATTTTTTAAAAAAAACCCATCCATACTTTCAAAATTAAGCTTTTTGCCATTTTATAATAATTAAAAATATAAAAGGGCTTTAACAGACACGTTGTCCAAATTAGTCCGTTAAATCAAGGTTTTACTGTACTAAAATAATAGTAAAATAAAGTTAAAAAATATATATTTCTTCACACATTACGCATGGATATGTTAGGTTTATAAAGATATTCAATCAAGATTTTACTGAATGTATATACTATTCTGTTCGAAATGTTTAAAATTAAAGTTCATTTATTTAAATAACAGTAATTCGTTGATAAGTCCATCCAGAGATAAAATCAAAGACATTATTGTAGTTGTTAGTAGACTGCAATATCCATTACATGACTACTGTGGAATTAATTAAAACAATTCTATATCCATAGATTTAGCTTAATTATAATTAAGAATTATAATATGGAGAAATAATTTTTCAACTGACGTATTATACGCTCTCCACCTTAAACTAGTACTGTAGTGTCTAGCCCCTGTACATCATACTTTTCCTTTAGCAATGGAGTCTTGCCGGTCATCTAACTCCTTTATAAATTGATAAAGTCTGAATTATACTGACCCAATTCTAATATTTGTTATAATTACAGTAATTTAAATATTAAAATTTTATTTCTTAAGAATTCTTTTCTACTGTTGTTAGTTGTAACGACATCACAACAATATTAATAATGTTGTTAAGAATTGTATATATCTACATATTTTAACTTACATTTTCTTTATTTAATGCGAATATTTACATTTTTACTGCTTTTATTTACTTTTTAAACTATTTTAATAAATTTAATATGTATTTCAGATAAGTAATTACTGTAAAATATTCAAATTAAAATATTTTAAAATTAAATTCAGACTACTTAGAAGTTTGACAATCGTTTAAATTCGTAGAATTCATAAAATGTAAAATTTAAATGTTGATAAATTTACACCTATACCTTACGTTGCAAATATCAAAAATATTATATTTCTTAATTGCATAACATATACTTAATTTTTATTATTACACTAAAACCTCGATTTAACGAAATAATTTGAGCGAGAGGGTGTCCTTTATATAATAAACTAGGTTTTCCGAATTAGTTTATCTGTTTTTTTACTTATGTATATACGTTTGTATAATTAAAATTAATTGTTTATGTACTGTATTGTACAGTACGTATTTTCGAGACTCTGGTAAACAAGTATACGATCTTAATCGAAATAAACAAACATTTTTTGAAAAATATACTTTAATTATAATTAAGCAAACAAATAAGTTGACAAAAACCTAAAAATCTTTCCTATTTATTGGTCTTTAGATGATAATATATCAAGACACTGTGTGAAGTTAAGAGGTGACTCTTGGAATCGAAAAAAATACATATATACATAGACGAAGTCGTCACTAAATAGAAATTTTAGTATAATTATATTTTAAAATTTATTTGGTATTTAAAAAGATCAAAGTACTCATTGTATAATATAAATTTTCATTGATTTCAAAATATAATAAAGTGAAAATGAAGTAGTCTTGTACTGCACATCGCATAAACTACGATATGAATGAAGTTTTAAATTACGAAATACAGGTTTTAACATATTAAACAGTATAATTATTAACAATAAAATTGTATTTTTAATGTTAGTTATATTGTTTAGTTTGTTAAAACGTCGCTTTTGTAATTTAAATCTTCATTCATTAGCTCATTCGATTTAGGTATCATTTTATTATGTAATCTATTAATGTTATTACTTTAAGAGAATTTAGGATTACACAAACAAAACAATAGGCAACTATAAATAATTTATAAATTATCTGTAAAGACTATTTTGAGCTGTAAAATGAAGCTCAAAATTGAATACAAATGGGAAACGTTCATCATAATCTAGCATTTCAAACTTTCTTTAAAATAATTTGTAATTATGTTTAAATTATCCAATTAAATATAATAATTATTATTTAAAAAAGCTGACATTACTCAACATTATAATGAATAAAAAAATTTTTAAATGTATTAAATTTAATTTTAAAAAATTAACTTAAATATTTTACAGTAACTATTTAACCAAAATATTAAATAATATTCAACAAATTAAAGTTATAATTTAATAGTTATAACGTCGAGTCTTTACAGATAATTTATTATATGTTCTTTAAGCAACTGTACAGTTAAATAGGTTACGAATTTCACATGTGTTGTAGATTCTCTTCATCTCTCGCTTCACCATAAAGACGTAAAGAGGATAGTCAGCTTTGTTACTATTCGTTAACTACATTATTCTGCTTACACAGCTTAGAATACCTAGCTGTCACTACTGCCAAGTTGATGGACGTGTAACCTAATTAGAAAGTTTCTAGCTGAGATGAAGATTCCAAATATCGAATATCTAGAATTGACGAATATTCTTGGTTCTTTTATTAAAAAATGCATTCCTTATTACGTTTTTTCAAAATGCAATTTAAAATAGAATTCGTATTTAATGTCTTAATTAATGGAGACTTTTAAAAAGAGATTGTTCGTCTTTTTTATATATATAAACTTAATTAAACCAAATGGTTTTAGCTTAAATTTAAAAAGCTGATATTTTAAGTAGATTTAAACTACGATCGATATACTTAAGTGGTCATAAAAGCTTAGCCAAAAAAAATTCTTTAATTACTTCGAACGTATGTCTAACTCTAATATAATTTTTAATCTGTTAAAGAAGGTAAACGTAAATTTAAAAAAGTTATATTATATATATATATATTATATAAACGGTATATAATTTATTTTAAAAAGTAAATGGATAAATTAAGGTGAATTTTAAATATAATTGAAAGCGTTATATATATATATATATATATACGAATTTTTCAATCTTTTCTTTATTTATGTTAAAAATAAATTGAAGATGAAAGTTTAAAAGCTTTAAACTAAGTCAATTTCGAATTCTATTATAAATTCTTAGAAAATATTTTCTTGTATCAGAATTAGTTATCAACTTCAAACTTTACAAAATATTTTTCTGACATTTTGTTGGATTTTATTTAGAAACGATACTTTCTTATATCATTTTTTAACATTTAGTACAGATTTCGATGCTCATAACTCTTTAAAAAAATTGATAAAATTATTTTATATAATTGTAAATTTAATATTAGTTAGTTTAAGGTTATCACTGTTTGTTGGAAAAACCTATAGAATGAACGATGTCAATCATCGATATAAAGGCAAATTTAAACATATTTTTTCTTCAATTATTTAAAATTATATAATTCTAGATTTAATTTTTATTAATATATGATAGTTATTTATAGAAAAGAACTTTAAATAAATTATAAGTTGCGCTAAATACTTGGTCTATGAAATTTCTATATTATATTTTATAGAAAAATATAGTTTATAGAACAAAATATATTAATTTTAATGTTTTCGACAGTTTTCTATTTATATAACATTTTTATTTCGTAATTACAGTTAAGTATAATGATTTCTGAATTATTAATGTAATAAAAACGAATATAAATAAATGCAAAATTTTTAAAATTTGTAAAAATGACACCATCAGACAGTCTTGAACTTGGAAGGAGGCCTACGATAAGCCAGGATTATGCTGATAGAACTGCATCAAACTGCTGGCTGACAAAGAATTCTACATTTATTATTGCTTGTGGCTTTAAAGCAAGCTTGAAAATTTTAAAAACTAAAAATATTCGCGTACAACACATCATATCCGGTTGCAAGCTTTTAACACAATAGACACAACCAAATAGCAAATATAATACATCAAAAGCTTTGCACACTAACACAAACTATTACACACGCAGGAAACATATAACAATACACGCCTTGGAGGGTCATAGAAAACAACACACGCAATATAATCTTGCCATAATCACAGGCATAACAATCCATCACAACAGACCAGGCATCGAATTCAAAACAAAATCACACAACTCACTGAAACAAATTAGCAAACACTAATAATAATAATAATAATATCTATACAATAAAAAATATTAATATAAAATTACATTTAATTAAAACTTAAGAATAAATTTATTTACAAAATAAATTAAAGAAAAATTACAAAAACTCTCTCATCTCTACGAGATAAAATAATATTAAGAGTTTGCAAGTTGAAATTTTAAGAAAATTTTAAATAAAACAACATAAATCTGTTTAGTCGATATTAAAAACTTTAAGAATATTTTTTACTAAAGATAATTTCTTTTCAGGATATATCACGAGAAGAGAAACAAGATTGTTTTTAAGATTTAAATTTAAAAGAAAAAGAAAATCAATAGGGAAAACTCGTTAAAAGTTTTAAAATTGTTTTATAAAATGAAACATTCCTCAATAATAAATTATTTCTAAAAACGTTCAACAATGTTTTCTTTTATGTAAAAGTAGTAGTTAATTTTCTTTTTAAACGAAGAAAACATAATGTGATCATTAGTACATCCATTAGTTTTCTTTCTTTTTTCGATTCTAATTAAGATGTTTATACAAGAAACCTTCTTTAACTTTACAACTTTTTATAAATAAAAAATTATTATATCGTATTTTTTTATTGCTTAAAATTATTCTGCAATCTAATCTTATAATATGTAAACGTTTCGAATTTAATAAATAAAAATGTCATTTATTTTACTCAAAAAAAAAATTGAATCTTGTTATTTAATATTTTATTAACGATCCATTTTCTCGATTTGAATTGACTTTTTATAAATATTTTTCATTTAAATTTAAGTATTTTCTTCGCTTTTAATTTTAAATTAAAATGTAGTAAAATTGAAAATAAATTTTTTACAACAGTTATTTTAATTATTAATTAATATTTTTCTTATTTAAGAATATTTTAAACAGTATTTTTGTAATGAAAGCTAAATCATTAATTTTTTTTTCATCTCGCATGAAAACGAATATAATTTAAGAATTAATTGGAAAAATTAAATAAAAGAACCGCATTAATTAATGTATTTTATAAAGCACAAGTTACATTTCTCTACCTATTTAACATGAACTTATTTTGCTTAATTATATCACGTCATACATCAAGTTGATAAAATCATTTTGACAACTCTAATGAACCTATCCTTTTTGAAATGGTTACTAAATGACAGTCAAAGCAATAATTTGATAACCAGAGGAATTCTCGACTTGATAAAATTCTTTATTATTAATCAATATATCCTTAAAACTAAAATGTATTAGTCTGTCTTATGAGATAAATTTCATCATGAAATATTTATAAGTAAATTTATATTTTAATATTATATTCGAATTTTGAAGAGTTCAAAACTCTAAGGTATATCTCGACGGGATAAATTATTGATGTTACATGAAAATTTATGAGTTATAATAGATAAGTGATGTAACTAATAAGTTTTAAGTATATAAATAACATTAAGCATTATAGAGAAAGAAGATATAGTCAAAATTTATTTAGGCAGCATTTTTCCTTTTCTAAAAGCAAGTGTAGCGCTAAATCGAGATATATCAAACAATAAGAATCACAATGAAATCTTCTTATTGTGTTCTAAATAACGCCAGACAGTGGCCGAGGCGGTCCAGGCGCTAGTTACCTGTTCAGAGGGATGATTATGCGGATGCCTTAGACACATTATGCGGAACTCTTAGTGACCCTTCACAGGGGAGTCTCGTCAGTGTCCATAGAACAAAAGAGTTTTAAAAAAATAAAAGACAAACTTTCACTTTTAAATTACAAATGCAAATTCATACCATACTGCTTATGGTATATAAAACTTGAATCTATTTAGCCTATATATTCTTTCTTTTATTATTAATTTATATTTTAAAAAATTTAATAAATTTAGATTTAAATACAATTAATATTAAGCATTATACAAAATTATTCTTATAATTACAATATAAATTTCGTCTTTATTATTCTTTAGACTATTTGAAAACTACCTTTTTCGTAATTATTGTTTTAAAAAGATTAAAATGTATATTGCATTTGTGTTTAGCCGGGTACACACGTACGGTATACCTGAATATGTGGATGACAGAACGGTCAGATTTTTTCCTCCACACGTTCAGGTATACTCCACAGGTGTACTAGTCCGACTTTAAAGAGTGGATTTGCATTTGGATCGCAAGTAGTAGTAAAATAAAGTAATTTCACTTGGTTTAAAAGATTAATCCTTTTGATTATATTTATGTTCACCAGTTTAACGAGACACATTAAACTTTATATTTATTAAATAAAGACAATGTAATCACAATGGCAAAAATGGCAATCTTTACTACAGTTAAACAATAATTAGAATAATGAAAAATATATTATTGTGTTGTTCATTTTAATGTAAATCTAGTTAAGTATTTTATTTTTCCTAAAAGTAACTTGAAATTATGTTATTTTATTTGATTTATACGTCAATAAAAGCAAAATATATATTCGAAAATTGTGTTTTATTTTGAAAAGTTATCACTTTAAAACTAAGAAGTTTTTCATGCCAAGGATGAAAATTCATGTATCGAAGGTTTCAGGCAAATGTAATACGAGAAGAAATTGGTATGAGAATCACGAAGAGATGATTACTATGGACTGGAATACAATACTACACAAAAGGTTTATTCACCCGGAAGGAAGGAAGAATAGGATGCGAATCTTAGACAAGATAAAATTAATTGCTTTCAAACTGTGAGGAAGCCAATAAAATCTCACCAAAGTTAAGCAAATCGATTTACAATATAGGGTATTCAAAATGTAAAATCTAGCACTCAAGGCTAAATCACTCCTCCTATTCGAATTATTGTATATAAATCAATGCAGATAACAGCAAACCAGTAGACTTTATCATTAATGAGTTAACAGTAAACTTAATTATCAATATTACTCTAAAAATCAAGTTTAATTCTAGCTATAATGTAAAGAAAACAATTACTAAAATGCAAAAATAACATTAATCTGTATTATTTAAAATAATAAATATTAAGTTTTATATAATTCAATTACGAAAATTAAATTTTTTTCCCCCTCATTCAAACTTGCCTGATTGAGGATCTTGCTTTCCGCTGGAAATACCGAAATCTGAAATTAAATTAAAATAATAAAATTAGTTTCGGATATATTCTAAAATTATTTAATAAAAAAATAATAAAAATTTTATTGGAATGTAGGATCGACAAATGTAATTTTTCATCAGAATTCTTTCTGATATCGATTTTTCCACACCGACGAAGCATACGTCTATTCATTCAGAAACTTATACATCTTGTCTCTATTTTCCAAATAATATTTCACACCCTCTAACCTCAGGGAAGGAATAACGTTGAAAGATCTATTTATTACATATAATAAATACATATTCTCCCTAGTATAGTAGATATATAGATGTATGATATCTAATTTTACGATGTCTAATTTTTCATCTTTCTAAGTATTAGTGAAGATAGGAGAGTTTCCTAAAGATTAATTTGTTTCGTTTGACATTATTACTAAGGTTAATAAATCTTTTCACCAAATTCTTCTTTCATCAGCGTGATTTACTTATTATAAAATTTTTAAAATTAATATATAATTCTAACTTTTTTTTTGAGCATTCAATTAAACTAATGTGTTTTTTATTCATTATAAAATTCTTAATGTAGCTCGGTTTACAAATTATCTTAATAACAACGTCATTATGATAATGCGATAACGCGGAATAAAAGGGAGAAAAAAACTTACTTGTGACGAATCTATAAATAGCGCGAAATCCTTTGACAGTTGGTGATGAGGCGTAACTCTTAAATTCGACAACCATCGAAGCACCGTTTGACATTAATTGCGCTGGGAGTTTGTTGCCACAAAAGTTATCTACTCTTTCCTTCTGACCGTTGATTGTGATAAAGACCATAACGGCATCAACACCTTCGCATCTAACAGAGGGAGGGAGGGAAGAAAAATTCATATAAATTCTTCCTATAACAACATTCATCGTTTTTGCATGTATTAAATAGAATAATTTATCGAATAGGCCAATTTCGAATATTTATATGTTACCTTACGACAAGCGATAAAGTATGAAGTTTTGAGTGTGTGTGTGATGGGTGAGATATTAAAGAATCTATAGTTATCTTGTGTACCTGCTATAGGTGAAAAGAATTTTTTTTTTCTCTGATAGTAAATCGCATTTTCTATTCTTATCTCTGCTTCACTGCATGATCGTAAGCAAAGGTCCATCAAAAAATGTCGATTTGAATAGAGTGGAACATTTACTTGGAAAGGGGAAAAAATGTATAATAAACGACAAACCAAAATAAAAATTTAAGCGAAAGTGTCTTTTTTTATTCTTCTTCTTCTTCTTCTTCTCCTTCCAAAATGCAGAGAGTTTCTTTAAATTTTTTGCTGTTATTTTTCATTTATATCTCTAGAAATTATTTTTATAGAAATGCAATAAGTGTCAGAACATTTGTAGTACGTAAAGAAAAGAAAGAAAATATTATAATAATTTATATACCTTTACATGGTGAATTTTTATGAATAAAATTATAGAAATTTGTAAGATTCTAATAATTTATAAATGAAAACAGTTTAGATAAATGATTAAGAACTTGATATTTTATTTCGTATAAAATATAGAAAAATTACATCGGAATGTTTTCGTATTTTATACTTAGATACGCATAAATAAATTATAAGATACATTATAAGATGTGTGTGTGTATATATATATATATATATATATAATCCTACAGTGTTATATTTTTATGTAAGAATATTTTAAAGTATTTTTATTTTTATTCTTGGGAAAAAACTTTCTATATAAATATGAAGAAAAATTCAAGAGAACTTGATTCATTTTAAAAAGAATCAAATTTCTGGAAAAATATGAGGCACAAACTTGAAAGATTTCTTCTAAACTTCGAAGAAAATAATAAATTTAAAACATTTTAGAAAATGAAATTTTATTCTGTTTTAGTGGTTTATTTTATGGAAACAATTAAACAATTTTATTTTGTAAGATTAAATATCAAATAAATAAACGTTTAATTAAAGATAAAAGAAAATTTTTTTTGTATATTTTATTATTCATTAAGTTATTTATAGATTTAAATACGTTTATTTTTAATAGTAAACCTTTATTATATATATTTTATAAAGAGGAAATAAGTAAACAATAATAAATTGGTTTAATATTTCTCATTAATTAAGAGCAAGTAAATTGTTTTAAAATAAATAATTAGATTTAAAATTGTTTTATCTGAAAGTATGTCACAAACAATATCGTATTTAATTAATTAAAATTTAAACACGTAAATTTTCTGATGTATCCCAGAAGAAAATATTAAAATTTTTTATAAATAAAATTACTATAAAATATAAAAGTTAAAAAATTTTATATAAAACAAAACACTATAATTTAAATTTTTCTATTTTTTATGTAAATAAATATGTCAAAATTTTTTACTTATTAATAAAAAAATAAAATATATTAAATTTATATTGCGAAATTTATTACAGTTTAAACATGAAATTTGTTCTCACATCACGCGTGTAGTACCTAAATAACCATTTAAAAGGAACGATACTCGATGGTGAGGAACAATTGCCATTGATCAACAGCAAGTTTAGTTGGCACCTTGAATAATAAAACTGTTTAGAGGAATAAAATTGAGTTCAGAATAAACTTCTTTAGTTAAGAAGAATTGCAACATTTCAATCAAGAGAACGTATGAAAGGAGAAAACCAATCGAACAACCCAATTCAGAAAGGCTTAAGATTGTTACTTTACCCGAAGGCTGAAATAGTAGGAATTAAATCAAGCAGCTGCGATCAATTCATTCTTTTGGGAAATCTTTGTGCTGAAAGATTTTGCTTCCGAATTAAGTGATGTCGTCTAGCAGATGAATGCGGACTTTTATTTTTCGAATCGAACAGAAATTAATTTACAACTTCTGAAAATTCCGCTTTTCTCCCATATCTCTCTAATGAAATGGCTAAAGTTTTAAATTAGTAAACAAAACGAAGTTAGAAATATTTGTCTATTCAAATCATGAATATATATTTCATTGTTATTTTCGATAAGTAACGAAAAAATATTAAATTAAATTGAAATATTTCGTGATACAAAAATATTATAATTATATTTTATGTTAAAGAATTAGAATGAATATGTTCAAAGACGAGATTTTTTTTTTCTTTTCTTCTTTTGCAAGGCATATGAGAAATCTGATTGAAATCTGCTTTGCAAATATATTTTGAAGTCTTTTCATAGACTGAAAGATGAGAAATGCAAACTACTATAGCCTATAGAATGATGCATTGCTTCGTCTCTTCTTTGAATAGAATGGATTTTTCGTATGAACCGGGGATTTAAATTTTTAATGTCTTGTTATGTGATAACAAGATTAAAATCTGATAAAATAAGAATATGTAATCAATAGAAAATCTTAATATATTTAAAATTTATAAAAATGTATTTTATTATTGTTATTATTTAATAGGAAGATGTGAAATTTTCGACTATGTAATATTTATAAATGAAAATAGTTCTATTTTCTAATTATTATTTTGCATTAATAAACAAAAAAATGTAGCTTAATTTTTACAAAATCTTCATGTTTACTCCGAGAAATAATGTAAATATTCTATAAATTTGAATTCTAACTTAACCTAATGTAATTGTCACGCAAAGCAGTAAAACCTGCTCAAAATGGAACCTGAATATAACAGAAACCTTAAATTTTCCTTTTCTCTTCACACAAATTAACAGTAGAATGATTCAAAATTTTGACTTTTTACACAAAATAATTCTGAAATAAGATAATTAATTTATTTTTAATATTTATTTCCTTCTTTAATAAGTTTATAACACTTTAATTTTCTACAAGCTTGCAATTCTACTTACTGATACAGAAAGAAAAGTTTATTTCAGGAGTGGACGAGTGCTACGGGATGCATTTGGAAATCTACACTTCTTTCTTAATTTTTTTTTAATCTCATACTATTACGCTTTATGAACAATTTGTTAGAGAATATTTAGAGAATTTTAAAAGAAATTCGGTAGAACATCAGAGTGTTTTGTTTAGTTAACATTTATCAATTGCAGCTCTAAAATTTATCTTTCCATTTGCAAATTATGTTTCATAATACATAAAAATGTTATAAAACAATCCATATATATCCACGTTATTTCGTGTTTTGCATACTTAAATTGAGTTTTGTTTGCTCCTATCTTAAACTTTAATGTATGCTAAATGTATGAAAATAAATAGAATAATAGAACAACTCTTCATTCGTAGATAACAAAAATAACTGTACTTCTGCACTTGTTATATTCATTATTCAGCTAATTACTTAAGAGTGTTGTTACGTTTATAAACCTGATATTATATTTATTTCCAATTAAATACTTATTGCACTTGTTTGATATTTATGATATTAAATTAACTCTTAAGTTAAATCATTTTCGAAGTATTTAAACGCAGAAAGTATTTTTCTTAACATAACTGGAGGACAAGTCGAGTATTTGTAAAGAATATTTAATCGACTAATTTTACATTTATTCAACAAATTAAAATGCTTTATGATAAAAATCATTAAGTAATATCAATCATCTCTATGCATTTAATCTTATTCTTACATATTACATTTCAAAAATTATTAATACATGCTATTGTACGCTGTAATTTAGTCGTAATTAATTAATCATTGATGAAATTAATATAAAAATCAATAAAATAGCATCTCTTCATTTAATTACTCCAATTAAGCCAACTAGATATGGCTAAATAGGGTTAATATGATCGCAAATTGATATAAATTATTCTCATTTCATATATTAGTAATAATAAATTGATAAAATGTTACAGTAAAATTCGTATTTAATTTCATTATTAAACTTTTAATGTATCTATGATTAGATTTTTATTAAATTTACTTACTCTTTTCCAGTTTCTTCGGGTTTATAAAGATCAAAATCTGTGAAAAGAATTTGAACTCTTTCTTTTCCTCTTCCAGTAAAAGAATAAGTACACTGAATATGAGCGGAATATGGTTCGGGATAATTTGGACTCGTAAATGTTCCATTTTTTGTTGTATCGCTGCTTATTTTCTGTTCACAAGATTGAGCTGAAAGTTAAAAATATTAATAATAAATAAACATTTTTCTTTAATAAAAATCATCGTTCTAAAGAGCAATTATTTATTGTGACATCGTCACAACGCCGGGCTGCAATTTTTAATTTATTTAATTTAAAGTATATGCTCTCGATTTTAGTAGTGTCTTGCACCTGCACATCATACTCTCTCTGCTTGCAAAAGAATCATGCCTATCATCCATCTAACTCCGCTTTCGAGAAAATTTGTGAATTGAAATCATGTTACTTCCGAAATTCATATATAGTTAATCACAGCCTCCTGTCCTTAAGTTTTCCGTATATATGGTCTCGACTTTCATCTATTCAACTCAGTACTTAAGATAAAGGAAAGAAAGACAGACAGCCGGACGGACGAAAGTGGGAATTTACAGGTCTGAAATTTGAAGACTGCAGCCCAATCATAATTGTATTGTTAAAACAATGTAAAAGTTAATTTCGGAATGACATCGATAGAATAGTAATAAAATTTTTACTGCATAAAAAATTTATAATGTAAAAACATTTAAATATCAATATATAAATCTTTTATTTAATTCATCGAATTTATATTTTATAGGAGAAAAATATTGGCGATTTTTTTCTTCTTATCCAAATTACATCAAATAATGTTATTTGGACCAATTAGATGGTATCCCCGCCTAATTCATGTACGATGTATCCCATGAAATTCAAAAAAGACATGGATTGATGTCTGTAACTTTCTGGAAAATTATCTCTAGAAGTTTTTGATGACTTTACACGACAGAATCATCCGCAAAAGTATACTTATCGCAGAGATAGAAATGAATTATAAAATCATTAGAGAATAAATGTATTTCTAATGATATTTAAAAATCAACGAGAAGAAGTTATTAACATTTAAAATCATTTAATAAAAACTTTTTATAAATTTAAATTATATTATTTTTTATGTAACTACGTTAAATATTGATATGTATATTAATAAACATTTGAGAAAGGAAAGAAATTAAACACCTCTCAAACCATGGATTGAAGAAGTGGAAAAAAAAAGGTAAAATTGAACAATGAAATTTAAATATTAAAATGAAATATACGTATTTTTAAATATATTTCTCAGGGTGTGTATAATAGTACTTTTGTAAACAGTATAATAAAAGATCTCTCCAACTGGAAAATACACTACATAAAAATGAAAAATTCGGCGTATGTTGTGTTAGGAAATTGAATGGGATAAAGAATGAAATTAAGGGGAAAAATGAAAGATTGAACAGATATAAATAGGCTTGGAAGCATAAATTTCAAATATTTGAAACATTCAGCACAATTGAGAAAAGATGTTAGAATATCTTTTCTTGAAAAATAATTTCATAGGCAACAGCTTATCTCGATTGATACAATATATCTTTTACTGTTTTAAGAGATTCGATGGGAAAGAATTTATTTATTATTATTATTATATATATATATATATATATATATAAATGAATCACCGTATTCTTTTATCCTAGTTGCTACTAAAAGTAAATTGCATATTAACATTTAAAATGGTAAAATAAATAATTATTTCCAGACAAGATTTAGAATCAGATGATACAATAAGCAATTAAATGTGTTTATCTTTTATGCTTTATTAATTAATATTTATAAATTAACTTAATTTTTTAAATAAGTCATATATAAAAGAAATAATGTGTTTGTTGCATGCATTATTTAATTATTATAATTTAAAAACAGATAAAACAGCGTGATTTAAATGTATTTATATTTAATTACAATTTAATATTTTTAAATATTAAATTTGTAATATGAAACATATTTATAACAGACAATTATTTATTGTGGCATCGTCAATGCCGGGCTGCAATCTTTCGTCACAATGCTCTCAATTTTAGTAGTGTCTCATCCCCTGTACATCATACTTTTCCTGTTAACAATACAGTAATGCCTGTCATCTATCTAACTCCGTCCAGCAGAAAATTTTTGAATTGATATAACGTGACTTCTAGTCAAAACTGAATGTTCCTGTACAGTTAATCGGAGTCTCCTGACACCAAGCTTTCCATATCTGTTCTCGACTGTCATGTCTCGACTTTCTTCTGGAGATTAAAGAATGACAGACAAACAAACGTCAGTGGAAATTTACAGGTCAACAATTTTTAAAAATTGCAGCCCAAGAATTGATTTATCAATACATTATGTATTTCTAAATATTTTATAAATAAAATGTTTAGCAACAATCATATATATACACACACATATTACATATACATTTAAAGAAATTTAATGTATAACTATTTTCGATTAAAAATATATTTTATAAAATTGATTCAATGAAAATATATGGCTTAATATTTTTTATTTGATAACAAATTGAAATAAAATTATAAACAGAAATTGAATATAATGCACCATTAAATGATGCTGATGGTGTAATATCATTTATAATTTTTAAAGGAATTTTTATAAATATTATTTACAATTAATAAGATAATTATTTATTAAATAATTTATATATATATATATATATATTGTTTTTATCATTCGAAAACAAAGAAAAATGGAAAACACATCAGATATTTGTTAACACTTAGAAAAATTGGTGATTTCATAAAAATTTAAGATATTCATTGCTTTTTATTTATTACACTCTAATATATTAGATTGGTTTTCCCAAAAGTTGTATCCGATAAGCTAGATTGCAGAGGTGAAGCTGAAATTGTAACAAAATTAAATTTACCATTCACACAAATCAATGATAAGAAAAGTATAATAGGTAACGATTTTCAGCTTATCTGAAAATAACTAAAGAATAAAAAAAAGAAATGGCAAAAAATGTTTTTCTTATCAGTATTAAATTCATTTTTCTTTCTAGAAATCTCTAATTTCCAAAAGATTACGACTATTGCTCTTCCTCTTAATAGGTAAGATATAACTAAGTTTAATATTAGTAGGAATGAGTTACAAAATAACAACAACATTTAAAAATTTAATTTACGTAAGAGATCATTATTATGATCTACTCTTATCTGTTACTCATGTTTCATAAAATAACGTTAATTATTATTAATTTTATCTGATTTTTACATCAATAATTTATAAATAAATCCAGTAATCAATTGTAAGATTTTTAAATGTTAAAATATTGTTTTTCATTATAATTCTCCCAGATGTTTAATGTTTTAATTTTTATTGTTATATTCCTTTGTGTGCTATAAACACACTGTAATTGGGACTTCCTAAGAGTCGATTTAGTAAATAAAATGAAATAAATAAATCATTTATTTCTGAAATTTTATTGACTGCTAGAATATATATATATATTCTTGGTTTAATGTTACGCTAATAATGTTTCAAATGGAAACAATTTTAGAGACAGGTGACTGAGAATTCACGAATGATTGATGAAAAGTTTTTTCACTTTATCAAGCAAAGAAAACCCACTAAACTATTTCGGGTGCTTTCTATTCCTTTAGGAGAAAGTCGTGAACTTATCTATCGATTGAGATCTAAAAACCTATAGGTTGGCAAGATATTTCTTTATAGAAAAACATAAAATGTATTTCGGTGACAGATTTGAAGTTTTTTATTTATTTATTTTTTTGCTTATGCTATACAGAAAATTCTTGTAAAATATTTACTGTTATGCTTCACATCGTAAGGGATAATCGGAATCTGTGGATATCTTCTTGAGATTTGCTTGGATAAGTTTCGTATAACAATGTTTGTATAGAAAAAACGGTATTGTAAATAAAATAATATTATGATTGTTACAAAGCGTTTCAAAATTTATGATAAAATATTTAAATTTTTGTATATTTTTGGAGGGGATAGAGAAAATCTTTTATAAGATATATAAACTCTTAATCCATATGCTTTTATTGTTGGTTGGTTGCTCGATTAAAAACTGCTCTACACGAAAATATTCTTCAAACTAAATCAAATTTTAAAATTGTTTTAAATAAAAACATTTTATAATTATATTCTTCTTCGTTAGAGTCTCAAATTTTGTAGAGAATTAATTGGTTAGAAATTTCAAAGTCTTGTTAGGTTATTAATTATTTGAAGACGTTATCGTTAATTAAACGAGTATTTTTAATTAACTTATCATATTAAATATTTTGATGTATGACTATGAAGAGTATAAACTGAAATTTAATAGTAAAGAAATGAGTGAGTTTTATTTTTTTTAAAAAAACATAAAAAAATTAAATAACGTTTTTAAAAAACTCCAGAAAATGTAAAGGTATATTGACGTCTCGATTAACGACTTTAATCCTTTGTAGGAAAACCATTGTTAAATGGATCAGTTGTTAATTGGATGTATGACTTGCACGTTTAATCCTTAATCTGTACCAGAACTCAGATAATCGACCTGTTTTCGTCTAGAGTAAACCTGATTCAACTCTTTGTGTAGTATGCTAGATATAATAAAGCGTAGATTAAGATAAAAGATTACTAATTGACATTAATTAAAATATGGAAGAATAATTTCTGGAAACAAATTATTATTACAATATCTTAACTAATGAGTGATAGAACTCTGGAGCGATAGAAAACTTCCAAAACATCCCAAAAATTTTTATTAACCAATTTATTCCAATAAAGCTCAATTTGGTTTTATAATATTCGTTTTACTGATAGAATAATGATCGCATTTTATTCCATTTTAAAATTCTCCGAAACCTCAGAATTGTACTAATTATAAAATCATTAATCACTGACAATTTGATTAAAATAAACAGAATAGAAAAACAATAGTTAAACGATTTATCATTAATAAATTCGATCGTTAGAAGAGACGTTTAATCAGATTTAATCGTATTTAATAACATTTAAAAATATAAATAAATTATTATTTAGTCAGAATCATATATTTACTTTATACATAATGCAACAATCTCTAAAACATTTAAAAAATATATATTATATTTTAGCATAAAAATGGGCAATTATTTGTATCACTGTACCTATATTTATGAAAAAAAACAGTCTATTATGTGGAAACTTTTGAATTTAATATTATAAAGGATAAATATTTTTAAATGTAATATAAAAGATGTATTTGCTTAGTAAGTGATAATGTTTGTAGAGAAATGACATCGATTTGAAAATATCACGACTATATTAGAAATGTTCTTTTTAATAAATCGTTCCAATGCCGTCATTATGGTGTTTTCAAAACGATAAAGGAATGGAATTAGAAAGATTCAATACATGTGCATTCAATAGAAAAACTCAAAATAATCCCGAAAATCTCATCTAACTTGTCCCATGCCACATTTGTGCAGAACGACTGTTATCTATTCCTAAGCAACATACTTTTCGTTAATGGTGCATCGCACGAAAACTTGTGTCATAACTCGAAGCGGAAGTAGAAATAATTTTAGACTAATGTTACAGTTGTCTATATGTAAAGTTCATGCGAATAATAATCGGGAAAATCAAACACTAACTAAATGTAAAGGAACAAATATAGCAATCAATACAAATAATATTAATCTCCATCGAATATTAAGACACGAGATCAATCTTTTTTATTTCAATAAGTTATTTATTGTATATAAGTTTTATAAATTGTTTAAATTACGTTATAGGTACGTTCAAAAGATAATATTTTATATAAACTATGTTTTACTGTTTATATGGATTTATAATATGATCACAGTTAATACTATCGAGAGATATTTCATACGAAGCAATTTCCAAGCATTCTACTACATATTTTTCTATTACTTGTACATTTTGCATAAAGAACACCTGAGTAATAATAAATTAATTCCAAATGACTTGTTAATATAAGTGTTTTTGAACATTAGTTTGTTGAAATATATCAGAGTCTGAAATTTCATTTGAGAATGTAATAACTGTCTGTCTATTCAAAATGAAAACATTATTATATAAAATACTATTTTACATTGTGAATATATGCTAATTCGCATTGTATAAAACTGCTTTATAAAACAACAAATTTGAAATTTATTAATGCAATTCAATGTTTGAAGAGTTAAAATTAAATTTAATAAAATTTTAGATTTCCTAAAATGTTTAATTGTATTTCATTTCCTGTGTTCCACTAGAGAGAGTCCAGTTTATTGTATTCTGAAATTGTCATCAGATGAATTACTGATAAACATTATGAAAGTAGTTTCATTATTTGCTACAGAACAGTTGGATATAAACTTATTTAGAAACAAAATTTATTTAAGAGTTGGGAAAACTATATTATTCAGGTAGAGGAATATCTAACGATAGTTTTTCATAAACCACAACATATAAACCGTCATAAAAACTTTGAAATTTTATATTGCGCTAGAATTTTACTGTATTTCAACGAGAA